>NC_067400.1:290713112-291042755 GCF_016432865.1 Antechinus flavipes | reverse complement strand
CCCGAAACTCTAAAACTCCTTGAAGGACCAATTCTTGAATCATACCTCCTCCCGAGGACAAATAGCTTCATTCTGTTGTCTAGATGGGGTTGGTTGAGTTCCAAACTGGAGATACCAATCCTATTGAATTAAAGAGAACGCCCATTCAATTCCAAGATTATCTATTCTGAGTCCAGCTCGAACTCCACCCACTAATCTTCACTAGACCCCTGGCTTGTAGCCAAAGGCTTCTATTATAAAAGAGTCAATTTTAAATTTAATCCTTGCAGAGGAGCTAATATGCCACCCCAGGCATAGCAGCAAAACTCTGCCTGCTGGAATGATATTCTCTTTCAGCATTACCCTCTCTTTATCCTCACCTATTTCCCTAACGAGACTATACCTTTTTGTTGGGACCTTTACTTTATATCTCTCTGTCGGGACTTTGCCACTAAGGAATTCAGCCTTTCTATTCATGCATAGCAAAGACTGACTTCCCAATGCCTACAATAAGCTTCTTTTTATCAGTCTAGCTTTTCAGGTTCGTAAATTCCTTTACGAAGGACCTCTATGCCATCAAAAGGGGGTTCCCCAAAACTCCCTACCTTGTGCCAACCCTAAGGAGATTTAGGGGAGCCAAACCTCTTCATTTAGTCCCCTGAATCCCAAACCTGCCACTAACCTCATCATCTAACTCCCTGACCACCAGAACCCTAATCTCATCATTTGGTTCCCTGAATCTAATCTCATCATAATGACTACAACAATGTAAATAAAAGCAACATAACTCATGCCAAATAAAGTAGATGTTGGTTCCAAATTATGAAAGTTACAGTATATATCTTTCTGTGCTCTTGACAAAAGATATGTTTACAAATTGAAAAGTAACAAGTACTGTATTAGGCAGTTTTGCATAACCATTTTTATGGGAAAGTATCACAGAGGGGAGAAATTTGGGAAATCACTAATATGTTAAAACAAAATATATCAGTGAAAATAAAACAAAATATCAAATAAGAGGTCCCAAAATATTTTTTACAAATAAAAAAGAAACAAGCTATCCTTAGACCTCTGAGGTACTTTGTAGTGAATAGAAAACAAGACAGTGCCTTGTACACAGTGGTGCTTAATATATGCTTAATGAATTGACTCAATTTGGCAGGGATTCAAGCCTCAAATAAAGTGATTTGAATTAAGTTCTGGTCTTAGCTATGTTATTAACTAGTTGCACAATCTTAAATCATTTGCTATCTCTGTGTCTCAGTTTCCTGATTTGCAGAATTAAGGGGTTGGACTTGTGACCTCTAAAAGCCTCAAATAAAGTGATTTGAATTAAGTTCTGGTCTTAGCTATGTTATTAACTAGTTGCACAATCTTAAATAAATCATTTGATATCTCTGTGTCTCAGTTTCCTGATTTGCAGAATTAAGGGGTTGGACTTGTGACCTCTAAAATCTCCTTCTAACTCTAATTTTTACTATTTAGAAGTATGTTGACAGAGATGACCAATTCCTACATCAACTTTGTTGAGTTAGGTTCAAAAAGAGTAGACTTAGAAAGTTTCCTATATTGTAAATTCCTGCCCTTCATGGTCCCATTCTAATTCTTGCTTTGGGTTGGAAATCCTTATTGAGGGAATTGATGATTATCTTGTTTGAAAATTTTCTTCTTCCCACCATTTAATTTACTTCAAATGTCTTCTCCTCTCTCTGCTTCTAACTTTAGCGCTGACTCATCAACTCCTGTTACATCTTATGATAGTTCAATATCAAGAGGTATGATTTTATTTTTTCTTCTTTTAGTGATTAATACTTTGTCAACCTGAAACAAGGACAAAACTTTTAACTTTTAAACCCATCATTTGAAAATTTTCAAACTATTTTTTCTTCTTCATACAAGGTATAGGAATAGAAAAAAAATCATTATGCTTTATTAGTCTTAATTATTCATTGTTAGGGTCTTAAATTCATAGAACAGGGATGGAGAGTTTGCAAGTAAAGTGTTATACTGGGGAAAAAATACAAAATATTGACAATGATCTTGGCAAGAGGCTGCATCTATTTTCAGAAGGCTAGCTTAAGTAAGTATGGAAGGCATATGGCCAGACACCTGGTGTTGAATTCTTTGGACATGGAGATCCATGAAACAAAGAAAACTGAAGGACATACCTCATTCTTTGAAGGTAGAGTGACCCAATACAAAAGGCACTAGAATAGGGATCAAGAGTCAGGGATTTGAATCCCAGATCTGTTCTTTTTTACTTCTGTGATCTTGGAAAAAGTATATAACCTTATGCTGGCTTCTGTTGCCTCATCTATAAGGTGAGGGAGTTACATCTTATAATCCAAGTTCCTTTTTATCCCTAGACCTGTAATCTTGTGTTCCCTTCTGATTTTGAAGTAGTAATGATAGAATGGCTGAAAAGGGACAAAAGGTATAAACATCCAAGTAGATGAGAACATAGGTTCATTTGAGTACTTGTACTGAAAACAGATAATAAATATGGATGATCAGTTAACAGTCAGTCAATAATCAACCAACATTAAGTGCTTATTGTGCATCAAGCATCGTGGTAAATGCTGGAGAGATGGCCAAAGCAAAAAGAAAGACAGATTGTAAAGCCACTTCCTTTATTTTATGTTCTGAGTTTAGCTTTAATTTATTAAAGGTATAGATTTATATAATACTATTGAGATACAGAGTTTCATTTGTCTTCACAGATACTGCAACCAGTGCATCATCCCTTGGGGTAGTTTCCTTTCAAGATTCCTCAAACAACATCTCAGAAATACCAGATAATGGTGTAAGTGATCTCATGTTTGTTCATTACGTGTTTCTCCCTGAGCCTAGGGCTCTGGAAGAGTTTTGATTTGAACCTGACTATAAGAGGGTTGTATTGTGATTAGATTGCATCCCTTTCCCCATTTTGAGACTTTGTCTTCCCTATCCCACCTAAATTGTAAATGCAGCATTCATGGCCAGCCCTAATTACTGATTGGCATGGAAGCTTTAACCTATTAAATTTATTATCCCTTCCTTAAACTGCCTGGTGACTTTAATTCAGAAGAGACAGCATAGACACTCAATCAGATTTAGATCTATTGTAGCTCATGATTGAATTTATGTGATCCATTAGCCTCAATGACACAGCCACAGAGGACTATGGGCATGACCCACCACAGCAGGCTATAAACTTTCTTTTATGCTAATCCAATACTGTTATTAGAGGCAATTGTGGTGACATGGACAGAGCACTGGATTTAGGAGTCAGGAAGATCTGATTTCAAATTCTCTGTCAGATACTTGCTAGAGGGATGACCCTGGGGAATTCACTTAATCTTTAAGCCTCAGTTTCTTCGTAAAACAGGGATGATAATAATATTAGCTTGGTGGTTGTGAGGATCAAATGAGATAACATATAAAATGCTTTGCACTCATAAAGCACTATATAAATGTTGTCTATTATTAGCTGATTTCAATTATTATCTGACTACCATTATGATCTTTTTGTCACTTGCCAGCTTTTCTTATTATCTCTCACACCTAAGGCTGTGCTGGAGATATTTCTAATTGTTAAATTTTCAGTATGAGTATATATATATATATTTATATCTCCAAATTTGTTGACTATCTAGACATATGAAAATGATGGAAGAAATGCTAATAATGCAGATTAAACTTAAAAGTGAGTTTTTTCTGAGAGCCATTCTGAAGTAGCTATACATTTCTCTACTTCTTCCTACTCCTATTCTCATTTCTATTTGTTGCTACTACTTAGAGAGAGAAAAAGAGATGGAAGGAGAGGGAGAAGAAAGAGATGAGAAAAAGAGAGAGAGATGGAGACAGAGACACAGAGACACAGACACAGACACAGACACAGACACACACACACACACACACAGAGTGGGGTGGAGAAGGAGAGAGAGAGAATATCTTTTCCCCATTTTTTTCTGTGACCCCTTCCCCCAGGACAATTCTGATTGTCCACATTTTTGAAGTCATTTTCTAGTTTCTCTATATTACCAGAGTGTGGCAGTGGTAGCATTTCCCTTTATCTCCACCCTCTCTCACTTCTCTGCCAGCTTTCCCCCAGCTAGTTATTAATCAAAGCTGCAGAGTTCAGGAAAGCAGGGTCCCTCCCTCCCTCCCCAGTGAAGTGTCTGGACCGATGCTTAGCTTTTTGGATTGCTGCCTGAGGCACAAGTGGCTTTCTACCCTGGCTTCTTTCCTTCTTGGCTTTTCCTTTTTTCTTCTTTTTTTCTTTTTTAAGAAAACACAGGAGATTTGCTCTTCCTATTTTCTTTTTCCCTTAGCATATGAGGAAAACACTAGTCTGTGGATCCGTAGAATATTTCTCAATTTTCAGAATGCTTGTCTGCATATAATTCTGACTTTACTTCCTTCACAAACCCCTCTACCTCCGATTACTTTTTTTTGTGTATACCTGTGTTGTTTCCCTTTTCAAAAAGTCTCACTTTAGGTATGCTTTTAGCATTTGAATCAATACAGTATTTTATTGTCTTTTTTTAAGAGACCCACTAATTGAATCTTTTTTATTAAATCTATTATTCACTCTCTTTTTAAAAATTCATGTATTGTTTCCTTTCTCTGCCCATGCTGCCTCCAGCCTTCCCCTTCTATCATCTTTCACAACCCTTTCCAGGGCCCAGTAATGAGGCTATCCAAAAATATTCCAAGTCTCAAACCATTATCTTCAAGGAGGGAAAGGATGGGACTAAGAAAATTTTGCTACTTACTTTTCCTTTCTGTTAAAGCATTGTATCAAATAATACTCTGGAGTAGATAGGACAGGCCTTGAGTTCAAATTTAACTGTGTGACTTTGGGCAAGTCACTTAACTCTGTTTACCTGAGTTTCCTCATCTGTAAAATGAGCTGAGAAGGAAATGACAAACCACTCCAGTATCTTTATTAAGAAAACTCCAAATGGAGTCACAAAGAGTCAGATACAACTGAAACAATTGAACAACAAATAAAAACAACAAGTAATACTTGTCTTCACTACTATTGTTTCTAACCATTCGAAACAACTAAATGAGGAACACATGCATCTGTGTCAAAAAATAATAATAATAGGAGAGAGTCTGGCACAAAAATAAGGATAATGTAGAGGCTTATTGGTTCACAGAATAGAGCCAGTGAGATAAGCAACTGATTCAGTAGGAGAAGTGGATGGACCAGAATAATATTCTCTGAAGTTTTAGACAAAATAAAATAGCTTAGCAGACACATCTTGATTTTCTTTGGGAAAGAAAGTAAGTTTGAATAAATGATTCCTCAGTAAAGTGAAAGAAACTCTGGTGAAGGAGATATATAGATTCTGGGATTGATGATAGAAGAGTAGGAAGGTAGAAAAAAGAGATTTAGATTATCCTTGTTTCCAGCTGAGATTGAGATGAAATGCTTCATGGCATTTTTGAACTCTAAAAATGGAAAAACCTACTCTTGAGTCTTTCTGAAAATACTTCAAATCAAATTAATTTGGCCTGGATGTTTGGGGCATGGTCTAAAGGGTAGGAAGGTCCTAATCTATTTTAACTTGTTGTCTTGTTCTTTAGCCATGTTCTTATCCAAAGACACTTTTTTTCCCTCATCTTCCTCATCATAGAAAGTATTTAACTATTGAGTTTCCCTCCCTACACAAACTGAATTTCTAATTTTGTGCCATATAAAATACTATGAGAACAACACTCTTGTCTTGTGAAAGATCAGTAAGCTATATACTCACATAGGTGTTTTTAGCTTGAGACCATGGACTGATTTCAGGATGTCTATGATTTTGGAAAAAAAAAGAAACTACATTTTTATTTTTGCTTTCAACTAAAATTTATCATGTTAAATTATTTTAAGTTATGTAAATTATCATTACTGAATTATTATTAATTACACTTATTATTCATTATTACTTAAAATATGATATTGAGAAGGGATCCATAGGCTTCATTAGATTGCAAAAACCTAGGATACAAAAAAAGTTGAGTCTTTGTGCTTTAGGTTTTTAGTGACCATGTGTATTGAACGTGATTAAAGATGTAAGTATATTTTATTACTTTTTAACAAAATAATCACTACTACAAGGATCATACAGCAAATAAATCATATAAAGGTTTGTTTGGGGGATATTTATGTATGTGGACACATTGTTGCTAATGATAATGGCTTGATAGACAGTTTGATTTTGTAGGATCAAAACAGGAATCTTCAAAATAATTTTTAGTCTTCCCTTCCAAGTACTTTGATTCCATATAAATAACATGAGATTCTGTAAAAAGAGAACTGTATTACAATACCAATTAGGCAGTGTGGTCTAGTTGATAGAAAAGTGGTTTTGAAGCCATTAAAATCTGAATTTAAATCTTATCTTTGTTACATATTCACATCTCAGTGTATTAGGGCAGTGAGAATCTTAAACTTTTTGACCTAAGAAATTGAGATTCCTTTTTTTTCCCCCTGAGGCAATTGGGGTTAAGTGACTTGTCCAGAGTTACATAGCCAGGAAGTGTTTAATGTCTGAGGTCACATTTGAACTCAGGTCCTCCTGACTTCAGGGCTGTGCTCTATCTACTATACCAATTAGCTGCCCTTTCTTTAAGATTTTTTAAATTATTGAAGATCTCTCCAAAAATTTTTTATTTTTGTAAAATATATCTATTAATATTTACCATACTAAAATGTTAAATTGTCTAGTATTGAAAACTGTTTTGATTTTGTTTCAGAAATTTCAGGGGGTACCCTAGAATATATTTTGAAACCACTATTCTAAGGTGCTGTAACAGGTGCTAACATTTTGCTAAAGGGAATTTCCTCATCTGAAAGTAACCTATGATAGTGAAATAAGAGGTCCAGGCATTATCCTTTATGAGGCTCATTCTATTTGAGTTATGAGCCTATTTTTTTTGGAGTGAAAGTATGGAGAGAGCCTTGGACCTGAATCAGAAGGCCTGGATCTAAGTCTCTGCTGCTTTAGAGTTGTATGGCCTTGGGCAAGCTATTTAAATTTGAACATTTCGTCTTTCAGAACCTTAGTTTCCTCAAACAAAAAATGGGTATAATAATATCTTTGCTCACTGCTCCACAAGATAATTGTGAGGATCAAATGAGAAATGTATGTGAAAATCCTTTGTAGCTGTAGAAATCTGTATAAATATCAATGATTATTCTTGTTGCTATGAATTGATTTTTCATTTACCAGGATTGTTTCTGAACTAATCAAGTAGACTTATCTCCGTCTTAAAAATAAATAATTTATGCAGGGACAGCTCTGTAATTTAAAATTTCAAGAGAATGGAATCTTCATAATCAAGAAATTACAAACCACCTGACTCCTCTGGATCTTGGTTTCTCTATTTGTAAAAGAGAGATAAGATCTGTAGTGGAGACCAGGTGATAATTATTTGTTGTGTATCTCGAGATCTGCAGAAGAAAGGTATTACATACATATGTACCAAATATTGTGCAGTGAGCACTAGATTAGAGAGACAGAAAACTCAGATTTGAATTCCAGCTCTACTATCTGTATGATTCTAAGCAAGTTACTTTGTCTTCTTTTTTGACCTCTGATGCACCTGTGACATAGTGTGGGAATGAAGAATCTTAAGATTCCTTCTAGAACTATTATTTTGCGGTTCTAATTTCTCAGTACCTCATTAGTCACAGATGAAAAATGACAAAATAGAGTTCATCCAATTATATATTTCTCCCCTTTCTCTGTGATCTTCTATATTTCAAAATCAAATGCTGTAGAAATTACCTTTGAATTACTTATACTGCTTCTTCCAATCATGTAAGTAACAGAGTTGTCTTTCTTTAAAATCACCATCTCAGTAATTTTTTCTTCCCCCCCCACCCTCCATTCAATCCAGATTAACAATGAGATAGAAACTCTGACAGAGAAACCAACAAAGCTGGCAACTGAACAGGTTGCAGAATTCAGTATGCACCTTTCAGGGAAGCAATACAGTGAAGAGCTACAGGACCCTTCCAGCCTACGTTATCAAGATATCATGCAACAATTTATTTCAGAGGTTTGTGCAATTATAACTGCATGTGAAGAGGGTGTGGGTAAACCACTACTTTGGTTTCTAAAGTCTTAGTAGTATATTGAGTATATACCTAAGTATTGGATCATATCAACAATTATCTTCTTCCTCCTTTTGTCCATCTCTCTCTATTTCTTTCTGTCCATTCCTCTGTAATTTCTCTCTCTTTCACTTTTCTCAGACTTTTTGTTTCATGGAATTCCTTGGCGTAAATGTATATAAGAGTTTTGGAAAGCTTGAGTTCAAGACTCTTTCAGTCAAAAAGTAAGCCTCAATTGACATCCTTTTTGTAAGATTTTGTTCCTGAGGAGTAAGGATTTAAGTCTACATATCCTCTTTCTTCTTACTGGATGGTGAGAGTCATTAATCCTTTGGATTGATGCCCTTTCCATTTCATATGATAGGGTTCTCGTTGGCAGTGATAATTCCATTACTGTGGATTAATTTCCTATTTCTCATTCTGAGCCCACATGGGAAATAAAAGTATGCATCCCAGAGCCAAAGAGAATCATCACAACCATCATATATAACCAGTATAGTCTAAATTGAATTTTCCAAGTTGTATATCCAAAGATTAAGATTGTATGCTATGTGAAAAAAAAGTTGTGTGGGACAATAGCTACTTGACATTAAGAAATATTTTCTAAACACATCTTAATCAAGGTATATTTAGGGTACCTACATGATCTTTGAATAGTAATGAAAAACCTCAATTTTACCCCAAATATATTACTTTTTTTTTAGCTGAATTGAAAATTTCTAACATCAGAGTTGGGGGTTAAAATGTAAAGTGGAGAAGGGGACCAAGGGGAAAGAGGATGCTGTCTGTTGGAGTTTACTACAAAATCCTCATATACTACTTGGGAGGGAATGACAGAAGCCTTTTGATCTTCAGTTGACATGGACTGTTGGATCATATTATCTATTTGATGCTTTGAAGAATCTGGTCCCTATGGGATTGAGGTATAAGATAGGTCGAGTTAATGGAAGAAGAGACATGATAGAATTCTCAAGCCCTGGATGACTTGGCCAAGAAGGAAACAACACAAATGATAAGAATTGGGATGGGAAGAAAGTAAAGATAACTAAAGAAAATAATAAAGAATGATTGGAGCAGTTTAATTCCCAAGTGGTAATACATAATAACAATAACAAGTTAATGATGACAATGATGATATAAAATAAAAAAAAATTTAAAAATTGTGATTTCGTTGATATAGGAAACTCCTAAGTATGGAAGTTACCTTTACTTTTCATGGTCATGTAGGTCATACTTTCTCTGTAATTTGTAGTCAGAGCAGAAATGTCAAGCACTCAGAACATGACCATATGTGATCTCAAGTACTCCTGAATGCAGGCTCAACTATATTAAAATGTAACTGGGAAATGTTAAGTGATATAAATAAAAATACAAAATATAAAACATACAAAAATTAAAAATACCATTAAACATAGCAAAGCTAATATGTGGTTTTCTAAGGCAATATAGGGTCTTCAGGGATTATGGTTTAGAGGCTCTCATTTCTATTTGAATGAATAATGGGGTCCCATTAGTCTTGAACACTGAGAAGTTAAATGCTCTGTTAAGAGTCACTCAGCCAGTCTGTGTCAAAAACAAAAGCTGAATTGTTCAAGGCCAGCTTTATATCCATTTTGGCATAGGTGCCATATAATCAATCAATCATTTAGCATTTATGAAATACCTATTATGTTCCAGATATTATGCTAACTGCTGGGGATACAAAAAAAAAGGCAAAAAACAATCTGTTCTCAAGGAGGGAGAATGGGGGAAACAATATGAAAATAACTACATATAAGCAAAGAAACTATATACAGAATAAATTGGGGGTATTCTTAGGCAGATGATGATGATAATACATCTCTGTGCAAATTGTCCAAAAACATTAAACATAAAAGTATAATATTAGGAGAGAAACTTGCCCAAGACCCTTTTAAAAAATATTAAACCTATTGAAAAAGTTGAGAACAAGATAACAATAACAATAATAGCTAGCACTTTAAGACTTGCAAAGTTCTTCTTTTCTTCATTTATTTTTCATATTCTTTAAAAAAAATTGAGTTCTGAATTTTCTCCCTCCTTCCTACCCCTCCCTAAAACACTGAGAAGGCAAGTAATATGATGACAATTATACATGTGACTCATAGAGAATATTATTTCCATATTAGCTGTATATAATTCTTTCCTTTGGATAAGAGTGAGGTTCAAGCATGGCTCTCTCCAACTATTTCTCCCTCCATTGTAAAAGCTCTTTCTTGCATACTTTTTTAAAGTTAGATAATTTTACCTCTCCCTCTTCCCTACATCCATCTTTCTCACCCATTATTATTATTATTATTATTTGGAAATCAACAAATTTATTTATGGTTTAGAGGCTCTCATTTCTATTTGAATGAATAATGGGGTCCCATTAGTCTTGAACACTGAGAAGTTAAATGCTCTGTTAAGCAGCAACAAAATTAATTCATGCCCATATGCTTTATGTAGAATGTTTCTAATTGTCTTAAGAAAATTCTTAGAAATTTCATGTATCATCTTCCCATATAGGAATGTAAACAGTTTGACTTTATAAGTTCCTTATGGTTTCTCTTTCATATTTGCCTCTTTTATATTTCTCTTGAGTCTTATGTTTGGGGAATATCAAATTTTCTATTCCAATCTAGTCTTTTCATCACCATTGTTTGAAAGTCCTCTATTTCATTAAATTTCCATTTATCCTTCTAAAGGATTATATTCAGTTTTTCTTGGTTGTAATATCATTTTCCACGCCCTATGCTCTTTTGACATGGAAGCTGCTAAATCTTGTGTGATTCTGACTAACCCAAGTTTCTTTCTAGATATTTGCAGTATTTTCTTGGCAACTTTGGAATTTGGCTATAATATTCCTGAGAGTTTTTATTTTGTGATATTTTTCTGGAAGTGGTCAGTGGATTCTTTCAATTTCTATTTGACCCTCTGAATCTAAGATATTGAGGCAGTTTTCTTTTTTAATTTTTTGAAATATGATGTCTAGGGATTTTTTTAAAATTATGACTTCCAGGTAGTTTAATAGTTCTTAAACTATTTCTCCTGAGACTATTTTTCAGGTCATTTGTTTTTTCCAATAAGATATTTCATATTTTTCTTCTGCTTTTTCGTTGTTTTGATTTTGGTTTCTTGTCTCCTGCTTTTTCATGGAGTCATTATTTATTTTTTTAAATAAAAATATTTTTTCCATAACAGCAAATTTGAAAAAAAAAAGATTGAACATGAAACTAAAAATTTATCATATATAATTTTTGCTACTCCTTTTAAACATATCAGAAAGTTTCTGGTCTCTTACAGCCACAACAGCTACAAGTGCTTTGTTCCTTTCTGCCTTGGAGCTGTAACCAAGACCCATGCTCCTTTGCTACTAACCACAAGTACTCCTCTGTACCCCTAGACCTCTAACTCAGATTGTATATTGGCAACACAGCTTCCAGTCTGTCTTAACTGCATCCAGTTCCAGAAAAGGTTCCCCACTAACTAGTTTTTAACTAGCTGTTTGACTCATTTATCATTCTAGACTGAGAATTCCTAATGTTTGCTGTGGCTGTGTCCCAGCCATATCTAAGGCCCTCTGCTTCTGAAGTCTGGATTAGCTCCCACTCTCTTGTCACAGATCTCTCTTGCTTATATTTTAAGTTATCTGGGACTGAAAAAGATCTCATTTAAACCTTTTGTTGGTTCTGCTGCTCCAGCATTCAATTTAAGTTGTTATTTTAAAGTTGTTTGGAGGTGAATGTGAGTAGAGTTCAGTTGGGTTCCTATCTCTACTCTGGCATCTTGGCTCAACACCTTCCCCTTTCCCCTATAAAGTTCTTTAAAAACATCACATTATTTTATCCTTACAACAACCCTGGATAGTGTTATTATAATTTCCATTGTACAGGTAAGCAAACAGGTACAGAGGGTTAAGAAACTTGCCCACAGTAAGTAAATGTCTAAGGTTAGATTTGAACTCACATCTTCTGACTCCAAGCTCAGCTTTCTATCCTCTGTACTGTCTATCTGCTTCCATTGCAGTGGTATGATACTTCATATTTTGTAGAATACTATTATGCTTTAAAAAAGGTTTTCACATCTCTTTCTTTGAGTCTCTCAGTCCTGTGATGGATCTATGACAGATATTTTATGTAAAATTAGCACAGTATCGGACACTTTGTCGGTACTTAATAAATGCTCATTGACTGACTGAAATTCTGAAAAGGCATGACTCGCACATGATTCCATAGGCTGGTTATCTATTAGTGAGGTTAGAATAGAGCAGTAGGAAATAGAATTGTGTCCCTGCTTCTTAGGGCAGTTTCAATAAAATCATGTTTCTTCCTGATCATTTTAATTTTTGATGAGAAATGATGACAAACTTCCCTTTCTTCGAAATTTTATATAGGGATGACCCCTGATTCTGAGGCAAATCATCATGACTAATGCTGTACTAGCACTGGTAAAATTTTTACCAAAGCCTTCAACCACTGTTTGCCAATTCTCCCTTCTCCCTTATAATAGAGTCCTCTGGGATGGGTGGCATAGGGGTACTCTTTTAAGAATTTGTCAAACTTAGAATTAGGAAAATATCATTAATGAGTTCTGGTATGTTTGTGAAAATGATATACTGTATTAATGTTAATAATGTAGTCAATTAAAACTTATTTCTATGCAGCCTAATTTCCTTTAGATATAATCTATTATAGACATTTTGACCATATTGATTAACATGATTGGGCTAATAGAACTCAAAGCTTATAAAATTGTCTTCTTCAAAAGTCTGGTCATCTGGTAGATCCCAATTGAATGTTTTCTCCTTCTTGACTTCCATTCACATGGGGCTTTTCTCTTGGGGCTTAATCCAGAGCTTGCAGATAGTTTGTTGCTACATGAAGCACTCACAGTTCCTTCCTGCTTTAGTAACAGGAAACAGATGCCACAGAAAATTTCACACATTCAAATAATAAACACTTGCCTATTTAATAAAGTGTGTTTTGAAGCCAGCTTTCTATTCCAAATCATGTAATTTAAAGTATGCTATTGAGAGCTTTTTCCAAGACCTATTTTTTTTTCACATTTCACCATGACAAGGAAAAAAAATCACTGTCTCATAAAAATGTGTTTGTTTTCTTGTTCTTTGAAAACAGGTTCAAAAGGCATTTGATGAACTACCTGGCTACAAGGACATTCATGTGCTTGAATTTAGGTAAAAAAAGTATAGTTATAAATGTCTTACATTGTGTAGCATTTGAATTGCAAAGGATTGGGGTATATATTATTATTAATTATTTGAGTGCTTTAATTCAAGCTTGATGTGTTAGAATTGTAAGTTCTATTTTATAGATGGGGAAATTGAGTCAGAGAAGGATATTACTTCTCATGAAACATTTATCAACTAATCTGTAAGCAAAAAAGAAATTAGAACTTAATACATTCAGTTTGTTTTTAGATTTACTTGCTTGAACATGATGAGCACAGATACTCATCACTGAGGCTAAAAACCGTGGAACTTGAAAGGATTTACTATTTTCTTAACCCCTTTCAAATTGTTAATATTGTTAATATTTTTAATGGGGATACTTTACTCTTAAATCCAAACAAATGTTATGAGATTCCTTATTTTCCATCTTTAAGAACACCTCAACATGTGAGAAAAGTGTATTTCTCTGGACTTTTCAGAATATTCCTTATTACTCATGACAATGGTATCAATTTTTAGTATTATTGCTCATAACAATGGTTCCTAAAATTGTGAGTGAACAGAAGCTAGGAGGATGGAAAATAGTAGCATCATGAATTTGGTATCCACCTGTCAACACTCCTGGGTGCTCTAGGATTTGTGAGTTGGAGTAAGATGGCAAACTGCAACTTTGTTACCATTCTCCTCAATGCTCATTCTTGGACATTCCAGGAAATGTAACTACCTCATCCCCAATTCTCAGCCCTTTCCCAGGAGCTCCAATTATACTCCATAATTCCTGGAAAAGATATTTTTGTAAGCAATAAATCGAAACTGTCTATGAAAGGCCTTAAATTTATTCCTTAAAAGAAACAGATTGTTTTGGGTTACTTTGAATGCTTTGACAGAAAAGCAAAAGAAAAAAAAAGCATCTGGAGAAGGAAAAGGCATCTTAACTTTGGTCAGAAAGTTGGAGAGTGAAAGAATATGACTTAGAGAAGGAAAGGAACAGGACCATTAAACTAAGGCTTTTTCCATAGAGCAAAGCTTCTTAATCTTTTTTGTCATGGACACCTTTGGATGTATGGTAAAGTCTGTGAACCTTTTCTCACAATTTTGTTTATCACTTGCACTTGTAGTTGAATGAAATGTCAAACTGCAGTTAGAAGTTAGTAAAGATAAAGATATCATTTTTTTTCTTTTGCATTTTCATGGATTCCCTTTCTCTGAAATCTGTCTACAAATTCTTTGGGGGGTGGTGATCTGTAGACCTTAGACTAAGTCTTGCCACAGAACATAGAGATAAGCTCTTTCCTGTGCTTTAAAAATTATAAGGATCCACAGTTATTCCATGGGAGATGACTCTGAATGTTGATCAAAGAAAAAGGAAACGAGTTTTGGTGTTTGGCAGTTTCCCAGTGAGGAATATTGTATATTGATCTGGCATGAACATTTAGAAAGAACACTATATTCTGCAAACATATATCTGAGATGTGATGGAGAACCCTTGAAAACTTAGCAGGACCAATACTTATTGGCTGCTTAATGGTGACTAATGTGGAAACAAATGATGGTTCTAATAGAAAACTAGAAGTCATCTCTAGAGATTATTTATCATAATAATAATAACAAAAGACTTGGGGGAAAACATAGATGATATTTCTATCACTAATGCTAATTCAAACTAAAGGTTTCAAAAACAGAAAATGACTATAGGAAGTGAACAGCTAGTTAAGAAGATGATGTTGGAAAACAGGATTTGGATTTTTTCATCAAGGCTTAATATTCAGGAATGGATTTTTAAATAGGGATTAAATGAATATGAGGAAACCCGGGAAGTATATATTTTCATGGAAATTTGCAGATCAGATTAAAATGGCTTGAAACTGAAAATAAGCAAGAGAAAATTGCCCACATATGTCCACTAAGCCAGAGGCTACAGAGAATAGTAATTATAATATAAAAATAATGGTGAAGAGTAAGTTACAAGAGATAAAGGAGAAGAAGAAAGGGAATAGTTATATTTAGTGCCTCAGAGAGCTATTCACAAAAGCTTAGGAAATGACAAAGTAGATTGATATCTTCATGCAAGGAAGTTAATTCAGCAGTATGAAGTATCATTAAAATTTGGTTTGACATGACTTCCTCATGGAATATGGATCAATGGAAGGATATATCTTATTATAGATAAAGAGAATAGATAAAGGTATAATGAAGTGTCAGTGGATGTATAAATAGAAAAATAGATAGAAATATCACTGTCTATTTATCCCAGTTAGGTGGTACAATGGAGAGAGTGCCAGTATCTTTTTGAGTTCAAATCTGGCTTCAGATACTTACTATCTGTGTGATCCTGGGCAAGTTATTTAATGCTGTTTGCCTCTGTTTCATCATTTGTAAAATGATCAGGAGAAAAAAATGACAAACCTCTTCTATATCTCTGCCAAGAAAACTCCAAATGGGATCATGAAAAATTTGACACAATTGAAAACAACTGTCTCTGTCTCTGTCTCTCTCTCTTTTTCTCCTTCCTTCCCTCCCTTTCTCTCTCCTTCCCTCCTTCTCCCTCTTTCCCTCCCTCTCTTCTTTCCTCCCCTCCTCCTCTCCTTCCCTTCCTCCTCCTTCCCCTCTCTCCTTCCCTCCTTCCCTCCCCTCTTCTCTCTTTCTCTCCCCCTTCCTTCCATTTCTCCCTCCTCCCTCCCTCCCGCCTTCCTTTTTTCCCTCCCTCCCTGCCTTCTCTTTCTCTTTCTCCATATATATGTAAAATATATACATATATCACATATATCTGTGTAACAAACATATTTCACATACACATATATTCCTTGGGAAAATCCATTAATCAGAGGTGATAACATACTAGAGATTTGGATGAGTTATTAATGTAGGAAGAGAGATAATATTGTAGTCAGAATATATTACAGATTTTCTAGTGAGGAGAAATTGCTTGATGAATTCTGGAAGCAATTAACAAGACTATCAAATAACCATGACAGAAGTGATTTTAATACCTGTAAGAGTTTTATTTTTGCTGAAACTATGTGGATGCTAAATTCTTGCATTGCTTTGTTAATAATTTGACAAAGCAAATGGTAAAGGGGTGAAAGGAAAGGGGAATACTCCTTTAGAATTGGTAAAGATGGATGAGGATGAATACAAAAGAAAAGCAGCAGAAAGTTATTTTAGAATTAATGAAAAGGGCAAGAAAACTGTCATAGGACAAGAAAGTCAAATAAACAAACAGGATTCTTATTTAGTATGCATGGCAATGGATGAAGGAGAAAAGGAAGATGATCTAAATCTATTTTTTTTAGTACAGTGACTGTCACATAATAGCTTTTTAATCAATGTTTGTTGATTGTTTGACTGACTGACTTTTCTCTGCTAAGAAGAATGATCTGTCGACTGAAATATAGAGCAAAATGGTTGCTAGGGAACTGAAACCCAAGATAACTGAAGAGATGGAAAGAAAGCACCTAATTGACCTTAGGAAGTTCAAATGACCAAGATTTTGTGTTATATTTCAGTATATAGAAAGAACTTGCAGCTATGATTATTGAGCCAGTGTTGGTGATTTCTTAAAAAAATTCATGAAAAATTAGAGACGTCACAGAACTGGAGACAGACTTTGATTTTCCCAAAGAAGAAGAGGCTGAGATGTGTTGGAGCCAGAATGTACAGATTCATCCTACTTGTTAAAATTACATTGTGAACATTTACACTTTAGAAACTGGCAACAGTTTCCTTGCTATATATGTATTTTTCCAATAAAGCCTTTCTATAATTTTTTATTAATTGTGTGATTTTAAGGAAGAAATAAAGAAAAATGTTAATAATACATATTAAATTCAATGTGTTGTGCACACATTTTCCTCAGGGAATCAGTTGCTAAACATTTACCAGCATGCTCCTGAGGAGAGGGATAATCACTGATAAACTTCTCAAACACATTATTACTAAATGACTATGATGATGAGCCAACTAGTTCACCAAGAACAAGTCATATCAAGCTGATTTCATAACCTTTTTTGATAGGGAAGTGATAATCCTACTGAATAATACCTTGTTCAAATTATATCCTATATATTGTATATTCAGATTGGGTCACATTTTCTGGAAGGATTGACAAGCTGATATGTTTAAAAGAGGACAACCAGGATGTTGTTATCATATGAAATTGGTTGAAGGGATTGGGTTTTAGCTTGAAGAAGAGAATACTTAGGAGAGTACATAAACTTTTTTTTTCACAGACTTGAAGGCCTATCCTGATTAATAGTTGGTAAATTATTATCCAAGGCTCAAATCTAAACTGCTGACAGTCTGTATAGCTGTGAGCTAAACATTTTGAACTCCAAAATGGACTGCTAGGTGGCACAGTGGATAGAATTCTGGGCCTGGAGTCAGAAGACTCATTTTCCTGAATTCAAATCTCGCCTCAGACACTTACTAGCTGTGTGATCTTGGGCAAGTCACTTAACCCTGTTGCTTCAGTTTCCTCATCTGTAAAATGAACTGGAGAAGCAAATAGCAAACTATTCCAGTGTCTTTGCCAAGAAAACTTCAAATGAGATCATGAAGAGTCAGACATAATTGCAAAATGACTGAACAAACAGTAAGAACTAAAAATGAGTTTTATATTTTAAATTACAATAAATCTTTATTTAAAAATTAAAAAAAAAATCTTAGCTCAGAGGCTGCAATAAAGTAGGCATAGTTAGTTAACCAGTGTTTCAGAGAAATGAGATTTGTTTTTTGAGCAACAGTGAGAAGTTGCAGAAGGCATTTTGCTTTTATTTGATGAAATATTTCTTTATTATTAGTACTATCCATATGTGAAATGGGTTGTCATGGTAGGAAATGGGCACCCTCTCACTAGAAAAAGAGGATTTGTGAAGGATTTTGGAGAGGAGCTCCCTGTGCAGGAACAGTTTGGATAATTTGACCTCTGAGGTACTTCCTGACTGAGATTCTGTGATTTAGTTATATAGGAAAGACATAGGGGAGCATGATGACAATTTTCAAGTACTTGAAAGGCTTTCTTATTGAAAAGGGATGAGTTTCATTCTGGTTCATCCAAAATGCACTGAACTAGAAACAATAGTTTTAATATGTTCTAGTATTTTTTCAGGAATCAGAACCTTGCTACCAGAACATGCTCTTTCTCCCCTTTTGAAAAACAGAGCATTAGTCCATCCCCAGGAATTTTCTATGAAATTTAAAGGGATCACTCTCAGTAATTCTCACAGTATGAGAATTACTCAAGGAGAATTGTGAATCCTCTCAATGTTGCATTTTCTCATCTTTATAGGAGTTTCATCAGAAAAGTTTAGAACCACAGATTTGTTCCATTTTCACCATCTTTGTTTTTTTTAGGGAACATCATGTTCAGTGTGGGAGAATCTGGGCACCCTATATAGAATGACTGCAGCTAGTCCTGATCAAAGGTCAAATAAGGATCTGGGAATTTTGTGTCCCTAGAGATCTAGCTTATTTGTGATACAAATATTAAAGGAAGAACAAGCATCATCTTTCAGAACTATTTCATCCTTGCCAGGCCCTTGTCCCCACCCCACTCCACCCTGCTACATCTGACTTGAATCAAATACTCATAGACCAAAATATTTCTTCTTTATTTCTGTTTTAATCAATTTTTCAGTCTAAACAAAATGTTTTCCCTTTATCCAAATCTATAGATTTACAAAGAAAGACATGCAGATACAAAGAAGGGTGATCATTTCCAATCTTTCCCTTTTGTACAAAGTTCAGATCATAGGTATGTAGGAAGGCATTAACCACCCCCCCAAAAAAAAAATTATCCATGGAGTTCATTTTATTTTTACATTTTAAATACATTTGCATTGATATCTTTTGTTTTTATTTTACCTAAATTTTCTAATATCCTTTTATCTTCTCTACATAAAGAAGTATGCCTTATAATATAAAATTAAAAAGAGAAAACATATAAGCAAAACTGACCAAATATGTTTGAAAAAATCTGACATCATCATTCAGCATTGAATTAAATTCAATTCAAACAATTGAATTGCTCTGTTATTGTTATTCTTTCCATTTGAATCATTTGGTATATTTTTCTAGTTCTGTTTACCTTACTTTGTATCAGTGCATATAAGTTTTCTTTTGCTTCTCTGTATTCATCATTTTCTTATAGCACCACATATTCATGGAGCACAATTTCTTTAATTGTTTACTAGTTAATGGACAACTACTTAGTTTACAATTCTTTATTATAATTAAAAATGGTGATAAATGTTTTGATGATTTTGAGGCCTTTATCCTTGAGATTTATGCCTGTGGGGAAAAATTTGCATAATTCTCAACTGTTTTTAAAAATGGTATAAGGGGATGTGTGTAATATGTTTTGTGACCATGAAGTTTATATGCGTTTGTAAGATTCTTTCTAGGTATGGCTCAGAGATAAGAATGAATATCTCTACATAACCTGTACTTTTTTCTACAGTAGATTTAATTCCTACCAGGAGGGAAAGGTGACCTTTCTGCTCTCCCTAGAGAAAGGGAGTATAGGACAGGGAATATATCTATCTTCCCCCTTAAATTTTGTTAGCATGGGAAAAATAATTTTTAGCTTCAAACTGAGTTCCTGATTGCTCTTCTTTAATGGAAAATTCCTCATGCTTTCCCTGAAATGCCAATTCCACAACGAACATAAATAGCAAATAGGAAATAAACCTATTTAAGCAAATAGCAAACAGAAATCAGAGGATAGAGATGGGAATATATACCAGATAAATGTACAGAGGGAATGATTCCTCCTATTAGAGCAAAATATCTTAGTTCAGTCATGAAAGGGGGTCTCCAATCTCACCCTAGGGGAAATTCTTTAAGTCCATTATAGCAAGGAGATAGGGACATATTGCTAGGTCCTTCATATGTTGGCTTCTTCCCAGAGTCTTTCTCTCCCTTCAGCCTTGAAGAAAGCCTAGAATCCAGTTTTTTTTTTTTTTCCTCTGAAATCTCTAAGAAATCTCTCAAGTTTTGGCCAGCTCTACCACTCACTCAGATGTGGAACATTCAGCAATCAATTTTCATTAATGAAGAAAGTCATATGCAAATGGACTTTAAGTTACAATGATTATACTTATTCACACACCAATAGTTTGTTATTGTTTAGTCTTTCCATACTATCTTAAAGTAATTCATTTCAAAGTAGGATATCTTTTTCTTTTCCTTCTGATCAAATTTTCCTTACAATAGGAATTTATCATTAACTGATATGCAGACATTTTGAGTAAGTGAATGTTTTGAAGAAAATCTGAAAAAAATTTGCCAAGAATACTTTGATGAATATTACATGATTAAGAAGTTTTCAACTCTGTTTAACATGTTTATTTTCCTCCCTCCCCCAGATTGCCTCAGGAAAATGTCAGGTAGAGTATCTTTTGACATTTCATATGATGTTCTTGACTGTTTAGTAGATTAAACACCAAACTAAATGCTGGGAATACAAATACCAGGTATACAATAGTCCCTACTCTCAAGGAATTTACATTCTACCAAAAGGAACTGGAAATTGAGAAGGGGTGGGGGGTAGGAGAAAGACTACTTGACAAGGAGACAAAAAATTTTTTTGATAATCAGGAGTGGAATTGGGAAACCCACAAAGCAAGTAATTCCAGGAGAAGAGCTTGGTTACGTTTTTTGGACTTTCCTAAATATTACTCCTATTTTCCTTCTTGAAAATGGATTCTTTATACTCAAGCCTGGATTTGATTAATCAAGGATATATTAAGTGGCAAATTTAGTTCAAAAAGCAATAATTATCTGGTGTGTTACAGAGCTGTTTATCCCTGCATTTGTAGAAATATAGAGAACTCTTTTGAGAAGGTTTTTTCCCTCTTTAAATTTTTATTGGAATTCCAAATATTTTTAAAGGTACGCTTTGTCTTGGATAATTGGCAGTATAATAGGAAGCTTTTTAAAATGGAATCTTTTTGCATGTGTATAATTTGGTAATGTATTTATGCAGGTATGTGTCCATCAATAATTAACATGTTCACAAATTTTGCCATTTGATAGTGTTTGTCATATCCTATTGCTTACTATTGATCAATACTTTCTAGCAAAGGGAAGGGAATGAGATTAACTGGTACAACCAGATAAGAAGCTCTAGTCTGAATTTAGAACATTCATTGTTGTTCAGCTTTTCCTCATTGGGCATGTTCTGAGTCTAGAATAACACAGATACATAGCATCATAGAAACATCAAGGGACACTACAGTAGTTATGAAAGTGAGGTCAATTAAGAATGCTCCAGCTAAGGGATTCACAGGTAGCAATCCACCTCTTGAAAAATTATAACATACCTGTAATGGGCTGAGGCTTGAGTTGATGCACTGAGGTCCCAAGCATGTGAGGCTAAATAGTAATTGGACCATACTCTATTAATATATATGCTTGGAGGAAAAAATGGCCCTGCCCACTCTTTGTGCAAGTCCTGATGTGTTGTATAGGAAATGACGTTTTTGGTGGGTGGAGGCAGGGGAATGGAAAGGGAAGCAGAAGGAGAGACTGCTGGCTAGGGTCTTGTCACAGCTGCTCGCATTGCTATCAGGGCAGCCCTTCATCTCCAATCCCCCTCTGCTAGCTGGCTTCCTGTCGCAGCTGCCCATATTGCTATCGCAATCCTTCTTGCCCATATTGCTATCGCAATCCTTTTTCACCTCTTAACTTCAATAAAAATTGAAGATTTTTCCCTTAACCTGAATTCCTGACTCCGGCTGATTTTAAATATGCGGTCATCACATTATTTTTTCTCCAAGCATATATATTAATAGAGTATGGTCCAATTACTATTTAGCCTCACATGATTGGGACCTCAGGGCATCAACTCAAGCCTTAGACCTTTGCACATACCTACAAACATCATATGACCCTGATGAGGGGAGCCTCGAACCTCTTTCTCTTTCTCTCTCTCTGACTGCTGGGTGAACCATGAGGTGAAGCACTTGGAAAGTTCCTCAAAGGACAGATTCTCCTTAAATCCTCACCTCTGTAAAAGACCCCGCATGAGGGAAACAGGATAAATAACTTCATTCTGTTTTCCTGAGAGAGAGGCACCACTCCCATTGATAACACTTACTAAACTTCCCATTGAATTAAAAATCAACCTAGAGACACTCATTCAATTCTAAGATTCTCTATTCTAATTCCAGTTCAAACTATACTCAGCCTCCATGAAGAGTTGCTAGCCTAGGCTTCTATTATAAAATGAGCTAACTTGGGGCTCAGTCCTTGCAGAGGACTTAACATGCCTAGGAACTTCTCTCTCCCTGGCATAGCAGCAACCTCTGCCTGCTGAAATATTCTCTTTCAGTGTTAGCCTCTCTTTATCTTTCTCACCTATTTCCCTAACAAGACTTTATATCTCTCTGTAGGAATTTCTTTGCCAGGACTTCTCCAGTAGAAACTTTATCTTGCCACCAAGGAATTCAGTCTTTCTATTCATGCATAGCAAAGGCTGACTTCCCAATGCCAATAATAAACTTCTTTTACCAGTCTAGCTTTTTGGGTTTGTAAATTCCTTTACAAAGGATCTCTGCGTAGCCAGAAGGGGATTCCCACAACTCCCTATCCTGCACAGAATCCTAGGGGAATTTAGTGCCTCTCTGGCACACTCCTGACCTTCCTCTTTCAAAGCCCCTCAGGTCAGTTAAAACCAAATCCTGGCCTAATCTATGGTAGATGGTCAGATACCTCTGTAGAAATCCTCCTCCACTCATTAGCATGCCCATTAGGGTGGAAAAATTCTTAAAGATAGGAATATAACATTAAAAAAAAATAAAGATCATTGAACTAGATAGAGAATGTGTCATTTGTTATATTCAGAGTTGTATAGTTACATGGACTTTTGAAGTCTGCTGGTTAGCTAGCCAACTCTTATTTGCCTAAACCCTGATTGGCTGGATGCTGTCTTTGCTATTCTTAGTTTCACATCTTTTTCTTTTTGTGGAAGGTCTCTAAGGAGGTATAGCTTTCATTAATGTTCATGAAACTTAAACAGTTATAACCATTTTGGGAAAATCTTCTAGCCCTATGAAGTCCTATTTATGCTGGTTTCTGCCTCCTTACTCTGATAACAACTAATTATCATTATACTTCTATTCTGTAGTCAACCAGTTTATATAATAGTTGTTTTCTTTAGTAGTGCTTGGAACATCAAAGGGATTTAAAAGTAATCCTTTCCCTTTGCTCCTTCTTCAAATTCCCAATTTTGTTCCTGAGATCAAAATAGTGAAAACAGAATTGGTCATTTTGAAAAGATCAACATGGCAACATTTTCTAAGGAAAACAGCAGCCATTGTTTCAATAAACTATTACTTTGGATAACTGAATTGATAATATAAAAACAATATGCCTACCTGGTGAATTTTATCTTTAACTTACCATTTTAATGAAAGTTTATATAGTAATGTGGATAGTAAATATTTCTGCATAAGTTTTCTGAGTAATATGAACAAGTCCATGCAGCTCTTTTCTCAGCAGGATGCAACATCATCTAATTAGTCTGAGATACTGTTTGTAGCAAAGCAATCATAAATCCTGCCTTTCCCTCTCTCAGACTAAAGGGGCAGGCTAACCTGGCACTATTAAAGGGGTACCAAAATGCAATAACTAAAATTGTTCAAGAGTTCAGCTCTCCTTCAATCAGGAGGCTACCAGTTTTTTCTTTAATCTGTGAAGCAATGCTTATCTTCCAATCAATAGCCTCCAAAGACAAGCAGCTGAAGTTGTTTTATAAGCTGACTGCTCCCACTGGCATCTTCTTACCTCAACCTCTTGTTAAGGTCTTTAGTGTTTCTAATGGCTCTAATCATCCTTTCTATCAAGTATGATAGAATTTGTTGTTGCAATTCAGTCATTTAAGTTGTGTCTAGCTGTGACCCCATGTGGAATTTTCTTGGCGAAGATATTGAAGTAATTTGCCATTTCTTCTCCAGCCATGAAACCAATAGTCCTTATTTAATCTAACTAGAATGTCCAAACTTATTCAATTTACCATTTGGAAAGTTTTATCCTCTCAAGTTCTAAAAATAGTCACATGCAAAAGAGATGAGAGATCTGATAGCCTAAGTCATTGCTCTGACCTCAAAAAATATTCTCTCAGTTCATTCTCCAGTTCTCTTAAAAACTGGTGTCTGTCACATTTTAACTGAAAAACAACAACCCTATTCACACACTGATTTTATACATTATTTTTATATACAAAAGTTCTTTTTCTGCAACTTTCTACTATCAAACTGCTCATTTATGAAAGGGACAATAATTTATATAATTTACAAGTCAATGTAAATCTTTTTTTTACATAAAATTTTATTTTCTGTTCAAAAGAAAACAAAAAAGGGAAGTTTAATAGATATAAATGTATATAGCAGAAGAATCATGAAATCATTGGTGGAGGAAATCTCTTCATTATTGCAGACTATGCATCTTCCTTATTTTAGCCTTCAAGGAGTATCTGTAGCCAAAAAAAAAAAATCAGTAACCTGATGGGTAATCTTGAGACCACCCTATGGTACACAATGTCTCCATACTTAGTTTAGGGTGATCTTTGTACTACAGACTCACAGTCCATTATAAACCCACTTATTATGAAGCTTTTTCAGCTTGGTAAGATCTATCAAGAGGCAGCTAAGATAGATAAAGAGCAGGCTTCTGAATCAAAAGACCTAGATCCAAGCTCTCTAGAAGTCTGACATTTATTTTCCCTGTGTCCCAGGGCAAACTCTTAACCTCTTAGTGCCTAGTACCTATATGTTGCAGGACTCCTGGAAGAATTACCTATACAAGTTTCCCATCACTTCCAATCCTAAGAGGAAAAAAAAGATCTAAACATCTTTCAGAGCTTAGATTCTTCCAGCAGAACTTTTGAGGATGCTGGGTTATCTGGAGTAGGATGAGTTGAGGAGGTGATTCAAAATCTAGTGATATGTATATTATAAGACATTACTTGCTACACACAAGTAATGTTATTTTAAGTAGGATTTATGTGGAATCAATGATTGAGCTCTCCTTGAATCAACAAGGGGAAAATCATTTCCAGGCCTCAGGATATTCTCTTGGTAGGTAGTGTTTTAGAAGGAGTTTAGGTACTATGAGAGAAGAAAGATTCCTGAATTTTTTCCAAAATAACCTCACCTTTGATTGCTCCTAAAATGATGTAACACTTTATTAGTTTTTTCATCTATATATGTCAGTCCTCTTCTAATGGGGCAATTGAGGTGGAAGGAGAAGGAAGACTTCATTTTTCAATTTAACTCAGAATGAACCTTCCTTGGCACATGCCTCAGGCAATAATTATTTATCAGAAGAGCAGTTGTTTCCATGAATTGAGCAGATGAAAGTTACTGTTGCTTTAGTTGTTGCTAAATGGGTAGTTTGCCAACATAGTTTACTTTAGATTGATACTGTTTTTATTTAGTGGTCTATGTTTTGTTTATCATGTACTTCCTTTCATTCTTGGCAATATCTGATTTTTCCCTCTTCCTGAGCTGTGGCAGACTAATACCTACTTTCTACCAACCAGACCCTCCCTACCAACATCTTTACTTCCTGTGGCCTTGCCAGAAATTAGTCATTTCAGGACTATTATTCTTGAATCTGACAGTTTATTTCTTCCTAACACCTGAAAGTCTTTCTCATTTTGTACGTTTAAAACACAAGATGTGACAAATTATAAGCCTAAAATGGTCCCGATAAATACTTGTTAACTTGACTTTGAAAGATATATATTAGAGATGAACAAAACAAAATAATGGTAGTATTACTTATTTCCACTTCTTTCTTGCCAGTTGTCTCTCAGCTAGATCTTGCATTGTAGAGGTCAAAAGGAGGTACTGCAAAGGAATGATTTAATTGAAAGGCCAGTCATTAAACCCAGACTCTTGATTCTAAAACTGTGTATCACCATTCAACATCAATTTAAGGTAAATCTGCTTTCATTTGCAGATTTCCCCAACTATTCCACTGCTATTCCAACATTCCACTGCTAAATGAACTATAGATTGAGGTACATAATTATAGTAGACTATGACAAGTAATTCTCAAAGTTTTCAGTTTCATGACTTCTCTTTGGGCTACTTCTATCATGTTGGGAGTAAAATTTACATATTCTTTTTTTCCCCCTTCTAGCATTTGGTGTTGGAACAGACATTTCAATCATTTATTCCAGATCTTGTTAGATTCGGGGTGCCTTCTTTCTATTATGTCACAATGACGGCCTTTCTTTAGGAAATACCACAATTGGCAAAAGCAATGTCCTAGTAACTAAGTTGTATCCTTATGTTAGATGCATATGAGCAGGACCCAAGTTGACTTTTTTTTCTTCCTTTTTAACCTCAGTGGCATCAATGTTCGCTATGCTGTCACATTTGACAGTGAGGCTATCAGTAACATTACCTGGGAAATGATTAACCTTCATTCGAATAAAGTAGAAAATCATGGACTTGTGGAACGTGAGGATAAGCCCATGGCAGCTTATACAATTAACAACTTCAGAGACTACATTGCTGAAAGCCTCACCAGAAATTTCTTACTAGGAAACTCTTCCCTGAAGCCAGATCCTGACTCTCTTCAGGTTATCAAAGGTAAGGGGAATGACACTATGATAATCCATGTATATCTTTAGAATCTTTCTCCACAGATCTCTGTAGTAAAAGTTTTATCTTCAAAATGTATCATATATGAGTCTGAGTGTTAGTAAAGATAATACGGGGCAGCTACTTGGTGTAGTAGCTCGAGCACCAAATCTGGCCTCAGACACTAAACACTTTCTGGCTATATGACCCTGGACAAATTACAACTTCAATTGCCTTAGAGGGGAAAAAAGGAAAAAGAAAAAATAGATAATGATGCAAATTGGGCTTTAGAAATATAATACTTCTGACAGGCTAATAGTGGGCCACCCAGGGACAAAAAAAAACTTGGAATTGAGACTTGATGGGAGAGAAAAGATGTGGACTAAAGAACTAAAGTGAAATAGAAGATTTGAGAATCAAAGAGGAGATGACAATGTATAATTTGATAAAAGGCATACAAGATTCAAGGAAAATCAGAGAAATACATTAAATAAGTAAAGGAAAATATTGAAGACAAAGTCTTCCTGACTTTGAACCCCAACTAAAAGAATAGCTAATAATAGTTATCATGTATATCACATTTTAAGGTTTGCAATGTTCTCTCATTTTATCTTTATAACAATGAATGCTTGCACTATCCCCATTTTTCAGACAAGGGAATTTAGATGGACAAGGTAGGACTCCTTGTCCAGGGTTCCACAGCTAATGAATATATGAAGTAAAATTTGGACTCATGTCTTCTTGCACTCTATTCCATGTATTGCTGGTTAGAATTTAAGAGCATGTAGGACCTAAGTAACTTAGGAAATAGCAGTTACAATCTAGAATTAAATGAGTGAACATAGCACCAGTGGGGAAAGATATCTGCTCCAGATTCTTACTAGTTGTGTAAATCTGGTTAACTTCCTTAACCTCTCTGGGCCTCAGTTTCCTCATGTATAAAATGTATAGGGTAGCGGTAGACTAAATAGCCTTTAAGGTCCCTTTTAGCTTTAAATCTATGATCTCATTGGCCATTTATCCCAAACACAATACAATTTTTATAAAGGGCTATTTTTTCTTCCTGTAGAATCTCAGGGTTGGAAGGGACCTCTTAGAACATCTACTTCAATTTGTGTGAACAAAAATCCCTTCTACAGCATAACTGACAAATGGACAATTGGATGAGAGGAATTTACTAAGTTAGTTAGCGTTTATTAAACATCTCTTATGTTCAAGACACTATGAGGCGAACTGAGGACATAAAGACAAAAAAAACAAACAAACATGTGTTTGTTCTATCTCTCAATGAGTTCAGAAGACAATTTAATGGGGGAGACAATGTGCAAATGATTTTATTGAAACAAAATGCAAATGGTAAATTGGGGGTTAATTTTAGGGAAAGCACCAAAATAAAGGGAAAAGATTTTTATGAGGAAGGTGGATTTGAAGGAAGCCAGGGAAGCTAGAAGGTGGAAATGGGAGAAAAAGCTTTCCAAGCAATGGAGGCTAGCCATTGAAATGCAGCCTGGAGATAGGGTGTTTTATGTGAAGCACAGCAAGGAAGGCCAGTATCACTGGTTTCATACATTATATAGAGCAGAGTAAGGTTTAAGAAGACTAGAAAAATAGGAAGAGGCCAATTTATCAAGAAATTTAAAAACCAAATAGGGAATTTTATATTTGATGGGAGGAAACTGGGAACCACTGAAATTTCCTGAATAGGGTCTGACCTGCATTTGGGAAGATTGTTTAAGAAGTGAGGGGATAATGAAGTAAAATGAGAAGGGACTTGAGACAGACATATCCAAGGAATAGGCCATTGTAATAGTCCAGAAGTGACGTGATAAGGGCCTGCATTAGGATGGGGAGATATTTATGAGTGATATTAGCAAGGTAAAAATGACAGGACTTGAAAACTGATTGGAAATGAGGGGAGGAAAATTCATATGGAACAATAAAAAGTTGAGAATCTCAAGGGAATTAATGAAAAAAAATCAAATGAAGGTGGCCTAGCTGTACTTGATCTAAAATTATATTATAAAGCAGCAGTCACCAAAACCATTTGGTATTGGCTAAGAAATAGATTAGTGGATCAGTGGAAAAGGTTAGGTTCACAAGACAGAATAGTCAACTATAGCAATCTAGTGTTTGACAAACCCAAAGACCCTAACTTCTGGGATAAGAATTCATTATTTGATAAAAACTGCTGGGATAATTGGAAATTAGTATGGCAGAAATTAGGCATGGACCCACACTTAACACCCTATACCAAGATAAGATCAAAATGGGTCCATGACCTAGGCATAAAGAAAGAGATTATAAATAAATTAGAGGAACATAGGATAGTTTATCTCTCAGACTTGTGGAGGAGAAAGAAGTTTGTGACCAAAGATGAACTAGAGACCATTACTGATCACAAAATAGAAAATTTTGATTACATCAAATTAAAAAGCCTTTGTACAAATAAAACTAATGCAAACAAGATTAGAAGGGAAGCAACAAAGTGGGAAAACATCTTCACAGTTAAAGGTTCTGATAAAGGCCTCATTTCCAAAATATATAGAGAACTGACTCAAATTTATAAGAAATCAAGCCATTCTCCAATTGATAAATGGTCAAAGGATATGAACAGACAATTTTCAGAGGATGAAATTGAAACTATTACCACTCATATGAAAGAGTGTTCCAAATCATTATTGATCAGAGAAATGCAAATTAAGACAACTCTGAGATACCACTACACACCTGTCAGATTGCCTAAGATGACAGGAAAAAATAATGATGAATGTTGGAGGGGATGCGGGAAAACTGGGACACTAATGCATTGTTGGTGGAGTTGTGAACGAATCCAACCATTCTGGAGAGCAATCTGGAATTATGCCCAAAAAGTTATCAAATTGTGCATACCCTTTGATCCAGCAGTGTTTCTATTGGGCTTATATCCCAAAGAAATACTAAAGAAGGGAAAGGGACCTGTATGTGCCAAAATGTTTGTGGCAGCCCTGTTTGTAGTGGCTAGAAACTGGAAAATGAATGGATGCCCATCAATTGGAGAATGGCTGGGTAAATTATGGTATATGAATGTTATGGAATATTATTGTTCTGTAAGAAATGACCAGCAGGATGAATACAGAGAGGACTGGCGAGACTTACATGAACTGATGCTAAGTGAAATGAGCAGAACCAGGAGATCATTATACACTTTGACAACAATATTGTATGAGGACATATTTTGATGGAAGTGGATTTCTTTGACAAAGAGACCTGAGTTTCAATTGATAAATGACGGACAGAAGCAGCTACACCCAAAGAAAGAACACTGGGAAACGAATGTGAACTTTCTGCATTTTTGTTTTTCTTCCCGGCTATTTATACCTTCTGAATCCAATTCTCCCTGTGCAACAAGAGAACTGTTCGGTTCTGCAAACATATATTGTATCTAGGATATACTGCAACATATCTAACATATATAAAACTGCTTGCCATCTAGGGGAGGGGATAGAGGGAGGGAGGGGAAAAATCGGAACAGAAACGAGTGCAAGGGATAATGTTGTAAAAAAAAATTACCCTGGCATGGATTCTGTCAATATAAAGTAATTATTAAATAAAAATTAAAAAAAAAAAGGAAATGAGGGGAGGGATGTGGGTTGGCCCATTATATTTTGGGACACTTTTAATCTTAATTTTTTTTTTTTTTGCTGAGACAGTTGGGGTCAAGTGACTTGCCCAGGGTCACACAACTAGGCAGTGTTAAGTGTCTGAGCCCAAATTTGAACTCAGGTCCTCCTGATTTCAGGGCTGGTGCTCTATCCACTGCACCACTTAGCTGCCCCAATATTTTTAATCTTAAGGGAGTTTACCATTAGTTTTGAGCCCCCAAATCTGTATCTTCCATCTTTTGCATCTGGTCCTAGCCTTTGGGACCAAGCAGATTGAATCTTTTACCTCTTCTATATGATAGTTCCTCAAGTAAATAAAGATTGTGCCAACTAAAAATGTTCTTCAATTTTTTTTTCAGTGAAAGATGCTTTTTTCCCCAAAACTGAAGACCCACTATGGAATTTTGAAAACCCAAGCATTCTTGTGTCTCCACCCCTGATACTTGTAAGTATTCTTCTCATCTTCTATGTGTCTGGGTTCTCCTATTTGTGTCCCAACCTTTTTATTCCAATTCTTTAAGACAACCCTTGGCACTGCATGAAATTTGCTTTGCTAGATTACCCACATGGTAAGAACAACTGATTCATAATTGCTTGTTGATATTTTTACTGTTGTATTTCCACAGCAATACATGTATTTCTGTGTATTTCCACAAAAGGTCTTCGGAAAGTTTTTCTAGTCATAACATAGATTATTGTTTCCTTTGTTGTTTTACTATGCTTTGTGTAGTTCTCTTTAAAATTGCTGCAGTTGACTAGTTTTCAAGAGGCAAAGGGGGACACCCCCTTACATTATGGTTCTTCTGGCTAAGTTCTATAACTTTTCTATAACTTGTGCTTCTTCTTCCTCTCTTTCACCTTCAATGTATAAGAGTATGTGTATACACCTGTCTGTGCATGTGTACATGCATTTGATCTGTAGTCATACTGTAAGGAGTTTGCTGGAGGCTAAGATCAATTTCTCTCCTTTCCTCTCCTCTCTTGTCCTCTCCTCTCCCTTCCTCTCATCTTCCCTTCTTCTCTCCTCTCCTCTCCTCTTTTCTCTTCTCCTCTTTTCTTTTCTTTTCTCCATGAGACAATTGAGATTAATTGACTTGCTCAAGGATATATAGCTAGTAATGGTCAAATGTCTGAGACTGAATTTGAACTCAGGTCCTCCTGACTCCAGAGCCAATGCTCTATTTACTGTATCACCTAGTCACCCCTTAATTTATTTTCTCAAACTAGAAAAATGGATTATAATTGCTTAATCCTGCAAGGTTATGTGCTTTCAAAGAATTATTGAATAAGTGTTTTATTATGTATAAAGCACTAGGGATACAAATAGAAAATAAGACAGTTTCTGCTCTCAAGAAACTTATATTTTATGGAGGAGCCAATACATACATAAGGTTTCAGCTTTAGGTCAGATGATAGGTTCCATGATCCTTAGAGTTCATTTAAAGCTGAGGGGAATTTCTGATTTTTAATATTAATTCGACTAATAGAATTTATCAGTTTCTGCTGTTGAATCATTTGACATTAGCCTGGAAGCATTGATATTTCAAAAGCTCTTGGAGTCAGGGTTCTGGATTATCTTCATCAGCATGTAAGGAAGCTAGTGTTTAAGGTTGGTGGTGGTTTGACCTGCTTAGTTTTCACAATGGAGGGTGATAGGAAACAAGAACTCCTTTGATGTTAGTGGGGATGGCTTCCCTTCCATGGGAATTGTCTCCCTACACAATTGACTGGGTGAAAGAAGGACTAGTGGTCTGAAGATTGCCAGTAACAATCCCCTTCTCTCAGTGCATCTGCACTTATCCACTTGTTGGTAGCAGTTGGGCAGCAACTGGTGCTGGTGTTGATGAGCAAAGTAGGCCCCTTCTCTATAATGATTTCTTCCCTTAGTGATGACTATGGCAGGGTTGAGCTGTGCTTTATAAAGGAAAAGAAAGATTAAGAGAGTTGATATAAGAGATATAACTCCTCTCTTCTCTGCTTTTGCTAGTTTAATGCTAAAACTTCTGGCACTCTCTAAATAGAAAAGTATTATGGTCTGTATTTCAAAATTATTAGGTATGGTTTTAATTCTTCTATGGTTTGCCTTTTGCATTTTAAATGGTGATAATTGGATGAATAGCAGAATAAGAAGGTATGTATGACTAGTTGGGAGAAGAAAAGGAAAAAAAAAAACTATGAATGCTGTACACTGTATCCTTCTGGGGATAGGGATTGCTTATCATTTTGTCCTTGTATATTTACTGCCTATCTTGTAAAAATTAAGAAGATACTTAAAAATGCTTGTTTATAAGAATAAGGAAATACTCATTTAAAGATTTTTCTCTTTCTACAACAAAATATCTGGAGGTATTCACCTTGTTATATTTCAAAACTTGAAAAAGCCATAATTCCATTAGTTAATCTTTCCAGTGTAGATTGCAACCCATTCATCTCTTAATAGATGTTTTCATGAGTTGTTGTGGCCCAATATTAATTGCCAAACTTCAGTGATAAACTTCTTTAAATTTAGGTCCTATAGGCTCAGAGTCATTACCATCCTATAATAAGGCTTTACAGTAGTAATGTCATATTGGCCTTATTATTTTTATTTTATTTTGAAAATTGTTCTTCTAATTTTGTTCCCTAAATAACACCAATGAAATTTATATTATATTTTAATTTTTATTGTGAAAGTTTTCTATTCTTAATTTTTTTATATTGTAAAAGAGAACATGTTGGGAATATTGGATTTGATATCTCACTGGCACCATGCGTTGGAAAATAATTTGTTAATGAATTCCCTAGCATTAACATGCTTTTTAGATGGCATTAGCAAATGTGAAACTTGACCAATATAATATTAAACTTGCTAATATGATGCATTGAAGGAAGAAATTTTGAGTTGAATTAGTTACTATGGAAACATCTATTCATAAACTAAATGATGAGGTGCAACTCCTGGCAAGTAGTTATTCACCTTTCCCAATGCACAGGAAGAGCTCATTGCCACCAATAAGTGATATTCATTCTTTCAAAAATAAAAGCACAATTTGTTTTTTAAAAAATGTTTTATTTTGTGTGTTTGTTAATATTTCTTGTATGACTAAAATTTTTTCTTGATGCCAACTTATTCACTTAGTGGGCAATTAGAATAATAAGTACATATAAAAATGTAAGAAGGGAAATATCTACTACTTGGAGAGGCTCGTTTTCATTGAAGACTTAGTAATTTTCCTAGTATAGGAGTAATTTCATAACCTGAGTCCAGTAAATTTTTCTGGAGTAAGTATTAAAATGGTTACAGTATAATCCACCTATGAGGCAAAAAAAAAATATGAACCTACAGATGTAAAAATATATCTAATGCAACTTGTGGGGAAGGGAATGGGTAAATAGTTTAATAGAAAAGAAATGTCCTGTTTTTTAGAACAAACACACATCCATGGTAGCATGATGTATTTTCATTATGTTAGTACCCAATTCAGCTATGGTGTTGTAGAAAGGGCACTAGATTTGGAGTCAGAAGAGCTGGCTTTGAATCTGTCACACATTGGCTTTGAGAGCTGAGCAGATCATTTATCCTGTTATGCCTTAGTGTCCCATCTTTAAAGTGAAGCTAATAATGTTTGGAACCAAGTTCAGAGGTGAGCAAAGAGGGCAGTTTCTTAGAACCTAACATGAATGAGTACAACATTTAAAAAAATAAATGCACATATTTTTAGTGCTGAAAAATATGACCCTGTATGATGCAAAGAATTTTTTTTTATAAGCCAAAATGCAAACAACAGCAATTGATTCATTTTAAATGAGATTCATTTTAAAAATCTGACCTTGGGGGCACAAATGACTTGTCAAGCTTTGATTATTGTAGGACTCAACTGAGTTGGTAATTTTTAAGTTCTGTATAAACTTAAGCTTTTGAAGTATAATTATTATTGTCACATGCTTATAGGTTACCCGGTCCTTGACACATTTGTTTTCCGTTAAAAAATATGAATAGATTTGCTCTTTCTAGTGCCATGAAAGGAAAATGGAGAGAAGATGAAGATGACGACTAAACTTTTTTTCTTCTTTTTCAAAAAAAAAACTTCCTCTTCTTTTGCCTGGGCTTACAAATACACACACACACACACACACACACACCCCACTTATAGCAAGGTGGACTCTTAAAAAAATTTTTTTTTAACATTTCTTATGTGTCTCAAGAATACTTAATGCATTTTTTGTAGTTAAATGGAAAATTTGGTTAGCAAACCAAAGGTGTGAATATGTACATACTTGATTACACATACATACATATATACGTATATGCATGTGTGTATACATAATACATATTTACATAGATATGTAAGAAATGTGATATATGCAAATTTAAAGACATTTTCACTTCAAGTCTTCATGTGGACTATTTGTGTTCTGCCCATGGTGGAGACTTCCAAGCTTCTAGTGGTCTGATCAGCCATAGTTGGATACATTGTACCTTGATTCTAACATAGTTATACCATTTTAGTCCTCTTTGAGAATGAAGGATAACAACATAACGAAAAATGTTATCATAAATGACAAGTATATATGTGACGATAATATGGTGCAAAGGGAAAGAATTATAAATAGAAAAGAATCCTAGAATGCTTGAGCAGAAGGGGACCTTAGAAACTGTTGAGCTTAATTTCATAATTCAAAAATAAGGAAACCCAATAATTACCTCTCAAGATGATACAGTTTTGCTAATTGGCCTCCCCTGCTGTGATTATATGTTTGAGTCTTTAACTTCAGCTCTCCATAAGTATAAAATTGCAGTTCATTAGACTTTGCTTTAACAACTCATCAAAATTATATTTAAGTTGAAAAAAAATTCAGGAAGGAAAGGAAATTTAATTAGACTTTCACTCTTCCTCCTGTGTTTATTTTCTCTAAGATATGATTCAGCCTTTTTTTCCCCTCAGGATAATACCCTTCAAGCTGAATGGCCCTCAGCAGATGAATCAACTGCCAGGAATAGTTCACCACTTGATTTCACCAAACCAGGTTTCATCTCTGGGGCTCTTTCATCCAATGGCAGTGAGCTCTGGTCAAAATCAGAAAGTCCTCCAGCAGATTTAGTGTCTCCATCAAAATTACCCCTTCCCTCGAAGGTGGGTTCCACTTCTCCCCCACTTGTTTTAGAGGGTAGCAGCCTCACTCTTCATTCTGTCACCCCAGCAGTGCCTCAGACTGGCTTGCCTATGGCTCCTAAGGAAAGGACTTCTGGACCTGCTTTGTTAGATGATGGTGAGTAATTGTATCATTGCACTTTCTTGCAAATTTTATTGGTAGCTCTACCTTGCATGAGGAGCAGGAAACAATAGTGAAAAGTATCAGGGGAAAGCATTCCTTGAGGAAAAGTGGCATGTGAAGGGCAAGAAAGAAAGATGGAGAAATCTATGAAAGATGAAACAACAATTAAGTTAATTTGGCAAGAGTAGAGGACTTGATTAGAGAGAGGGCAGGTAGATGATGGGTGAGATAGAGCCCTGGGCTTGAGATCAGGAAGGCTTGTCCTACTGAGTTCAAATCTGACCTTAGATACTTACCTAATTGTGTGACACTGGGCAAATCATTTAATCCTGTTTGCTTCAGTTTCCTCATCTGTAAAATGATTTGGAGAAGGAAATGGTAAACCACTTCAGTATCTTTGCCAAGAGAACCTGAAAATGGGCTCCCAAAGAGTTGAAGCCAACTGAACAGCAAGAATAACAAAAGAGTCTTACTACTACTAAGTGTTATATGTAGGACTTGAGCTCAGGTCTTCCTGACCCTAAGACTATACCACAGGATGAATTTGAAGTGGAGAAACTAAAAGTAGGGAGATACTAATAAGAAACCTATTATAATATTCCATTCATGAACTTACCAGAGAGTGGGACTAAATTTAGCATAGCAGGAGACTCAGAAATTAAAAGGAAAGACTAGATCCGAGAGACTGTGGAGAAAGAATCAGCATAGCAATGAGGAAGAAGAGGATGACAAAAAGAAGTTTTAAAAAGACCAGATTTTTGAATAGGGAAATTGGGAATGGGTGAACTGAACCATTCAGTGACAGGTAAAATTTCTTAGGGAATTTTCCTTCTGAGTTCCCACTTGGATCCAATTTCTTTCTGGTCAGTCTGCCTTTCAGCACTTCTTTGTTTCTAAAGAGCAGGCATCTGAAGATAAATTGCTTTAACAGTGAATGATGTCTGGTCATACCCCTCTGGGAGAATCAGGTTGTATTCTCAAGCACCATTGTTCCACTTCATAAAGACACTGTCAGGTTCTCTTGCTGGCTGCTGAACTTTGCAAAGTCAAAGCCAGCTTCTGACCTTGCTCACTTAATGAGAAAAACATGATGACCAGGCATTCTCAGAGAATTAGGAATAGAATGTAGAAATTAAACATAAGCTACAATTAATGGAAAAATTTATTTTTAGGACTAACAAGTGTGGAAGAACCAGAAAGTTTTTCTTCTTTTGATCTATTGACTTCAAATCCATCCTCTTATCTTGTGCCAATGCCATCAACAGACGACTCTGAGCTGCCTTTATCAACTTTGACCTCTCCATCCATTTTGGATTCTCTTGCCATAGAAGTTACTACACCTTTTGGCTTGGATCCTTTGGCCTCCCCAAATAAGGATCAATTAGAAGTGAGCATTTTTCAGCCAGAATTATACCCTGGAAGTGGACTGTTATTTGAAGAACAATCAGGTTCAGGATCTGGACAAGAGCTGCTTACTTGGCCATTAAGTAAGCCTTCATTGCATCATAACACTGAATATCCATCTGAATCCTGGCTTGAAAATGAGAAATCACTTTTGCCAATTGAGAGCAAAAAAGAGAACCTAGATAGAGCCATAATTGATAAAGCAGGGGGGATTTTTGAGGAATCTGAAATTGCTCTTGGGGCTAATAGTTCCATCTTTGGAAATACCACATCTCAATCTGTCCCTTTGTATCTCTCAATGCACACATCAGAGGCAACCTCAACTGATCGTTATTCTGTTCCCAAGCCACCCTTTCTATCAGAATCTGTAATAGCCTCTACTTCTACTAATGATAGACTAGAAGAAATAGAATCCTCTAAAGAACAGAAACAAATGAAATTTTAGAATCATCTAGCACAGAACAAGTTGAGATAGATATTTCAACAGAAAAGTCAGGCATGGGATCTTTGTGGACTAGGCCACCCAAACTAGATGTAACTCAGTCAACAACTTCCTCCCTAGGGAGAACCGCCAAAGACGCAATTGCAAGTACAGTAAAGAATATTGTTACCCTTGTGTCTGGAGTCTCTATTTCTGACTCCACCAAGTTGTCTCCAACCAATCTGGAGGATGATGTGATTATGGATGTACAGGACATTTCATTAGAACTGGACCAAGGGGGCATAGGATACTACCAGCCTGCACTCAACCAAGAAGAAAATAGCATTGTTGGTGGCCATGTGGAAATATCAACTAATATGCTCTCTACTGAGAGAGCTGATGTTCAACCCACACAGAGACCCTATCCAAATTATTCCCAGACAACAGGCCCTCTGGTGGTTTTCTTTAGCCTTCGGGTGATGAACATGCCATTTTCAGAGAACCTATTTAACAAAAACTCTTCTGAATATAAAGCACTGGAACAAAGATTCTTAGAACTGGTAAGACTGTAAGTAAAATATAATATGTATGGATACTATACTCACAAATACACAAAATGTACATATGTGCGCCAAGAAAAGAGGAACTTTAGTTGTTGTCACTCATTATTATCTACAAATAATATCCTCAGTTGAGGATGGGGGGGAAATGATTAGATAGAAAGCTGCCTGGGGAATTGATCCAAGGAAAGTGTACTTTTGGCACAAGTGTTGCAAGCTGAGCTAGTGATCTAAGGCCTTCACCTCAGAACCTCTGAGATTGAAACAGGCTTTTTTTTCCCCTTTGAAAGTCATATTTAAAAGCGGTGAGGTCAATCCCCAGGGATTAACAATGCCTTTGATATTTTTATATTTTAATTTGATTCCCTAATATTAGCCAAGGGAAGTCAGGTTATATGAAGATTATTTTACAAGCTATGGTATTCTTGAGTCATATATCTCTTGAAGAACTGTCACAGCACTTGAGTAACTGATTAATGATTTGCTTTATCTTTTCATTAATTGTATCAGGTATGGGAATATCATTGGGGGAAAATGGGGAGCATGTTTAAGTTTCCTGTTGATAAACTTGTTCTCATTTCTCATGGATGATAGCTAGTTCCCTATCTTCAATCAAATCTCACTGGATTCCAGAATCTGGAAATCCTGAACTTCAGAAACGGCAGTATTGTGGTAAACAGCCGGGTGAAGTTTGCTAAACCTGTACCTCACGATGTCAACAATGCTGTGTATACAATTCTGGAAGACTTCTGCAACACTGCCTACCACACCATGAATCTAGCTATTGATAAATATTCCCTGGATGTGGAATCAGGTAATGATACTGGCTGGGAATACCTAAAATGATACAATAGTTATTTGCATGAGTTAGTTTCTTTATATATGCATCAAAAAAAAAAATCATGGTTTTGAGTACTAATAACGGAGAGTTGGCTGGACTAGAATTATTTGTTCTATTTTTTAAAACCTTGCGTTTTCAGTTCTTTCTTCATTTAAGATAATTAGGGAGAAATTTTATTTTTTGCCTTGGAAAGAAGCAGATGGCCTCTACTACCAGGAAAAACCAATCCTTTACCCATTAAGAGCAAAGGAAATGACCTAGCCCATATTCCAGTTTGAAGTCAAATGTGATCATCTCCTTCTGGCTGCATTTTCATCTCTTTAAGTGCCCCCAGCATCACACTGCCCTTTAGATGACCTAATTTCCTATCTTACTAATTAGATGGCGACCATCTGATAGAAATATTGTTAGTTTCTTTCCTTTTTGTATCACATTTCTCCAACTTTATCTATCCACTGATTTCCTGTTCCTCATTCTATGAGGAAGACTTTTCCCTTCTCCTTACAAGATTAACTTCTGTGTCTATATCCTTAAGATTATTGCTGCCCACATCCTCCAGGATCTTAATTCATCAATTATCCCGTTTATCTGGAATCTTCAATATTTCCTTTTCTACAGATTTCTTTCCCTCTGTCAATGAATATATTCTAATATTTGGAGAACAAAGAGATTTTGGAAATCATCTAGTCCAGCCCCTGTATTTATAGAAATGGAGGTTGAGGGAGGTTAAGTTGTTTGTTCACTCTCTCATAGTTAGTGAGTAGGAGCGCTAGGATTCTAATCCAGGAACATTTCTTCAAATCCATTATTCAGATATAGTCCTATTTCCTTGCTATGCTACCCTCCACTGGCATGTTCCATTGGCACCTCACTTAATCTTATTTCTTCAAGTATCTCCATTCAGATAGTAAAATGCCTGTGTTTCATCTTTAAAAGCAATATTGAAATTGAGATTCTCCACTGTATATGTTGATTATTCTATGTCAATAATTAGAATTTGCTACTTTTTAAATCTTTGTGAATAAAATCTATCAGAAAATATTAAATGTTGGTAGACCTGTCTACTATTTTAATTAAAAATTCTAGTTACAATATTTTGGTGAGCTTATAAAATATAAATTGTTCTAATTATTGAAAAATTCCAGTTATAGCAATATCTTGCATTTGAAACCTTTGATTCACTTCTTTCCTTCACCTCACCTTTATTCAGTTGATAAGCCTGATTAATTCTGCTTCGAAAACTCTCAACCACTTTCCCCTTCTGTTCTTGTGGTCGTCTCAGTCCAGATCTGCATTATTTATCTATTTGACTACTGCAATATCTTTGTAACTAGTCTCTCTTTCTCTGGTCCCTTCCTCCTCCAATCCTTGATCTTCTTGCCATCAGAATAATATTCTTAATGCATGGCAATTTCCTCCTCCATACCATACCTCAAAGAAAGCTTCCTACTGCCTGATACTCTGTCAGTGCTACCACTCTAGTGCCAACCCTCATCACTTCATGCCTCAACTATTGCAATAGTCTTCTGGTGGGTCTTCCTGCTTTAACGCTCTCCTTACTCCAATCCATCTTCTCTATTAAGCTGTCAAATGGATGCTTGTAAAGCATCAGGTCAAGTCACTCCCCCACTCCACCCCAGCATGGTCATTCAGTAAACTCCAGCCTCTCACTTCCAGGATCAAAAAAAAAAAATCCTTTGGCATTTAAAACCCTTGATAATGTGACTTCCTTTCTCTCTAATCTTTTTATTCCTTATATCCCTCAACATACTCTTGCATTTCAGTGACACTGGTCTCTTTGCTCATCACACATCATACACTGTTTCTTAACTCTGGGCCTTTTCACTGACTGGAAATTCTTGGAATTTACTGAAGATTCCTGGAATCTCTTCCTCTTCACATTTACTTCCTGGCATCTCTGGCTTTCTTCAAGTCCTGGCTAACACCAGACCTTCTGAAATAAACTTTTCTAAACTTTACCTAGACTTTCATCCTTAATCATAGTGCCTCAAGCTTATTCTGTATATTTATTATTTATATAAAGTTGTTGGCAATTTTCCCCCCATTAGTCTCCTTGAGAGAAGGGGCTGTTTTTTTGCTTAGCATAGTGCTAGCACAGAATAGGAGTGACAAATGTAGCCTAAACTTCTTAGATGACATCCTCCATACTTTAGCTCATTCTTCCTTTTAGGGTGAATTTCTCAGTATTATGCATGTACTTTGAACATAGGGTCATAGACCTTAATCTGCAAGGCTTTTCAGTGGCTGTGCGCTGCCCTTTGAGGCCTTTGCTAATGCTTCCCTTCTTTCCTGTAGTGTCTTTCTCTTTTCTTCCCTTCCCTATCAATCCTACCTATCCTTTAATTCCTGAGTTAAATGATACTCATGAAGCCCTCTCTGATTTCCCCAGATGGAATAGTCTCTTCCTCCTCATTTATTCAACATCAAAAAAATTAAAAATATTTACTTGGTGTCAGATATTTGATTAAAAAAATAAACCTAAAAAAAAAAAGAAATAGTTCATGTTTTCAAAGTACCTATATTCCCCAAGGAGCTTATAGAATTTTTAGATTACTTGTATTATCTTACTTTAATTTGTGTTATAATTATTTGTGTGCATGTCTTATTACTCCTAACAGATTAGAAGTTTCTTAAGGATAGGAACCATATTTATATGTATAGATATTTTATTGGATGTTATTTTTGGTAGAACACACATATATATTATACAGGCATATATATATATATATATTACACAGTGCCATTTGGAAACAAACATAATGACCCTAGAATTAATCCAAATGTAGAAAAACTTCAAATAAGTATATGGATTTAATGTGTGAAAAAAATTTTTTTTTCCAGAAAATCTGGCTTCTAGTCCTGGCTCTGATACTAGACATGTAGTCTTGTTTCTCTGAATCTTATTTTCCATATGTGTCAGTCATGGCTATGAACACCTGTAGGCTTCTGTATTTTAGAACAAAACAATGCATGTGAAATATTTTGAAATGTTAAAATATTTACATATCCATTTAGAATTCCATAGGAATGGATGGCATCTTGCCAATGCAGATTGTAACTTTTGATATCTTATCTTAGTAGAAGTTCATTGAGAATTGCTGTGATTGCTTGCAGTCCCATTTGTTTTTTTTTTTTTTTTAATATTTTATTTCCCCCCAAATACATGCAAAGGTAATTTTCAACATTCACTTTTGCAAAACCTTGTATTCAAAATATTTTCCTTCTCCTCCTTCCCAAGACAGAAAGTTGATATAGGTTAGGTTATCTATAAGATCTTTTCTAATTTTAAAATGTTTATTTTTCTTGTTTTCCTGTGGATATCTACAGAGTAAGGCAATATTTTATGGTGGATTTCATGAGGCTGTCCCTGAAATATGGAAAATTTGTGTTCAAATCTTCTGATACACACACACACACACACACACACACACACACCTACATACATACTATAATTGTGTAAGTTTGGACATGTCATTTTATAGTGATCGAATTCAACTCCACATTTCAGAGAGAAAATAGAGGAAATTCCTTATTCTTGAACTTACAATTCTAATGAAGGTTGGAGGGAGGGAATACATATTTACATAATATTTACTGTGTTCCAGAAACTGTGCTAAGCACTCTACAAATAAGCATAGTATTTTCATCTTTTTGTTGTTAGTGGTTTGCCTTTTTTTTTTTTTTTTTCCTTTCTTGTGTTTTTTTGCCCTTTGGACCTGATTTTTTTTTTTTTTGCACAGCATGATGAATATGAAAATATGTTTAGAAGAGTTGTACATATTTAACCTATATCAGATTGCTTGCTGTTTTGGGGAAGGAGATGAGGGAGAAAGGGAGAAAAATTTGGAACACAAGGTTTTGCGAAGGAAGTGTTGAAAGCTATCTTTGCATGTATTTGGAAAAAATAAAATACTATTAAAAAAAACCCACAAGTATTATCTCATTTAATTCTCATATCATACTGCGAGGTGATCCCCATTTTATAGTTGAGGAAACTGAGGCAAACAGATATTAAGTAATCTGTCACACTTCATAAGTGTCGGAGACTGGATTTGCACTCAGGCCTTCTTGATCTCAGGCCCAGTGCTTTATTCACTGTACCTCTTAGACAACAGGCCCTCTGGTGGTTTTCTTTAGCCTTCGGGTGATGAACATGCCATTTTCAGAGAACCTATTTAACAAAAACTCTTCTGAATATAAAGCACTAAAAAAAAAAAAGAAAGTTACCTCTTAAAGCCCTACTCCAATGTCATGAGCTTGAAGTAAGGCAAGTTGTAATTCAAATTTCACCTGAGACATCTGTCCATCAGACTCACTACCCTAAGCTTGGGCAAATGGCATGAATTCTCTGAGCCTCAGTTTCCTTCTCTATAAAATGAAGGACTGGGACTCAATGACTCCAAGGTATTGTCCAACTCTAAATCTAGAATTCTGTGATTCCTACTGTGAAATGCAGGTGGGCGTTGGTCTTCAAAGGCCAGGTCAATGGAGTACATACTCTAGGAACCTCACTGAGTAGGATCCCTTTTCTGCTTTGTTTCAATTTTCAGGTGATCAGGCTGACCCCTGTAAGTTCCAAGCCTGCAATGAATTTTCTGAGTGTGTGGTCAATCACTGGAGTGGAGAAGCAGAATGTATATGTAACCCCGGTTATCAGAGTCTCCAGGAACTGCCCTGTCAGAGTGTCTGTGAGCTTCAGCCAGATTTCTGCGTGAATGATGGAAAGTGTGACATTATCCCTGGGCATGGGGCCATTTGTAGGTATGTTATTAGCAGGTATTTGTGTTTCATAGGACTGGAATGCAACAGTCTGTAACAAAGTGTGCAGTTGTAGGATTTTACATTTTAAATAGCAGCCAGAGGGCTCAGTGGATAGAACACTGGTCTTAGGGTCAGGAAGACTTGAATTCATATCCAGCCTCAGATCCCTACTAACTGTGTGACTCTAGATGAATCAACTTATATTTATTTGCCTCAGTTTCCTCATGTGTAAAGTGTAGATACTAATAGCACCTATCTCCCAGAGTTATTGAGAGAACCAAATGAAATAATAATTGTAAAACACTGAGTAAATGCCGGAAACATTTTGTTGTTGTTCACTTGTGTCACTCATGGCTGATTCTTCATGATCCCATTTGGAATTTTCCTAGCAAAAGATACTGGAATGGTTTGGTATTTCCTTTTGTCTCTTATATAAAAACAGATGAGGAAACTGAGGCAAACAGAGTTAAGTGACTTGCCCAGGATCACACAGCTAGTAAGTGTCTGAAGACAGATTTGAATTCAGGCCCTCCTCACTCCAAGTCCAGGTACTCTATCTACTGTGTCATGTAGCTACTCCCAGGCCTGTCACATAGTAAGAGCTATATAAATGTTAGCTATTAGTAAATGAATGGCTGCCTCAAGCACTTGTTAGCAATTAGCTTGACCTCTTCAGGAAGATCAGAAGAGTTCAAGGCAATATTCCAGAGAAATATAATGTTATGGGAGGGACCTTCTTTGACAGACATTCTGCATTTAGCCTGAATTTATTAGGAGATTTTAATTATTCAATAGCTATTATTATTATCATCAATATTAATAGTCTCATTATAAGTACCTTATGTAAGCATAATGTCTTATAGGTTACAAGACACTTTCGCATTTATTATTTTGCTTGATTTGCATATTAGTTCTAGGAAGGAAAATACATATTGTTATTGTTATAACTTAAAAACTAAAGAAAGTCAGAATGAGAGAAGCTAAGAGGCTTGACCAAGATCACACAGTGAATAATTTGAAAGTGCAAAATATTTATATTTACAAACTATTTTAAATTTTATAAAGTACTTTCCCCCCACAACAACTCTGTGAGGCAGAGTGAAACTATAATTTTTTTTCCAGCAATTATTTTACCTTCTATCAGAAATGTTCATGTAGCTGCTCTATTGTAAATTTCTAAAGGCTTAGTTTTACTCTTTTTAATGAGAGCCATTGGCAGGACCAACAGAGTGCTTGCCTGGATGAATTTCACTGAATAAACACCTGCAGTTTTTAAATGAAAAGCTTAAAGTACATGGACCATTGGGGAAAATTCACAGCTCAGGAATCACATGCAAATCCTCTTGAGATGACTCATATATAATATAAAAATAAAATTCTTCACAATAATCCCAAACTAGAGTATAATATAACTGTGCCCATTCTATGGGGCCTCTTCCCTTGCCTGCTGCATGGAATAACCACTGTTAGTGGTTTTCCTATTCTTAGTACTTTCTCTGCTATATGCCTTCAGAATCATGTGAACTTGGGTAAACCAATGATCTCTCTAAGAACATAATTTCTGAGAGGAAGCTAACAATGGAGTTTATTGCTACAGGGTTTATTAGGCCTACATTGATATAAAACCATGGGGTCTCTCCAATTACTAGCCAAAAGACAGAAAAAGAAAGTAGACTTCTCATCAGAAGAGCAGTCTTTGCTCTTCTACTGACCACAGAATGGATGGGGAGCCATGGTGCTCTCTTTTGTTTCACCTTTAAGAAAAATAACAGAAAGGAGAATGTTTTCTTTGGGTTTGTTGAAAGGGAAGAGAATGAACCTGAGAAATAGGCTAGCCTATTCAAATGTAAGGGGAAAAAAAACAGGAAAAGGAAACAAGCTTTTTGTTATGGTTGTTGTTATTTTTACTTTTTGAGGCATTGGGGTTAAGGGAGTTGCTCAGATTCATACAGTTAGCAAGTTTTAAGAGGCCAGATTTAAATTCAGATCTTCCTGACTACAGGGCTGGTACACTATCTAGTGCTCCATCTAATTGCCCCCAATAAGCTGAGGCAGATAGCTAATATCTGAGGCCAGATATGAACTTGGGAAGTTGAGTCTTCCTGACTACAGGATCAGCACTTTTTTTACTGGGACAGCCAATTAGCTGTCCAGGAGCGAGCATATATTAAACACCTAATATATGCTAGGCACTGTGCTGAGTACTTTATAATGATCTCATTCTTTGCTGAGATGTTCCTCTGAGTAGAATCAGGGAGAAGGTTGTGATATAATACCTCTGTTATGCCCCTCTTATCTCTTAAATTTCAAATATCAAGAAGATAATCCAATATCATTAATCAATTAGGTTATCAAAGATGACTAAGAAAACAGCAGTGTATTATTACTCACTTTTTTCTGGTGAGTGGTTCATGGTAATTCAATGATTCATATAAGAACACATACATATGAAGGGTCAAGAAGGGAAATTCAAACTAATTGAATCCGTGATTATAGGCAAATCATATAAAGTTTTCAAGTCACAGTTTCCTCATCTATAAAATAAGTGGGTTGAATGAAAACAACATTGTATTTGGAATACAGGTCCAGAATTTAAATCCTGGCTCTTTAAGGTCTCCTTTCAATAGGCATTTAGATGGCACAGTGGATAGAATACCAGACCTGGAGTCCAAAAGAGTCATCTACATGAGTTCAAATCTAACCTTGAATGCTCACTAGCTGTGTGGCCCTGGACAGATTACTTCATTCTGTTTGCCTCAGTTTCCTCATCTCTAAAATGAGTTGTAGAAGAAAATGGCAAGCCAGGCCTTTATCTTTGCCAAGAAAATCTCAAATGGGTTCGTGAAGAGACAAATATGATTAAAATGATTGAACAACAAAAACAAAGGTCCTTTCAGTTCTAATATTCATTACTTTTAATTAGATCCTTTCTTCTTGTCTCTTACCATAATAACTACCAGTGATTTAGTGATTGTATCTCTTTTATGAATACTGACATGGTTTTTGTGGTGGGGTTTTTATGTTCTAGATGCCGTGTAGGTGAGAACTGGTGGTACCGAGGACAACACTGTGAAGAGTACATGTCAGAGTCTCAGGTGATAGGAATTGCTGCTGCCTCAGTGATTGGCTTTCTTCTTATAGTCTTGGTTATCCTCTTCTTTCTGGTTAGGAATCTGAAGGAACAGTATGTGAAGAAAGAAAGAAAATGTTCCCTCAGGTAAGTGAAAATATAGATCTCTCTGGAATAAATCCATTTCCCCTTTTTGTGAGATGATATGATGTGATGCTATTTTGAGAGAATGAGTGATACTATTTTGAATCATTTCATCCTGAATTTTAGTCATAGTCAGATCACCAATCAGGATAAAATTTGGACAAGAACTAAAAAAATGGGGCTTTGTTTTGGCAGGTTTGACTTTATCTGGTAAAGGAGTGAGAGTTTCCCTCTTTGAAGAGAAAGGTCAAGTATCTTTTTGGTGGTCATATGATCACTATCTAAGATAATTCTATGTCTCTTTTTCTCTAGAATAGTCTACTCCAGTTGGTTTTTTGTATTATATTCCAATTTTTAGAGGCTGTTGTTGGTACAGTAGATAGAGCACTGGACCTGGAATCAGGAAGACCTAAATTCAAATCCAGTCTCAGATTCTTCCTAACGTTGTGACTCTGAACAAACCATTTAACTTCTTTTTCTTCATTTGTAAAATGAAGATTATAATAATGAGGATATAATATAATACAATAAATTTACCTCCTAGGGTTGTTGTGAAGATCAAATGAAGTAATTATTGTAAAATGCTTTTTCACAGTGCGTGACACATTATAAGCTCTGTATAAATGTTAGCTATTATTATTATTACTCTTACCATTAAATTCTCTATAAGTCCCCAAATTAGTTTTCCCTCAGAGCAGTCCTTTCTTGTATGAAATATGCTCCTGGAATGCTGAAAATGGTTGTGCTCATCAGGCAGCCAAGTACACATGCAGACAGACATTAATGAATAAACATTTGGTGATTAGGTTGGACACTTCTGGTAGTCAAATCTTATTAGGTTCATTCAGCCTTTCGTGATAGCCTTCCTGTTCCAACATGAGGTTCATATTCAACTATTCTCTCTTAGATAAAATTCCCAAAGTAAAGTGGACTGTGCAGTGGGTTGACTGTGTTGTATGGTTACAACAGGAGGAGTGACAGCTCCATATCCCTTGAGAACGCTGTGAAGTACAACCCTGTGTTTGAGGATGATGTCATTGAATATGGCCCACATGAGAGGAGCTACCCTCAGCTTACTTCTTACAGCTCTGTCAGTGGAGAGGGGTCCACGGCCTGCAGCAGTGAAGAGATCCGGCACATCTATGAAGAGCTTACCAGTGAGGTGTGTGCCTTTGTTTCTCTCTTACTTTTCTCTTTTGTTCCCTCCCTCTCCACATATGTATATGTGCATGAATATGTACATGCAAAGGTATGTATAGGTGAACGAATATATCATGTACATTTGTCACATGTAAGTATGTAGTAGAGATGTAATATGTGTAGTATATATACATATAGAAATATACACAAACATATATTGTATATATATGTATATATATATATATATACACACACACACACACACACATATATATATATATATATATATATATATATATATACTTACATATGAAGTATGAAAGTGATTATCTATCTTGGAATCACAAAACATACACAATGATATACACATGCACAAAGATGACATAATACATATGACATTAATATTGACCAGTAGGAAATTTGGGGGACTTTTGTGGGAAAAAAATAAAAGAAATCCTTTTACCTTTATCAGAAAATATGTAAGAGGCCAGTGCCCTTCTTTTCAGTCTCTGTTAATACAAATGTGAACCTCTGCCTCTTTCTCTGAAATAATAATTTTTTTGTTTCTCCTGGGGAATATAAGTAGAAAGTAGTTGGATATCATAAATCCCCTTTAAAGATGTGTTGTGGTTGTTTTTGAGATTTTTCTAAAGTATTTTTTGACTTTATTTTTTTAAAAGGAGATTGAAAAGAGAACCAGAATTTTTGAACTTTATGCCAAAGATCAACAGTTTGCAGAATTTGTGAGACAACATCAAATGTAAGTATTTGGAATGTTGCCTCTGCCCAGAATCTTTTGAAATGGGTATAGTAGTAGTGCTGCCAGCATTAGTTTAATTATTTTGGTTTGTATGGTATGTGTAACCAGGGTGGGTGCCTATCCTAATCTGATGTTCATGTTATATGATATTCCCATTAGAAAATTCGTTGAGTCAAGGGCTTAGTTGTAGTTTTAAGCTCTTACACATCCCATTTTAGTCTTCAATCTACTATTGAATCTTTCTACACTTATTTCTCTAGGTCTTTCATTTTACCTTTTATTTATGTATCTTGTTAAAGAAAAAATAAAAATAAAAACTGAAAGGGACCTTTGAGATTATCTAGTCTAGCTCTTATTCAAAGCAGGAATCTTCTCTATAACTGACTGTTGGGAAATATTCAGTCCATTTTTATTATCCTTTTGGGTCATCCCATTTAAAGGAAAAATACTTTATTACATGGTTCTATTTAAGAAATACCTTCTCCCCCAAACTAGTTGCAGTTCTTTTTTGTTTTTTTTTCGAAGTAATCAGAATTAAGTGACTTGCCCAGGGTCACTCAGCTAGTAAATGTCTGAGATAAATTTCTTTACAATCACATATTACAAGGCCTGGAGTTACATTGTTTTTCTGTATTTACATTTTTCAGCATACAACCTGAGAATCTGTTTGTAAATATGTTAGCTGCTTCTCACTCCTCCTTTCCTCCTTAGGTAAAGTGCTTTATATTAGAATACAAATAAGAAACTAGTCAGGAAAGACAGCCTTGGGATCATCTCCCAGTACACAGACTTGTAACCTGAATCCCATACCTGTATTTGATGCCTGTTCAAGGTCATCAGTGTTGCCATGTAGGGCCTCCTCCTCATCTTAAAACCTCAAAGATACTTCCTCAGTTTAGGATTGGCTCCATGTTATTCTATTTTCTTCTCTCCTTTGTCATCACTGTACTCATCTTTTTTTTTTTTTTTAACCTGTGATCCTCTTACCCAATTTTGTTTTTAGGGAATTATATACTGAGAGAGAGAGAGAGAGAGAGAGAGAGAGAGAGAGAGAGAGAGAGAGAGAGAGAGAAAGAGAGAGAGAGAGAGAGAGAGAGAGAGAGAGAGAGAGAAAGAGAGAGAGAGAGAAAGGAAGGGTGGGAGAAAGAAGTAGAAGGTGAGGGAGGGAGAGAGAGGGAGAGAGAAAGAATTTAATGGGAAGTCTTAAGCACATGGACTGCCAAGGAAAATTATTAATTCAATTATTTTTGGACCAGGCCTGTGATTTCATTGCTATAAGGAATTCCTGGTGAGGAAGTTTCCAAACTTATAAATCTATATAAAAAAGTGAGCCCTATATAATGGAAATAGAATTCTTAACAATAATCCTAAAAATATAGGACCCATACCTATTATTAGAAGGAGAAGAGAAATTTTTACTTTTATAACTCTAACACTTAGAACAGTATCTACCTAACAAGAGTAAGTACTTGAAACACAATTGAAAATTATCTTATGAAATTTGTGGACGTTTCAGCATATTATTATTTTACCAATTAACTGGGGTTACTCTGCTTTTTCATTGCAGGAAACTGTTATAACAAAAACATCAGTTTTGAAGGAAGTTGGAAGAGGAAGATTGCTTGCTACCATTGTAATGTGGTGTGGCAGTAATATAGTTACCTATGCTTAGATTGTACTTTGAGGATAAAAAAAGGAAATATCCTTTAAGCATGGTTGAGTTGGGAGAATGTCTCTGTTCAGTACCACTTTTTCTCCCTCCAGCTTAGATTTCCAGCAAAGATTTTTATAAGCATTGATGTGATTAAAAAAAAATTGTAAAATATATTGTACAAAACCAGGGAATACAATTCTCCCTGTGCAGCGGGAGAACTGTTCGGTTCTGCAAATATGTATTGTATCTAGGATATACTGCAACATATTTAACATATATAGGACTGCTTGCCATCTTGGGGGGGGGGAGGGAGGGAGGGGAAAAAACGAAACATAAGTGATTGCAAGGGATAATGCTGTGTAAAAATTATCCTGGCATGGATTCTGTCAATACAAAGTTATTATTAAATAAAATTAAATTTTCAAAAAAAAAAAAAAACCAGGGAATAGGACATATATTATCAGTTGGGTTTAGAAGTTAATTTATTACATTTTGTTCCTAGTTCTTCTATTGATCTTCTCTTTGAGCATATCACTTAATTCTCTGTGCCTCCATTTTCTAAATTGGATTATAGGGTGAGAGTCTTAAACATAGATGTTGTGAGATCTAATAGCTATTTGTAAGGCACTTTTGATAATTAGAGGAAAAGGGGAAAAATAACCACATATTGTCCATTTTAAGTATCTTTTAAAAATTAATTCATGTAAGTTGTAATAGGAGCAGTAGCTATTAATATAGTTGGAACCTATGAGAGTAATATTAAAAGGGAATGGAATTGTTCTTAAGTCTTTGTTGGGGGAAACACTGGTTCAAGGCACTATTTGCAACCACTGATGATGCTTTCTGGTTGCCTAAGGTATAAATGTCTGGCATACTTTGGTGCTTCTCAGAATTGAGGAATTTCCCAGAAGTCAACAACCCCTTCTAATTGGGTACACTAGATTGCAAATGATAAAAGGGGATGCTGAGCCTAACTAAACTAATGCTGCATCTTTGCTGCACATTCTTTACATTTTATTGCTGAAATGAACTTCCCTTTATAAAAATTTGTATTTCATCTAATTCTAATCCTGAGCACCAACCATTGGACTGTACTGTCCTGAGTCAGACCTGGCTCAGAATAGAAGTTGAATTTTAATATTATTTAAATCCAACAATGCAGACTCTTCTAATAAAGAACAAATAAAAATACTTTTTGATATAGTATGGTAAGATATGCTGTTTTCACTATCAAAACTTAAGAATTTCAAAATGCAACAACACTTCTTATGTCTGTATCATTGTTAATATTTTTTTTTGAAAAAAATCTATTTATTTAAAACTTTAATACAAAATAAAAAAAAAGAATAAGAAAAAAGAGAAAGGAAAAAAATATTGTCATGTATACAGCAGAAGATGAGAGAATTCAAAATATGTAACAATAAATTTTCATTTCAAGAAAGTATATATAATAATAGAACATTTTATATTCAGAGCTATTCATCTTTTCTTGGCTTCCACAAAAGTTTTCTTTTGTTTTCTGCTGTGTACTTTTTACTTTATTCTTCCCTCTCCCCCAAAAGTCTACAGTTAAGCATGAATATATTTGTGTATTCAAAAAAAATATAATACACACACATACATAAATGTATACATTTGTATATACACACACATACATAGATACTTATAATCATATACATAGATGCACATATACATTTATGTAAGGTTGTATTATGCTTCTTTGTCCTCTGTTTCTCTAAAATTGGATAACATTATCTTACTTAGGTCCAAGTCTTTCCATATTTTTCTAAATCCATCAATTCATCATTTCCTATCCTACAACAGTATTCCAAGATTACACTATTTAGTTGTTTTTAATAGTCTAAAACAATATTAACATAGCTGACATATAATATAGATTTCTCTCTTCACTAAATTTTTTAAACTTTCATTTTGAGATCAATTATTACCCCTACTTTTTTTTCTAATAAACTGTACTCCTGATTGAATGTTGTGCTTGCATTATCTCTTGTTTCCTCTCCCTGCTAACTTCTCTACTTTATTTCTACTCTTAGCAAGTCTTGCTATTGCTTAACACCCCCTCCCCCACAAGGACCCCTCCCTTATCCTCTGCTTCCATTCTTTCTGTCCTTTTTCCCATTCTCATTAATCTCTACACTTTATTCCACTCCTGTTAATCTACATGTTCTTTATACCCTATTTTATCCTATTTCTTCCTTTATAAATTTTGGAGAGTTGTATACGCTTCTAGATATTTCTATGTATTGTTCCCTCTTTACATGTTCCTGATGTGAGTAGGAATTCAGAATCTTCTCCCATCTAATCTAGTTCTTGCCCTTATACTTCATTTATATAACATACTAATGTTTTTTATCTTTTTCTACATGATTTTGCTTTTTTAGAATAACATCATACTCAGCTCTATTCCAACTTATATTTGAACTACTGACAATCTTAGAAATATGGTTTATATTTCCATGTATAAGACAGAAATACTGTGTTCTTATTTGTCCTTGAAATCAATTTTTGATATTTACCTGATATATCTCTTGGCTCTTCTATGTCAAATTTTCTAATAAATTCAGGTTTTTCTGCAACAAAATCCTGAAAGTCTGCAATTCATTGAACATCCTTTTTTTTTTTTTGTTGTTGTTGTTCAGGAGAATGTTAGATAAATGTTTCTCATTGCAACCCTAGATCTTTTTTTTTTTAAATTATTTTGTTGATGTGAATCTTAAAGATATAGTATACATTTCCCATGTTAAAAAAAAATCAATTTATCCATGTTGAGTTCCTTGAAATTGATCTTTGATATTGGCTCTTATGTGTTAAATTTTTTTTAAGTTCAGGTTTGGTGGATAGAAAATTCTGAAAATCTGTAAGTTCGTTGAATGCCCATTTTTTTCTCATTCAGTATTATAAATAATTTTGGATATGATTTTTTTTACCAGAGGCCTAATTCTTCTGATTGTTGGTAAATATGATTCCAGGACCAGAGGTTTTTTTTATCGTAACTGCTGGTATATCCTGTACAATTCTAATTATAGCTCTGGTGTATTTGAATTGTTTTTTCTTGTTTCTTGCAAATTTTTTTCTTTGATCTAGGGGTCTCAAAAATTGTCAATAATATTTCCGTGTGTTTTTTACAAAGGATCTTGTTGAGATGGTGATTGGTAGATTTTTCTATCACTCTACGATAATTATCTTGTTTTATTTCCTACATTATTGTATCAGGATTCTCTTTTTGGTCACAACTTTCAGGCAGTCTTATTCTTATATTTTCTCTTCTTGATCTGTTCTCCAGATCTGTCATTTTTCTTATAAAATATTTCACATTCTGTTCTATTTTTCTCATTCTTTATAATCTGTTTTGTTATTTCTTGATCTTTCACAGCTTTATGGGCTTCCTCTTTTAAAAGGGGAATTTTCAAAGAATTATTTTCATCTTTGAGACTCTATTTTTCTAGTTGGTTAACTTTTTTTTCATAATCTTGTTTTTCTTGGATGGTTTTTATTTTTGTTATTTTTTGTTTTTCCTCAATGTCTCTGATTTTTAAATTCTTTTTGAATTCTCTCTGGGCAGGTAATCATTTCATGTTACTCTTTGGAATAGAAGTTTTTTTTTTTTTGTTGTTGTTGTTGTTTTTACTTTAGTGTCTACCTCTGAAGATGAATCCTGGTTTTACCTGTTCCCACAATAAGTTCCTATGATAGGGTTCTCTCTTCTTTACTGGTTCATTTTTTTTTTTTTTAATAAGAGGCATTAGTACAAGCAGCTTAAATTGTAGGGTGGGAAGATGGTGCCTCAAGCTTCCCTTCAGTTTTCTACTCTGACCAGGAATCCCAAATTTCTTTGCAAGTGCTCATAGCCAGCAGCATCACTGCTCCACTGCTTCTGCACTCATCACTGTGCTCAGTAGCAGTTTAGTGTGATATTCCTTATTAGCAGAGGTTCCTTCAGTCTTCCTAGACTCAAACCCCAACTCCTCATACTGTCATTTCCTGTGTCTGAGGACAAGGCTAACTCTCAAACCAGTTAACCTTAGGGCTTGCTGCTTTTTGTTTTATACTTCACAGGGGCCAAACAAGTCTCCTGGTCTCTTTCTTTAAACCTCCAATTCTCCCAGGAGGACCAATCTTCTGCCCCAATTCCAATTTGTTTTTAATTGCTCTATGTGTGCTCTGAGGAACAGTTATTTGTGGGAGAAATATAGAGAACTTAGAATTTTCTGATCTACTCCACCATCTTCCCAGAATCCTTTCCTCACTGTTAAGAAGGTAAATTTAACCATTCTGGGAATGGGGACCTCAAACCCATAGAACTAAGCATATTCTTAGCCAATTGACTGGTGGATGTGAGTCTGAATTAGAAACTTTGATTTTCTGCCAGACTTTGGCATGTTGGAAAATCACAATGCCTCTGGTTCTTGGTACTTCAATTTGGAAAGAGCCATTTGGCTACTTGATAATGTGTTCTTTGTGTTAGCTAGTGTAATAAAGAATGTCACATATTGGGAAACCCAGGCTTTTACTGTTTGCTTCCTTGTGGAGTACTTAATGTCTGATTCTATTCCTTCTTACACTAATGCATCAGGCATGACAGGATCCCACTGCTATGTTTCTTTTCACTTTGCAGACAGGAAATGTCTGCCACCTATGTTCATTCAGAATCATAATAGGCAGGCTCCTCTTTCTCTAGGGTGTTCCTTATGAACATTTGTTTTGGAAGCAGAAAACAGGAAAGGCTAAATAACTCTACTATTAATATTAAATAGCAAACATAAAAACTTTTTTAAAAAGTTTGTACCTGGGTACTTTTATGCCAGACTGGACAATTCCTGGTCCCCCGCAGACTTTTTTGATTCCTTCCTAATTTTATCTAATTTTGATTTCTAATTTTTATTACAATTAACCAGGGATTTTTATAGACCTAGTAAGGGGTTTCAGATTTCTGGTTTATTGTTAGAAATATGCTACTAAGATAAGAAAGGCTCAGGAATATATGAAGTAAGTTGTTTATTTATGGTTCTTGAAAGAAATGGGCAATCCACTTAGTCCCGGGGAAGATTCAAGCTTATAGATGGGAGAATGAGCCTTTTATTTCCTATCCTGAAGCACAAGATCTCTCTCTTGTTACCTCAATTAACTGGAGATGACAAGGTTAACAGACTTCCTGGTCCTTCCATTGTATTTCCTTCTGGACATACTCCTCCTTCCTCATCATATAACCCATGTTCAAAAATGGAGGAAAACTTTTTCTCTGGGGAAGAGAAGTTAATATTAACTAACTCATTAAGCATGTATACTCAGTGCTTGTAGTTCTTTCACTCACTTCTTATTTTGGGGTGATTTTTAACAGTTTATTAGTTCAGCAGCTCAATATCTTGTTTTGTACAACTAACTCAGCGGACATGACCTTTTTCTACATCTTTGTGCAGTAGGGAAATACAATTCTATAGGTTGCTCACATTTATCAATAACTGAATAACCAGCAATATTGACTTTGATGAGAATGATGAGATATTGCAAAGACTGTAAATTTAATATAAAAAAGCTACTGAAAATATCTGGAAATATTTAGTAGTTTTCAAAGGCAGAAAAGGTACTTTTTTTTTCCTGAGCAACTCCTTCCATTATGTGCTTTGTTCTCTTTGGCCGCACAATATATATACTTCTTTAAATGCATCTACTTTTATGCATAGGATTTTAAAAAGCAGGAGGCATATGGAGCTACCAATCCCAGAAAGGGAAACCTATTGTAAAATGAGATTTTTCCACATAACAATCTTGTGAAATAGATAGCATTAGTATTACTAGGTTCATTTTACAGGCCTGGAGCAGTAAAGCAAATGCCCAAGGTCACTCCACTAGCAAATGGTAGAATTGGGACTTGAGGCAGTTTTTTACTTCTGCAGCCAATGGTCTATTCACCATAGATGACTTAATTACTTCTCCAAGTCTCCCAGGTATTGAAGAATCTTCCATAAGGTGATTCAATTTGATATTGAGAGTTTTATTGAAATAAGTAACTAAAAGGGAAACCCATAAATTCTGAATTATAATCCTGTCTTTGCCTCTAATTTTCTTTTGTATGACCTTTCCTCCTGTGTGGCAATTTGCTAAATCACTTAACTTTCGTTAAATGCTTCCTCATATGCTAAATGAAAACATTAAGTAGTTGACTCAAGTAATTAGTCTTAATTGGGGACTAGGTGGTACATTAAATAGGGCAGTAAGATTCATCTTTCTGAGTCCAAATCCAGCCTCAGACATTAGCTGTGTGATCTTGGACCAGTAACTTAACCCTATTTACTTTAATTCCTCATCTGAAAAATGATCTGGAGAAGTAAATGGCAAACTACTCCAGTATTTTTGCCAAGAAAACCCCAAATGGGATCATGAAGAGTTGAATGTGATTGAACAACAGCAATAAGACCAGAGAATTAATTTCATTCTTTGTTCCCTTTTCTCTAATATTTAGCAGTTTTCTAAAAGGCTAATTTCATGGTAAGCCAGTAATAATATCAGAGAAATGAAAATAGAGTATGCACAAAACATATAGCTGGAACAAAATTTATTGAAAGATATTGAAGTCACAAATGTGCAGGCCACAGAGGCAAAGTTGGCTGCTGGTTTTCTTAGTGCTTCATCTTTTAGTAAATGTTCAGTTGCTGGATAGAATGTCTTGTTTTTGTGAGTTAGTAAATACATTGCTAATGCACTAGGTCTAGTGAAAATAAGGAGGAGAGCAATCCCCCTTCCTCTATTTCTCCTACCTAGGGATTTAACTTCATAATTATTGTGAGTCAGAACTTCTACTTCTTATTCTCAACTGGTAGAGCATAGACTAATGCACCTAGGGCTCAGGTAGCAGCTCCCCAGGCTGGAGCATTCAGATGCTCAGGTTCTGTGTACCTGTTCCATCTTCTCTATGCTCTTTCAGAATATGGGGGTCCTGTTGTTGCTGCTGATTTCTCTCCTAGTAATTCTTATTGCTGCTTTAGTGTTCAGTTCAATCTTCAGACTTCAGAGAAGAATTTCCATTTTACTGATCAACTGACTATAACTTTATCTGGTTCATAGCTTGTGTGGGAATTAAAATTGTCTAACCGTAATAAGAGACTTAGGCTGATCTCTGATCCAATGACTTTATTAAAGGGTTCTTGGCCCCTGAAATGAAGTGGACTTCAGATCTTCCTTTGCTTTGAGATGCCCCCTTCTTTGAGGGTTTTGTATTTTAAAGTTTGGTACCCAAATATGCAAAAGAGGCATAGTGAAATACAGATCCTCATTGGTTAATAGACCTTGTTCTTGGAAGCCAAAAATACATATTGGGGGAGTCACAGATTGAATGACTAACTAAGTGGTCATAAGATGGTTATAAAATGGTCACCTGATCATGTTGGACAAGAGAGGATGGTCCAGAGGTACACAAATAAATTGGAGGACTTTCAATATAATTGAGTCACCTTTGCCACACTGGGCTTGGTCACCATGTCAAGGAAAAACAAGGGTGGAGGGCCTTTAGCTAATTTCCTATGATTAAGCAAGTGAACTTAGAATATGCAGCTCAAAGCTCTGGGGCCAAATATACAGCACTTATAATTATTACTCCTATTCAATTATATTAAATTGATTAATACTAATTGGAATACAGTAGGGATCCAAATGAATTATTTTCATACTTGTAGTAGTCTATGACCACCCAAAGGAAAATATTATGTTTAAGACTATATCTTCCAGAAACTCAGATCTCCTACTTTACAGATGTTTATCTCAAAAGTATACACACTATATTTAATCTCTCCCTAAACTTTATTTGTGATATGGGGAAGGTGAGGGAGAGTTGAACATGAAGGAACCCAAGGTGTGGCTATTTGTATACAGAGTTACAGAAAGACTTAGGGTTTAATCTCTAATGCTAGGTTTCTTCTGGTTGGGCTCCTAGAATTTGGTTCTTACCTTTGAAAAATACATTAAGATGCATTCAGTAAATGTTACTTCTTGCAGGTGAGGTGCAATTTTTCATTGCAGGTGTGGGAGTGAGGGCTGAAATGGGTACCAATAGGGTTTCCTAAAAATCCCTCAAACAATTACATATTCCGAAGTGAACATAGTGACCAAGTAGATAATGCAGATACATATTATAAACATCCTTAACAGCAACAGTTACTCAATTTTAACATTTCCATGCCAAGTCTTAAACACACAGTAATATAGTTAAAATTTTAACAACAATTCATCAACTACTTCCAATTCCCCCATCAAAGTCCATCAGGAGCAAGGGGCAAAATCTCTCATTCAAAACTGCTTTCTGCTGAGAAGAGTTGATGAACTGACTCTCAGTTCAAGCAAGAGGATGGGTGTGGTGTGATGTGCTGATTAGCCTCCAATGGGCTGATTCAGGTCCCAGAAACAGATCAATATGGCCGTAATTTGACCAAAAGCTAGAATAAAAACAAATCTAACAAATAAAGGTTAGAACAATCTGAGACAGAATTGCAACAAAATGTGAAGAGGCCAGTATAGACTGGCCAGCAGCTTTCCATATAAGAAGAAACAAGTTTGCCTCAAAGGACAGGCAAACAGCCATCAGCTATAATCCCAATAAACAAAACAGCATTTAGGTCTCACAGACCACTGTTAATTGTCCTCTCATTATTTAGAAACTTTAAAAAATCTGAATATCTGCAGACACAAATATCCAGTAACAGATAAATGACCATGCTAAATATTCATTTGCCAAGTATTTAGGATATAATTATTACATACAATCAGATTGGAAACAACAAAGTATGACATAATTGAATTGCATTAAAAGTTCTTATTGACTTATTGACTATTGTTCTGATCAGTCACAGGAGGAAAAAATGCAAGGACATGACTATATCATAATATAAGCAGTCAAAACTGATCCTTCAGCATACATAGGATAACTCAGTTGTACTTCTTGGGATTGTCCCACTAATTGTCAGAAGGTGGAGCTTTAAAACTCCCAAATAATATTAACTACAAACCCAAGAAATTTTACCTCCAATAACAAATCTCATTAACCAAAGTTTCAGATAAATCCCAAACAGATATTTACCATGACCTTATATTGATAACAGTAAGAAATTTGTCCCAGTAAGTTCACACAATTATTTTTCAGATCTAATTAGATGTTTTATAAGTTGAACATTATACAAATCATTTTGCTGTAAAATACCCAATACCTAGTAAAATCCCAAATTGTATGTTGTCCATAACAGAAACATTTTCAAAAGGACAAAGAAAAAAAAAAACTATTATTTTCAGAAGCCCTTTAAATAATGGGCAACTTTGAGATTACTCAATACAATCAATTAAAACTTACACAGAATATCATTATTCCACATAAAAGAATCCAAGAAGTTCTTAAAAATGTCAATTAAACTTTTAGAAATAACCATACCAAATTATAGATCGCTTTTGTGACCATATTCCGTCACCAAGGAAACCATTATGCATCTAAAGAAACAAATATTCAGTCAATTAGCTTACTATAGTATAAGTGGGCTGTCTCTTTATGCATTGAGAGCCAAAAAGCCAAAAAGCCACTGCACACCTGATGGGGGAAGGGGAATTATCACCTTGACAAGGCTCTTTCCATGACTGCCTTTCCCCCACTCCACATGGCATTTCTCCCTAACTTCCCTATGCTTCCCGACCCAACTCTTTTCTTTCCCTCTGTAACATGCTAATTTTCCTTCTACTGTCTCTCCCCTTCTCTCTCTTACTTCTTGAAATCATTAAAACCTTCAGTTGCTCCTACAAATCAATCCTCCTTAAATCATCTTCATTCTCCTTTCTTTTCCCTTCAAAACTTTTCAGATTCACAATACAGTGAATAGAGCTAAATAAATCCATAAAACCCACACACGTCCAGCAGAGCTGACAAAATTTAAAGCATAACTTATATTGGTTGCAAATTGCCCTATTTGTTTCAGAAGATAACATACTTTACCTAGTTAGAAGCACGTGATCTCTTTCAGGCAAGTCTCCTGCCTGAATTTATCTTTGTCTTTTTTATCTTGTCCCAGACAGAACTTGAATTTTATTGCTCTTTCCCTAAGAACTTATCAAGGGAAATTTTTTTTTTCCAATTTTAAAAGTCCTGTTCCTTTTACTTACAAATTAGTGCAACAGGTTAAGAAATTAAGAACTACAATCAATTTTTTTATATTAAGTACATTTGCAACATTGAAATAACCAATTCTTAATCATTGTTCTTAAAACTTTAACAGAGCTTTTTAATCAACAAAACTGATAGAGAAGTCATAAAGAACATAGAACACTAATCACATAACATAGACTGCACAATTAGAACATTTAACAAGACATTTAATACAACCAGATAGTGCCAAAAGACACTTAGAATCAGATAACCAGAACCAGAATCAGAACCAGAACCTGATGGTACCAACAGTCGCATCCAGCGGTACCTCCCAGAATTTTATGATTCTTCAATCTAGTATCTGGGGACCCGAAGCTAGCAGAGACAGAATAGACAGATAGAAAATCACTTACCCTGCAGGGATTTTAAAACAGACTCTCCTTTGACCAGATGGAAGCGTCCACAGTGAGCCTCTATCATGACTGAAAAAACTGATCTTTTCCGGGAAACTCTGGAGCAATCCAGAGGGCTAGTCTTTTCAGAGAGCCCACATCTCAGCAGCCCCAAGGCCCAAGCAGAGACCTGAGGCTCTCTAATCTCTAGTCCTGCCCTCTTATCTCACTGGGGCCTCCAAATATAATTCTGAAGAAACTCAGGCAAGATAGAGATTAGAGAGTTTTTAATATTTTATTTGAGAGGGAGAGATTGAGGCCAAAACAGGATCCATGTTGTTCCCAGGGCTGAACTGGACTCTCATCTCAAAGAATGCAGCAGCAGCAGCAACTGCAGCCTTAGCAGAATGTGAGGTCCCAATCGTTTTTATATCTATGGCTCCAAGATCAGGCCTCTTAAGACAAAGGCAGGGGGGTGGAGTCCAAACTCTGGTGAGTAGGAATCTCCAGAAAGGGACCATCAATCCAGTTCTGACAGGTTGGAGGGTAGGACCATAAATTCTTAATAACTTGGGAGTAATTAAGAGCCATGAAGTCTGAACTAAGAGATAGAGGATACCAATTAGGTATCTGAGATAGGACATCTGGAGTTTTATCTTTTGGAACATTGGAGTGGCCAACTACAGCCCTAATTATCTCAATCCTAATGGTCAGGAAGGGGGGGTTGCAACCAGGGGGATTGAGGCAGAACAATGCAAGGAACTGAAGCAGAACAATTCAGGGAAACTGAGGCAGAACAATTTAGGGAAACTGAGGCAGGCAAGACAATAAAAGGGAACTGTGGCACAACAATTTCTAATATCAAAAAGGAATCTATATGACACACATAAAATCTTCATTCACATTTTCATCAACTCAAGAGAAGAGAAACACCTAAATGTAGATCACTTATATCTATAGCTAAATTATTTGCTTTGTTTAATTAGGGAAATAGGATAAATATGTGTATGCACAAACATATATATATACACATGCACATATATCTGTGTTCCATATTTTCATTAATTCAAGAGAAGATAAATAACTATATGTATATCATCTTTATAACTAATCTATTTGCATTGTTTAGAGAAATAGGACCACATATACATTTATATGTACATGCACAGATAAAATCTGCATTCACATTTTCATTAATTCAAGAGAAAAAGAGAAACATTTATATGTATATTACCTATATCTATAGCTAACCTATTTGCATAGTTTAATAAGGGAAATAAGACTATATAAACATATATATGCACAAACACATATATACACATGCATATACACAGATGAAATCTGTGTTCTATATTTTCATTAAATCAAGAGAAGAGAATAATCTACATCTATAGCTAATCTATTTTCATTTTTTAATTAGGAAAATAGGATTATATAGACATATAAATGCATAAAAACACATATGCATGCATATATATGTATGTACATATAATTATACACATCTTAAACTGGTAGAATCATTCCATTTTTAAAGATTTCCTGAGCGAGTGGCCCTTCTTACTCAGTGACAAATAAGATGTCTTTCTCAATCCTAGAATACCTAAGTATTTAGTAGTATATATCTATTTAGAAGTTGATAGGTAGTTCATTATTCCCAAAGCATATATAAACTAGCATATCCTGTCTCTTGGAATCAGGAAAGACAGCTTTGTACATGTTCTGTTCAACACCTAGTTACATTATGAATGCAAGTAAATATGTATACATCTGTAGATGTATATGTAGTGAGGATATCCCTAATCGATTGACCCTCCCCCCTTGACTATAACTCCATTGTTCAGTTGATGAAATAAAAGAAGAGGCACATATCAGAGAAAATAAGGTGTATATGTATTAAGTAAAGTTCAAAAACTTTTTTTTTCTTTTTGTTATCCCTTTGTGAGCTATGGGCAAAGTCTCTTTTAATTTGCCATTGACTGACTGAGTATTGCTACACCTTTGAGGTAGTAGTGGTTCATAGTCATCTCCCAGAGTTCTTTTGCTGGGTGTAGCTGGTTCAATTCATTACTGCTCTATTGGAACTGATTTGGTTCATCTCATTGTTGAAGAGGGCCACGTCTATCAGAATTGATCATCATATAGTATTGTTATTGAAGTATATAATGATCTCCTGGTCCTGCTCGTTTCACTCAGCATCACTTCATGTAAGTCTCTCCAGGCCTTTCTGAAATCATACTGCTGGTCATTTCTTACAGAACAATAATATTCCATAATATTAAATATACAATTTATTCAGCCATTCTCCAATTGATGGACATCTACTCAGTTTCCAGTTTCTGGCCACTACAAAGAGGGCTGCCACAAACATTCTTGCACATACAGGTCCCTTTCCCTTCTTTAGTATCTCTTTGGGGTATAAGCCTAGTAGTAACCCTTCTGGGTCAAAGGGTATGCACAATTTGATAGCTTTTTGAGCATAGTTCCAAATTGCTCTCATTAGCAATTTTCTTGGCAAAGACCCCAGAGCAGTTTACCATTTACTTCTCCAGATCATTTTACAGATGAGGAAATTGAGTCAAACAGAGTTTGCTGTTAGTAAGTTGTTCAGGATCACTCAGCCAGGAAATGTCTGAGGCCACATTTAAACTTAAGTTTTCCTCACTCCAGGGCTGGTTCTCTATCCATTGCACAACCTATCTGAGTTTCTACATTAGTCTCATATGAGAGGTGTATAGGGTTGATCTATTGATCACAGGATACAAATTTTCCTGATTACCGTCACTGGAAGCTGGAGCATGGATGGTGTCATCCAGGCTGGTACTGTTGGTCTTCTCCTAATGGCCCTAACCTGACCCTTTACATACCCAGAGCCCACCAAATACTATAAAGCAGATACTTTTCTTTTCCCAAAGACCCTGCTGCCTTCTCAGATCCCACAAGTTTCCCTTTACCAGAGATCAAGAATTATTTTCTTCAGATTCTGGCTGTGGGGCAGACATGGCCACCCAAAACCACTTCAATAAATAAGGAGGTATCCATTATAATGCTTCTGGCAAGATACCTAATCACTAAGCCTTATCCCTGATTCCCAAGGATAATTCAGTCTTATCTTTCCTGATGCTACTTTTTTTAGACCTTTGGACACTACCATCTGGCTTATTACAGCATCCTAATGCCCACTAAACCTTTATATTGATTCCTCTATATGTATTGTTTCTCCTAATTAATGTGGGAATGCTTTGAGATCAGGAGCTGTCTTTTTTTACTTGTACAACAAGGGCATGCTTAATACATGTTTTTCCTCACCATTCCATTCTCCCTTCTAGAGCATCAATTCATCTGGGTCACTGGCCACTGATTTGCCACATGGTGGCACATGGAAGCAATTGTATTGAATAGACTCAACCTAAAGTTATTTCTGGCAACAGGATAGAAATTCCTGCCAAATATCCTTTGTGGGTTCTGAGACTGAATGTTATGACACCTCTAATGGCTGGCTGAATACTCTATACAAAGTTGGGTTTCATTCCATAGTCTTGAAGTCCCTTTGTTACATTTGTGTGTGTTCAGCAAAAGTCCCTGAACTGAATTTCTGTTTCACCCCAAAATTCTAATGGGAAAGGAATAAAATAGAGGTATTTCAGAATGAAACAGTGGATTTGGGAGGGATCCTCCTGTTCTTTACAAAATTGAGATCATTTAACTAAGAAAAAATGGGTCAAATTCTCTTTTCTAAAAGATTCTCAGTGACTCTCAGCTGATTTGGGTGGTTCCTGTCTTCTGCATTTGTAAACTATCTGTAGTGAGTCAGAGTCATTCTATTCCCAAATGTGAAATAAGTACTGAGGAGATAGGTTGAACACTGCAATCATTAAGACAATTGCATTAAACTCCATGAATGATTCCAGAGGTTACTGTAACTGATGATTAAAAGGAAATTGGCAATGTCCTTCTCAGAAAGATTCCCACCTACCTTATTTTGTCAGTTCTGACAACAGTTGTATTATTTAGATTGAAATTCTAAAACTCACTCTGGTTAAATAACTTCCCCATGTAATATTGGCTGATTAGTACTGTCCTTTTGACTTTTTTATCTTGCCGCTGGATTCCCATGATTCTAAAGAAACCAGAGAGGCTGGTGATTTTGTCCAATTCTGCCTCATTTAAATCCAATTCATGTATAAGTCAAGACATCATCTCCATGACATTATAGATCCTCTTAGAAAAAGAAGGACTAAAACAATAATAGAAATGAAACTGTAACCTAGATTCTCTGGACTTTGCCTCCTAACTCAATGATCTGCAAAAAGTTTTGATCACATCTCTAAATAATAATAAAAAACAACATTCCATCTTCCTTGTCACATGTCCTCCCCACCCCTGTCCCAATTGTGTGTAGCAGGTGTTCTCAGTTCCCTCTAAAACATGCTGAGTCGCCATTCCTGGCAACCATGTGGAAACTTGGAGTCAGTCAGCTTCTGGCCATTCATGATTCAAGAGCTTGCAAGGAATGAATTTCCATAAATGGCTGTTGGCTACAAGAGTTGATGACTCAGGTTACTTTTGGATAGGGTTTTGGATATGAATAAGCTAAGTGACAAGATAAAATTTTAATAGGAAGTAGGGAAGAAAATGATAATCTCTACTCTACTAGACTTTTGCACCAAGGACCCTTAGTGGCCATTGTCTTTTTGTGTTTGTGCTTTCTGAGTCTAAGGTGAATAAGTATCCTGAGAAGACATGTCTTGAGGACCTTATAAGTTCAGAAGTTCTACAAGTACCATTGGCAGTCAGAGTTTTAGCCTATAGAACTAAAGTGAACTGAGAGAGCAGGACTATTTTACTTATATTTGTATATATATATATAGGTTCTATCTATCATCTTAATCATATTTTTATCCTTAAAAACTCAGAGGCATGAACAACAAGAACTTATATCTCTAAATGAGTCTTACCAAGAACTGGCTGCTAGAGTCTAAGCTCCTTGTGAGTGGGGATTGTTTCATTCGTTGCATTTTTTTTTCTTTTAGTGCATAACATGGTGTCTGGTACATAAGAAATTCTTAAGAATCACCTATTAATTGATTGGTTGAAAGTGGGAATTATGGCTACCTTGGAGGGGCAGAATGACTACTCCATGTTAGAACCTATGATAGAGAAGAGGAAAGCTAGGCAAAATAAAATCTGTACCCTAGTTTTGGGGAGAATAGATGTCAAAAGGCTATCCTACCCCTCCCTAGAACACTCCCTTTTATTTCTTCTATAGAAAGAAGTACACTTCTGCATCTGGACTCTTGACATATAGTGACTATGTGATGCTGAGCAAGTCATTTAACTGTATCAGTTCATGAAAATCTTTCTAGGTTTCTCTGAAACTATCTCCTTCATTATTTCTTATAGCACAATAGTATTTCATCATCCATATATTACGAGCCATTACCCAACTGAAAGGTACCTCTTCAGTTTCCACTTCTTTGCTACTGAAAATAGAGCTGCTATAAATATTTTTGTATATGGATACTTTTCCTCTTTATTTTTTAAAGTCTCTTCAAGGTATATATCTAATATTAGTATTACTGAATAGATGAAGTCATAATATAATATAATATATTAGCATATATAATATACAATATATACACATATATAATATAGTATACTAATTTCCAAACACTCATCTTTGTTTTCCTCCAAACACTTTCTATTTGGATTTTGAATTGCCCTTAGATATTCCAGAAAAGAAAGAGAAAGAAAAAAAGGGATTTATAATTTGAGGGAGAAAAAAATAACATCTTAAGTAAGCCCTTTCCCTTGTAATGATTTGCGATGATATTTGATTCAATTTCTAATTACATTATGGATCTCTTTGGTCAAATACAATTGGGAGAGAAGCGGAAACTATATTTTTCTTTTATAATTTTAGTTTTTAGAGTTCTGCTTTATTTTATTAACTTATCCATCTATTTATCTATTCATTTCTTTATTTAGAATTTAGGATATGAATACAAATAGTCTTCTAGTTTTTTCCATTTCCTAACTATTTTACAAGAGGCCAATCATATCACTTCTCTGTGTTTTAGTTCCCAGATCAATCAGTAAGAAAGAATGAATATTATCTAGCCCTGTGTCCAGTGCTAATGAGATGGAGGACAATTTAGACAATCTATAGTGTCTGGTTAAAGAGACTATTAAGCAGGAGATGTGTCTGTTTTTTAATGATATTTGGAGTCCTTTTGAAACGTTAAGATTATTTGCTTATCTGTTTTCTAATTTATCCTGGGGATGGAGTACTCACTCTGAGACAGTAGTTGGAAGGTTTTCTTTACCTCATAAAGAAAAGTTTTAAAACACATGTTGAGGATTACAAATACCTTCTGTTCAACACTGAAAGCTTGTTGAGATTTTCCATTGCTTCATTTTTTTCTTATTTCATTTTAAAATTTGCCAATGACCTGTCAAAGTCAAAATTTAACTTGGAATTGAAATCTGCCAGTTTAAAGGGACAGGTTCTTAATGAATACATTTTAGGATGGCTTTCTCTTTGAAAGACAATTTCAAATTACTTTTGACTCAAGAAATATAAAACTAACCATTTGGAAGAGGGTCATCAATAGAATGTTCTTTTGGATTTTATTGGTCAAATTTAATAAAAAATTCTAAAATGAGACCCATGACATCTATTACTAATGTCAAATGGATAACCTATTTTGGAACTTCTATAATACCTTTTTAGGGAAGATATTGTGCACTATTTGGTGCAAAGGGAAAGGAAGAAAGAGGTTCAGCCTCAATCATGATCCAATTCTACTGAACACAACTCTCTCATTATATGGACTCTCCTATTAGGCAAGTTTACTCCTCAGGAAAAAAAATAGAAACAACAAACTCTCTTTAGCTATCTCACAGTTGTTAGGAAAATGTTTTGTGAACCTTAATTTATTATGTAAAAGTGATTTATTAATAGTCTTTTCAGGATGATCTAATATAAGCTTGTTAAGAACAAAAATTGCTCATTTTTATCTTTCCCCTCCTCTAGTGTCTCACATTTGATAAATGCTTGGGGATTGATTGATGGATGATCACTTGACAACCACCTGTTTGGATAGACTCAGTAGTGAGGAATGAATAGACACAATATCCATGTTAGCTTTTCCAGAATCCTGAACTGAGTCCCTTTGAAGGAGGCTCGTGGATATCCCATTAAAAACCCTTATGGGTCAAAGTATAAACTATGTTTGTACAAGCAGTAGTTGAGTTAGTATACAAGTCAGTCGTTTCCATGTCTCTCATGAACACTGAAGTCATGACATGTTCTTCAGTTTTTATAATTGCTTCTTTTAAAATTGAGTTCAAAAAGTTGTTAAATAAATTTGGATGGAATATGAGTTTGAGTTAAATTGTTTACAAAAGCATTCATTTTTAAGACCACCTTTTATTGCCAAATTATATGATCCAAAATGTAATTTTTTTTGACCTTTTGACTTTTACAAAGATTTAAGGAGGAAGTGACATTACTCATACATAGTTTGCAAAATTGTTCTTCAGAACAAGAAACCACATGTTAAATATATTGAGGGCTTTCCTTTTAATGTGTGAGAAATTAGAAAATAAAGAGATCTTCCAGAAAAGGTGGGGGAATGGGGCAGATAAGAAGGGGAAGAAGGGGAAGGGAGTTAACATAAGACTTGATACTTTTTTTAAACCTCTCACCATGGACTTAATCCACTAAAAGAAATTCTTTTTTCTTTGTTGCAGGGGGAAGTAGAGCTATGGTGAACTTTGAAAGTTAGTATAGCCTTGTTTACCCGATAGAATCTATTAGACTCCTAGCTTGTACCTCAGCTAAGAGTACTATAGATTTTCAATATGTCTAGGTCATTCTGCTGGAGTGTAGTTGAAAGAATACTGATCTATGATCCTGAAGATCTAAATCTGAGTCCTAGTTGGTGTTACCTCGAATAAGCTGCTTAAACTTTATTGAGCCTCATTCACTGTTCTCATAAAATGAAGGGGACTGGACTAAATGACCTTTAAAATCTCTTCCAAATCCGACATATTGTGAATTATATTTTTTTCCACCCAGTTTTAATTCCTGCAGCTTCAAATTCCTCCTGCAAACCGAGGTTTGCCTATTCTTTCAGACTTTGGCATTCTCTATCTCTTCCTAGATTATAGTGTCTTTGTCTATGATGAGCCCAATATCTGGGCTCTTTCAGCATCACTATCATTAATACCATTAAGAGGATGCATGTTTTTGAAGGCTGGTGAAACTCCCTGAATAAAGCAAGTGAGAAAATGGCTTAAGTAACTACAAACACAGCTGGAAAGCACTACCAAAGTGAGTCTGTTATTTTAATGTTATTTTAATGCACTAAAGACTGTTGGTTATGATTCTGTTAAGTGAATCATTCTAAATCTTTCCTTTTATTCCTTAAAAATATGAAAAGAAAAGAGGACACTCCTGGTGACCATGAAGCAAAACCATTTGTTCTGGTTTTAGGTGTAAACTAGTATCACCAAGTAGTTAGTATTCATTATCTTCTCAAAAGATCCAATTCTAATTTGGGATAGGAGGACTAACTCCTCAATGTTAAAAGTGAGCTTATTTCTTATTTTCTATAGGCTAATTTCTTCTTTGTTCTCATTTGGATGTTTTGTGTAAGGTTGGAAAGGCTGCTTGGTATAGTGCCACAGAGATTTTTTTTTTCATTCAGGAAGAGGTTTAAATTCTGTTTGTCATACATAATGTCTGTATGACTTTGGGAAAGTCATTTAACTTTCCCATGCCTCATGCAATTTTCTAAGACTATAAATTGCAGGGTCAAGAGTTTACTCACTAGGGGCTCCCAATAATGAGGGAAAAAGTCCCCTCCAAAATATCTGTGAGGCTTAATGATGTCAACCTATACTCAGTTATTCATGGTCACTGCTTAAATTCCAATTTGGCTGAATTTCCCTTATCAAGCAAGAAGCTTATTTCTTGGCCACTAGCTGGATTTTAGGAAATGCAAGACATGTTATTTGATTATTGGGCTAATCAAGAAATGACATTAAATAGGAAGCTCCCATGATAAATCTCAAAGCCAGATAGAAACGATTTTTGGATCATTTATTGTTTTGTGTCTTGGTTTACTTCCATTATTGGGGCTAATTGGCAGTAGACTATATTTGGTTTCTATTACACATTTTCCACAGATGTCAAAATACTGTACAAAGAACATAAATTTATGTTTACAAAGATGACAATAATTCAAGATGAGGAAAAATTGCATATAGTAGAGTGAAAGGGCATAATTTAGAAGGATAAATCAATTGGGAATAAATTAAGAAGACCATAAATTAAGAAGAGAAATAGACTGGAAAGAGCATAAAGAGAGAGTAAGGAAAACAAATAGATAGCACAGTGGATAGAGCTTTGGGCCTGGAGTCAAGAAGACTCCTCTTAAGTTCAAATATAGCCCTACTGGCCATATGAACCTGGCCAAGTCACCTAACCTTGTTTGCCTCAGTTTCCTCATCTGTAAAATGAACAGGAGAAGGAAATTACCAACCACTCCAATGTCTTTGCCAAGAAAACCCCATGAAGAGTGATGAAGAGTCAAACACTACTGAAGGAGAACTAGGAAAAATGAATCCATTCTTTTAAACCTTAGACTAATAATAGCCAATCATTACAGTAGATTATAATTTTTACCTCAATGTTAATGACATCCAATGAGCAATTGATTGAGGCAAGGAACTAGGACATGGAAAGCTGGTGGTGTGCCAATTAATCAACCAACATTTATTTAGCATCTGTTATATGCTAAATAATATGCTAAGTACTAGGGATATAAAAATGAAAACAGCCCCTGCCTTTGAAAAATTTATATTCTATACTATCAGGTATGGAAGTCCCATCTGACAAGATTACTCAGTGCTAGATTATACCTAGGGCTGGAAAAACATTAAGTCAATCAGAGAATGGGGCAGGCAAATATATAAGGAAATTGGTCATCCTGGAAGCCAGCAATATAGTGTGAACAAGTAGCTGGCAAAGCAGGCACAGAGATCACCAGCCAGAGAAACCAGAAAGGAGTCAATAACAAGATCAGTGTCAGTAAAGGAGGAATTTCAAAAGTCCTAGCAGATCAAGGATGGGGAAGGTCACAAAACTTTGAGAATACACACAGCAAGAAGAGTTCAGGCACTCAGTGGTCAGAGTTTAAAGCAAGTAGTCAAAAGTTGGGGAGTTGGAAGGTGTTGAAGGGACAAGGTGAGAATGAATCAGAGCTTGTGCCAAGATCGTGTAGACCTGATTGCCTAAGCTGCTTCCTGCCCCAGATTCCAAGCTGTGTGTGGTAGGAACCAGTCCTGGGGCAGGCAGTCAGAGCATCCTGGCTGAGGTGGTATTGGCACAGGGAGAGTAAGAGGAAAATAGTGATCCACATCTACCAATGATGTGTTGTGGTCTCCCTTGACTTTATTCCAACAGTCCTGTTGGTAGATTGTTAATGATTTAGCAGGAATCTTCTTTTGCTAGAGACCCTTTCTTTGAGCTTTCTTCCAAGTTTTCAACTTTTATAACTCCATAATTTTCTAGATCAGAAATTCTTAACCTGGGGTCTGTGAATTTAAATGTAAATACTTAGATAATTATATTTCAGAACAAATGGTTTCTTTTGTAATCTTGTGAACTTTGTTTGATGCATTTGAAAACTTAGTCTGAAAGGAAGTTTAAAGGATTTACGGGACTGCCAAACAGTCCATGATACAAAAAAAATAAAGATTAAGAACTTCTGCTTAAACTATTCTTTAAGCCTTCTGTCTCCTTCTATTTGAAATTTATTTCAACTTTATTTATTACCACTTGGTATTTTGGGGACCTTATGAAGGATGTGCTTATTCTATTGATTGTACAAGGCTATGATTCACAAACATAATAATCTCTGAAAAAATAAAATTTGGGATAATGGAGGGATGGGCATGGGGGCATGGATGAGACTAACCAGTGGGCATGGACATGAGGCAGGTGTGCAACACATTCTAAATGAGCAGAAGAGAGATAAAGGATAATATCAGAGAAAGGTCTGGCAGGAAAAAGAACAATGGTAGTCTGAAGGATAACTGATGGACAGCTCATGGGCTCTACTGGTACCCAAACAATGGATCTACATGGTGTAGAGAATACCCACATCAATGAAATCACATATCCACTGGAATTAGGAAGATTAGATCAAAGAAAATACATGTAAGAGACTATAAAGGAAGCCAGAGAGAAGTATAGATGAACAGGATGGCTTTAAAAGTTCTGGGTTAAACTATTATATATTTAAGAAGAAAAGTAAGTTGTACAGAATAGAAACAAGCAGTTTCACCTGTGATTCTGTTTTTCAGAATACTCTACTATGTCTATGGAAATACCTTTATTATTTGGTGATCATTAAGTTCAAAATAAAAATAAAATTTAATAAAAAGGTAGATATAAAATGTTAAAGGTTAGTCTGCTTAATGAAAGTATATGTACATGTATATACATACACACATATATATTATACATGATTAACTTGAATAAATTTTATTATATCTTTCCTTTCACTCAATTATTGGTAAAACTAGTATCATTATTTCTAAATCAATTTTCTTTTTGAAATTTAAACAGAAGAAATTTATGTATGATTACTCAGTGAATGTCAAGTTTTGTCTTTTAAAATTTCTGATCCTCAAAAGTCTTTTAACTTAGAAGGATGAAGATGAGTCATTTTTTATATATTTATACAATAAAATTTAATTAACTCTTCCCCATATTGAAAGTCAGTAAAAATAGTCCATAAATGAAATTAATACTGCTGCATAGTTTCAAACCCCTGGGCTTACATATCATGAAAAGTAAGTATCCAAGGGTAGCAAGTTATTAATAGCCCAAAGGACCAGTTGCTCTGTCCCTTCTTTGCTCTTGCTACTAACAATGGATTAACCCAATTTAGATTTTTCATTGGCACTTAACCATCTTAATGCTTAATCTGCCAGCTTTGTCCTTAGATGCTTATTGTTCATTTTGAAGGCAGCAGTATTTTTTCATTGTGGACTCCTTTTTTAGACTTGACATCTCTTTGGAAAGAATGGGACATCTCCACCATTTTCTAGTTATGGGGACTGCTATACTTACAAAGCCCCTAATACAAAGTTAGAATTAGTGTGTGTGTATGTGTGTGTGTGCACCCCTGCACAAAAGCAGGCAAATGCATGCATGGTGCTGTTATCTAGCTTCACAAAACAAACACTTCATGAAGTTGTGGGGCTGGAGGAAAGATCTTATAAAGATTGCTCCTCTGCTACAAAGGGATGAAATGGAAAAGGTTTCACCCAAGGGTGGAGACAGCAGATTTTGTAGTTTCCTATTTTAACTAATCATGATATTAAGGTGTCAATGTCTGTTGTTTTTATCCTAATGATGGAATACAGATCTTGCTAATTCCCTTAGGCAAAGTCCCAGTCGATTCAATCAACAAATTTCAGAAAGCACCACTGAGTGCCAAATAGGATGCTGGATTGTGAGCATACAAAGACAAGCAATAAAATAACCTTCACTGGGAAGGATTTTATATTTTAATGCTAATAATTATAATATATATAATTAATATAAATATATTATATATAATTATAAAATACTTTTAAAATATTTAAAGAGGGATAGCAATAAATGTTCAGGGAATCAAGAAAGGCTTTTTGAAAAAGGTAATGCTCGAGCTGTGTCTCAGAAGTGAGGGATTCTATGAGATAGATGTAAGAAAAGGGTACATTCTGGTCTTGGGAGCACCAAATATCGAGGCATGGATTGATAGATTGACTACTATGGGTGAGGAACAGAGAAGCCAATTTGGCTGAATCAGTGAGTGAAAGAGGGGAGTAATAAACAATGAGGTTGGAAAAATGATGATGTTTATGGAAATAAGGCAGTTTAAAAGAGGGTGAGTTTGTGGAGAAAGACCGGTTCTATTTTGGACATTTTGAGTCTGAGATGCCTTAGAGATATCCAGTTTGAAATATCTAATAGACAATTAGTGATACAGAACAGACTGGGGCCCTAGTTATATTTCTCCACTAACAATACTGATGACTTATTCATGGGATTGGTCTGGGCATACATATTGATTCAGGTCTGGGATTTGTATCATGCTTCACAATTTGCATCAACTCATCTGCTTTTTTAGTTCCAGCTCCTGTGACTCTCTTGCTCTGGGCTGGGAAAGTATTACAATCTGGCTGCTGCAAATATACTCTTGTCCTTTGTTGACACAGCTTCCAGTGAAAACCAAACCCAAGAGAAGGAGAAAATGTATTCATTTCCTTTTAGGTCTGTCTGACTTAGTTCCACATTCTTGATCCTTGATATGGTGCACAAGCCAATCTGTTAAGTGGAATAATAATAATATTAATAAAGATTTTTGTTGTTGTACAGTTGTTTTGGTAATGTCTGACTTTGAAATTTTTCTACTTGAAGTTTTCTTGGCAAAAATACTGGAGTGATTTGTCATTTCCTTCTTCAGCTTATTTTACAGATGAGGAAACTGAGGCAGTGTTAAATGGCCATCCAGGTCTGAGGCCTGTGTCTAAGGAAGTGTCTGAGGCCAAATTTGAACTCAGAAAGATGAGACTCCCTAATTCCAAGACCAATACTCTACCTACTGTGTCATATAGTTGCCTCATTAATAATAGCTAATATTTGTATACTGTTTTAAGGTTTCCAAAGTGCTTTGTCTATAATATCTCATTGGATTCTCACAGCAACCCTCTGAGGTGGGTACTATTATTAATCCCTCCCTCCACTCCATTTTGCAGATGAAGAAACTGAGGCTGAAAGGTTAATTAATTTGCTTGGTAGTAAGTGTCAGGATTAGGATTCAAATATAGGTTTTTTCCTGCTTCAAATCTAGTCCTCCACCCATTACACCAGGCTACTTTACTCACACAACCCTAAATGCACAATGAACACTCAAACACTGATTTTCTTTTTTCCTTCAGATTCTCATATATTCATAAATGAATAGAAGACAAAGATACAGATAAACTTGAATTTGTGAGTTTCTAATATTTACCTCTTATGTTACCATGCACATTAAATTAGTGGTTCTCAATTTTTTTTTTGCTCACAGCACATTATTTTTTTTTTTTTTTTGCCACAAGGCATCATGGCACCACGAATGTTTAAACTGGCAATGTAGAAGCATTCCTGAGCAGTTGTGCCACCAAATCCATTACCTGGGTCTTGGAATTCCTCCACCTTCTCCACCCTTACCATCTTACTCTTTTCTTTCTTAATTTCCCCTGAACTTAGGAGATGTCTCCAAGGATGGAGTGACAATGTTAGATGAGAGAGAGAAAGCAGCAAACTAGCAGGGACTAGGGAATGTGTAAGTATTAATTGGGGTATGATTTATAGCATGCCCTTCAAAAACCACTGTCCTAAAGGAAAGTAAACAAGATTTGTGTCTACTTGGTCTAAATAAAAGCAGACTATGAAGATCTCAGAAAAGCAAAATTAAAAAGAATCCAAATGGAATGATGGGTGATGGTATGAACCAGATTATAGTATGATATCAGTGATAATTTGTCCACAAAAAGGTGCTATTGATGAGATTTATGATTGCAAAAGGGAAGGACCAGTTATATTTTGAGAAAGAGGAACAACAGATGATCAATTAACTTCAATGATATATTGCCGTTGAAATAACAAAGAAGAAAGAAATGTCTAATTATTTAGCTACTTTGGGAAGTTTTACTGGAAAATATGAATAAGACATTCAAAACAAGATAGTATGGATTTCTCAAATTCTTAAAGTCTAAGGCTTCTTTTTTTTCTGAAGCTTTACATGTAAGCAAATATAAAGTTGTGCTTTTGGATCTATCCTTGAAATGAACAGAGCTGTGGGCATGGTTCTTGAATTCCTCCCATTCCTTTCCTTAGGCAAGATGGACAAACCACAGTGTATGATAAATAAGTAATTCTATTTCAGGTATCAGTGGAGGTCCTAGGAGGGCTGGGGCAAAGTTAAGAGTGGGACGAGGGTTAGCTAAGGATCAGGTTCCTGTTGAATTGGAGTGAAGAATGATTTGGAGAGGAGGAGGGGTGAATAGAGGAGAAGATTGGCATTCACTGAAACATAGAGTGGGGAGTGGCCAACAGCACAGACAAAACTGTGAAGTTGGTGAAGTTAGTATTAGTACTTCTGCCCATTGAATTGAACTTTACCAATTGATTCAGCAGGACTCTCTTCCTCCTGACCCATCTCCTTAACATCACTCCCAATTGTATGACCTTTCTAATGCACCAACCACTACATCTTTGGTCTTAAATACAAGAAGAATTTATATTTGGATGTAGAGGTTTTTGGGAAATCTGAATTAGAGTTAGAAAATCATTGTGTGGAAGATGATTTAGAAAGGGGAGAGACTTATTGTAGGGAGACCAATTAAGAGATTATTGCAATGGTCTGGATATAAAGTGATGAGGACTTGAGATAAAATAGTATGTTGCAAGCTCAGTAAATACTTTGATGAATTTAAATTTTCTAAAAAAATTTAGGTCTTGTGAATTCTATTCTCTTAACTATTGATCTCTGTGTGTATGGTCATATCTGATAAACATGTCAAAATGTTTTTGAACTAATATTTTCTTCATTCTAAAGAATTTTGTGCATTCATTGCATTTTTAAAAGCTTTTTATTTTCAAAACATACACATGGATAATTTTTCAACATTGACCCTTACATAGCCTTGTGTTTCAGATTTTCCCCTTCTTCCCCCCACTCCCTCCCTTAGATGATAAGCAATACAATATATGTTATACACATTAAAATATATGTTAAATCCAATATGTACAAACATATTTATACAATTTTCTTGCTGCACAAGAAAAATCAGATCCAAAAGGAAAGTAAATGAGTAAGAAAATAAAATGCAAGAGTGAAAATGCTATATTGTGATCCACATTCAGTTCCCACAGTCCTCTCTCTGGGTGTAGATGGCTCTCTTCATCACAAGATCATTGGAACTGACATCAATCATCTCACTGTTGGAAAGAATCATGTCCATCAGAATTGATCATCTGTAATATTGATGTTACTGTGTACAATGATCTCCCGGTTCTGCTCATTTCAATTTTCAGAGGAAGAAATTAAAACCATTTCTAATCATTTGAAAAGGTGCTCTAAATTACTATTGAATAGAGAAATGCAAATTAAGACAACTCTGAGATACCACTATACACCTGTCAGATTGGCTAAGATGACAGGAAAAAATAATGATGAATGTTGGAGGGGATGCGGGAAAACTGGGACACTGATGCATTGTTGGTGGAATTATGAATGGATCCAGCCATTGTGAAGAGTGATTTGGAACTATGCTCAAAAAGTTATCAAACTGTGAATACCCTTTGATCTAGCAATGTTACTGCTGGGTCTGTATCTCAAAGGGATCTTAAAGGAGGGAAAGGGATCCACATGTGCACAAATGTTTGTGGCAGCCCTTTTTGTAGTGGCAAGAAAATGGAATCTGAGTGGATGTCCATTAATTGGAGAATGGATGAACAAGTTATGGTATATAAATGTTATAGAATATTATTGTTCTATAAGAAACCATCAGCAGAATGATTTCAGAGAGGCCTGGAAATACTTAAATGAACTGATGCTAAATGAAATAAGTATTCATTGTATTTTAAGAAGGGACTTGTACACAAACCTTTCACCCAAAAGAATCATTCTCTAAAGGTGGAAGTTTTGTTACCATTATAAGCTAATTTCAAGGTAATGGGGATCTTTCAGCAGCTTTTGTTGAGCAATAGAAGGCAGCTTTTGTTGAGCTAACAGAAGGCTGCACTCATATTAAGCTGGTCCTTAAAATTGAGACTCAAGGGGACTGAATGATAGAAAGAAAGATGAAAAATGGAATGTGCTCAGTTGACCAGGCGCCATCCCTATTCACTTATGCTGTCCCCATCCAGGTCCCAAGAACCTTTTACTCTACTATAGAATCCCCCTTTCTCCTTCTCCTCCTCTCTCTCTCTCTCTCTCTCTCTCTCTCTCTCTCTCTCTCTCTCTCTTTCTTTTTCTCTCTCTTTCTCTCTCTCTTCCTGTCTGTGTTTTTTCCTGTCTCTGCCTCTTGTCTGTCTCTCCCTTTAATTTTCTCAAGTGCTAGAACACCGTTACAATGGTGGAGAGGGAGTGGTATCTCTTCCCCATCCCCCAAAAGGTGTTTTCTGCCAGCACATGACAACTAAACTTGATTAAGTGAACTTAATCTGGGCCTTAAGGGATGACTTTTTGCTTTGTGTTTCTTTCCCTGAGCATAAGTGATTGAGTGAATGAGCATAGTGATCATTAGATGGATGTGTCTGGCCTTGTGAGTTAGAGAGTAAATTTCCCCAGGACATGAATATTATTACCTAAAGAATGTGAGAAAAAGAGCCTAATACCTTTCATTAGTGTCTGTGTTCCTCTAGAACTGAGTCTAATATGAACATAGTGTGCATGTATCCAGAAGGATATTCCCCTGAATGGAAAGGGAAGAGGGCAGGGAGAGAGCACTTTTTTGAAGAATGAACATGGAAAGCATCTTTATTTCTATTTCTGTTTCAATTAAAGGCTTAAAAACCCCAATTTCTATACTACTATTTGCATGATTTTTTAACTGTACAGAAATAATTAGATACCTCAAGCTGACTATAGAAGTTCACAGTTTCTTTCTGGAAAGACTTACGGCAAGTGAATTATATTTACCAAAAACTTCTCATTCCCTATTCCTCAACACATTTAAACACATTATGAATACCAGTTTATGAAGGGTTGGCTCAACCTGAAATGAATGCCCAGAAAATAGACATCTGTGTAGGATTTCAAGAACCAGAGAGAGGAAGTGTGAAACCCTACTTCTGAAATTCTGTTGTTTTGTAAGTGTCAGAATGTCTCTAGTTCTTTTGTCCTAGGCTAATTAACTACTGAAAGAATTCCTGATCTTAAGGTAGAGGACAGATCAGCTAACCAAAATTCATATGGTTTTGGTGTGTTGGGTGATATAACAAAAGACAAGGGAAAATACTTAAGAGTTTATGCTGATTTTAGTGACATCTAACATTTCTGCTCCCCTTCTCAAAATAAAAATTGAGAGCAGACATAGGAAAACCTTTATTATAAGAATATCCTAAAGGTATTTTAGATGATTGTTGGGGAAATTAGACCTGATAGGAAACACATGCTCTTGTGTTTTGCACAGTGTGTAAATCCTGTTCTGCACGTACCATTTGAAGCAAAAGGAAAAGAGATGTTTTTGAGACCCTGTTTTAATCATGCCCTCGATTGAGGAGTCCAATGCTCCTCGAGTCTCACGTTGTTGGACTATGTAAAGGAACAAAAGTAAATCCTGCCAAAGTTGGCTTTCAGTCCAGAATTTCCTCTTGTTAAATTCCAGAACAGAGTGAGAGTGAGAGAGAAAGTGTTGAAACTGAATCACTGTCATGGACCTTAGGGAAGGAAGGTGATATATCCCAGTAGGTAGAAAGTAAGCAGGCTATTTACTACTTGCCTCCAAATTCTACTTCTATTTGCTTCAGAAGGGATAGAGGGAGTTCTAGTAGGTGGTTTTCTTTTAGGACAGAAGCTTTTTGGAAGTATAAAATATTTAAAATAAAATTGACTTGAACCAGAGTTTCTTGGCGCTTATAAGGATGATGATAGTTTTTTTTTTTCTGAACCCAGGAACTACTTTCTTATTTTTTAGAATTTATTTATTTGAAATTTAAATAAAAAGTAGAAAAAAGGAAAAAAAAACATTGCCACTTGCTCAGCAGAACATGAGGGAATTCAAAATACAGAACAACAAATTTCTACTTCAAGAAAACCTATATAAGAAATACAATATTATATGTTCAGAACTTTCTTCTCTGCTTTATACATTTTATTTTATTCTTTTTTCTTGTTTCCTCTCCCTTATCTCCCCCAAGAAGGCTAAAATTAAGCACATATTACACACACACATACGCATATGCAAATTATGTATCTAAATATACATATACAGATATATGTGAACATATATATACACACACATACACATAATACATTATATGTACCCATACAATAAACTATACATATATGTGCATGAAGTACATACATACCTATGTATCTATACATATAGATATACAATGTAAGGTACATATACTTAGATATCTATAATCACACACACACACACACACATTTGTTCTCTGTTTCTCTGATAAGGAAACATCATTCTTCATAAGCCCAAATTTTTCCATATTTTTCTAAGTCCACCAACTCATCATTTCCTATACTATAGCAATATTCCAACCTTATAATGATCAGTTATTAGTAAATAATCTAAAACAATATTGATGTAAATATGGCTGACATACAGTGTAATGTATTTCACTTTTATATAGTACTTTATTGGTTTACAAAGTTACTTGCATTTTCTTATTTGATACTATGAACAACTTATAAGAAGTAGGTGTTCTTATTATACTTGCTTTTACAGGTGAGGGACTGTAGCCTAAAAAGGTTAAGTGATTTTTCTAAGATCATAACAGCAAGTGTCAGAGGTAGGATTTGAATTTAGATCATTCTGATTTCAGGCCTAATATTTTGTCCATTATGCTACACGGTCAAAAATATTCCTTTGTGTGCAAAGGATCTTTGGGAAGTTAACTCTGTCATTTAACCAGAATATTTAGTTGACATGCATTCATTCAACAATCTCCATATAGTTTAGTGAAGAGAGCAATATAGTGGGAGTTGGGAAACAAGGATTCATCAGACTATGCCATTTATTGCTGGGTGACCCTGGGCAAATATTTTATCTCTAAAATGAATGGGTATAACTTGTTGATCTCCAAGTTTCCTTTAATCTTTGAAAAAAATCTATTCTTTTAATTGCCTAAAGAGACACAACACCATTCTAAGTATTTTGGGCATGACATTTTGCTTACTTGACTATTGCCTCATATTCACTAAAGTAAAAGTTCACTAATCAATGAACTTGTGCACTATGAGAGTTGTCAACATTTAAAATGCCTTTAAGCAAAGATATCACCCTGAAGTCCTATTCTGATGCCTCATTGTAGTCTGAAGGTCAAGAAATAATAGAAATGGAAGGTAACTTAGAAATTATTGACACTTTATTTTACAGATGAGAAAACTAGGACCCAAGTAGCGAGTCATACAGCTGGTTGTTACCCTGTCAGTCAATAATCAATCAGTCAAGTATTTATTAAGCATTATTAGATGCCAGGGAGTATGCTAAGAGCTGGGGATACAAGGAAAGGCAAAAACAACTCCTGTCCTAAAGGAGTTCATCTTCTAATGAGGGAGACAGCAACATGCAAATAGGTATATACATAAAAGATATAATTAGTATAAACTGAAGGGATTCACAGAGGAAAGGGACTAGAATTAAAGGGAGCCAGGAAAGGCTTCTTGTGGAAGGTAGGGTTTTAGCGGAAAAGGTAGCCAGAGTAAATGGAAAACAAACTGGTAAGTCCCATTAAGTTGGAAAATTATCAAGTAGGGCTGACCATGGAATGTATTATCTATCATCTGCAAACCAAGCCTTGATCACATTCAAGAGGTTCTTCTCTGGAAGTCTGACTACCAGGTAATGCATTTTTTTTTTAGCCTAAGAAATTAATAAAACTATCTGCAGAAACATGGAAAGGATTATAATTTGCCTAATTGGAATGAGTACCTGCACTGATGAAATCGTGAATTTTTTGAAATGCTGCTGTATCTACATTCAAACAATAACTTAGGCCCTGGGAAAATATTATTCAGTAATAATTTTAGATGCTTATAGACAATGTTATGGTTTTCAGAACATTTTAAATATGTTATATATAAGTTATATGTTATATACAAGTTAGAAGTAGGATTTGAATGCATGTCTCTCCTGTTTCCAGGTCCAGACAGCTTTTGCTTGTCCTTGTTTATGTATGCCTTTCTCATGGCTGAGAGGATAGTTCCCTTTTTGGATTTCATTCCCACTGGTATGAAATAGAATGGTTCTTGACAGTTTAAAATTTTAGGGCATGATCTATGGTGGAGAGAAGGGACTTAAAAATATTTTCATAGGTTTGCATGGAACTAATTGTATAATAAGGGGGAAAGTACTGTGGGAAGTATGAACAAGCACTTGAGGAACTTTGTGGCTAGGGAGGTAGGAACAAAAGTGAATCTTTGGAGAATCATTGTTTGACTAATCTCCATGAATTCACTGCATACTTGACAATGTTCAATTGGAATGCCTTATTCACAGGGAGAATAAATGTCAACCAAATGGTGCTTTCAACGTGGTTGTGAGAATTTTCAAGCCAATAGAAGCGGTTCATTTGCTTGGATTGGCTTTAGTAGAAAGAAGTCTCTTGCTTGAGCAGAGTCATAACTAGAACAAGGCCTCTGGGTTTTGTTTCAGGCTGCCAACATCGGGGAGGGTAGATTTCCTCCCGTTGTGGTCCTCCATAGTTTAATGTCTTCCACAGCCCTTTGCCATTTGCCCTTGTTCACTCAACTAACCCTGAGCCAACACCCTCTGAGGAGTCCATCTGACTTTCCCTGGCTGCCATCCTCCATATTCACACTACTTTTCTCTGCTTCCCTTTTTCCCTCTGGGATGAAGGGGTCCAGAATCAAGGACTATCAGCGAATTCTTGGAGCTTGAGCCATACTCTCTGGAGGGAAAACTTCTCTCTCTCCCAGTACAACTGTGCCCATTGGAGTAGACTTCCTCCTTTCCCCATATACACCCAGCTGGCAGGGGTCCTCAAACTTTTTAAATAGGGGGCCAGTTCACTGTCCCTCAGACTGTTGGAGGGCTGGACTACAGTAAAGACAAAAACTTTGTTTTGTGGGCCTTTAAATAAAGAAACTTCATAGCCCTGGATGAGAGGGATAATCGTCCTCAAGTGCCACATCTGGTCTGCTGGCCATAGTTTGAGGACCCCCGATAGAGAATAAGTGGGATTTTAATCCAGGCCTGCTTGATTTCTCTATTAATTATGAGCAGCTTAATTTCTCTCAGGTTGATGTTTGCTAATTGAAAACTTTCTTTTATTGTCCCTGCTATTCCCTAGACACCTGAAGGTTGTTCATAAAAACTCTTATTAGGCACTATGTTTCTATTCTATTTTGGTACAGGTGGTTTTTCAGCCTATTAAATGAAAAAAGTTATAAAGCAACTTTAAAATGGTATGAAGAAAAGAGATTCTATGTTCCAATGGCCAAGAAAAAATATTTCTCTCAGGAGAATTAAAATAGATTGACTTCCAAAACCCTGTTGGGCAGATTCCCATGATTCCAGGGAACTAAACAGAATTTCCAAGGATAATCTCAGTAGGCTTCTTTCTCCTCACTCCTTCTGCTTATGCAAACAAATACTTCATGCAGTCTGACCCTGTGGAAAAGGGAGGTGATAGTGTTTACCTAAATTCTTATTACTTAAGTATGTTATTCTCCTCAACTACAGTCAAGATTTAATGGAGGATGGGGAAGTTACAGGAGCCAGGGAGTAAAGAGAGAATATTATAAAGCTTTAGCAATAATGAAGTATCATAGTCATGATGTGATTAAGTTGGATAATGCATTTCCTATTTAAATATGAACACTATTCTATTATTCTCATCACCAGCCTCATCATCATTATTATTGTCATCATCATCTTCAACAACATCTGTTATTATTCTAAATAGATCATGCAAGATGGGGACAAACTACAGAAAGATGCTATTAAAATGAAGTGAATCATTAAATATTAAAACAGGATGACTTTTTCCATCAGTTCAAATTAAGGAAATATAGTTCATTTTTCCAGTTGTTAAACTTGGACCATGTGAGTGTCTTGTAGATCACATGTGATGCTTTGCCTTTGCAAGAGATTTCACTTAACCAAGCACAGAAAATTCATCTTTTTGCATCTTGTTGAAATTCTATTTTTAAAAACCCTGGAAAATAACTACTATTCATTAAAATTGTTGAAAACATAGTTTTATCCTTTAAGTTAGGAAAACTGTGTGGCCCATTTTGTTAAGATGGTCAGTCAATAAAGCAACCATCAAACATTCATTAATAAATTGTATTTATATAGTATGTATTTATATAGTATGTTACATTTTTAAAAGTGCTTTAAATGTATTATCTCATTTCATCCTGGGAAGAGGTGATATTTATCTTGCTACTTTGTCTGTTAGATACTTCACTATTTGGCTTATGGTTCTTATTTGGTCTGTTACTAAATAATACACTCTATGAGGATATGGGTTAAATATTAACCTGTCTCATTATTTTCTTGGTCTTGTCAGTCTCTTTGAGCCCTTCAGTCTCTTTGGATTTTCAATTTCAGAAGAGAAGATGGACAATGACAATTCCCTCCAGGACTGAAGAATTTTAATTTCTCTTCTCTCTTCTTGTCACCAACTCTAATCCACTCCTCACACAGATTGGTTGTATTAATTTCCACTGATTAGAAGAGAGTTCCATACCAATGGGCTTCCAGTCTTGGGTTATACCAATTAAATGGTTAAATAATTTCGGTCTTATCCTACCAATAGACTGTAAGCTCCATGAGATCAGAGACTGTGAGACTTCTAAACTTTCTTTTTCAGTAGAATTGTCTGCCCCTATAAAATATTGGTGTGACAAGGGCTATTATTCTAGTGCTACATTCACTGTTAAAAGGGCTTTGTGTTAATCAATGCACCTTCCCACATTTACTTCCTTGACTCCTTGATTACTACAGTAGGAAATAGGAGGCAATCATATTATCTGTCAATATTTAGTTAGGTGAGGAGCTGAATTAGAAAGACACTTAAGCCTTCCAAATTTTAAATCTCTCCTTTTACTGATATAAAAAAATTACATGAAAATTTTGGGAGAGTTTTGGGAAAGCATGGCACACAAAAACTAGCAGATGACCTAGAACCTATGGTTAAATATTTAATCCAAATTTCATAAGCTTTTATAAGTTATTAACACTCCATAGAAGAAAAAAAACAAAGAAAGGGTTCAAAAAATTTATGAGGATTTTCTAGATCATAAGGGTGTCCCTTATGTGGAAGAGAAGGAATCACTATAATATGTAGTTTGACCTCCAGCTACCCACAAGTGGTCTCTCTAACTCTCTTAGTCAGCTAATAACTGAGATGGCCCTACATCCACAGATAGGGTGGTGGTAAATATTTAATAACTGGCTTTCTGGGGTTAATTTGTATTATTAACATTTATTGTATTATTAACATTTTCTCCATCGCTTGTTAAGTCTAAGCAAGCCTTATTTGCAGCATTTGCTAAATTCAATTTTAAAATACACTGAAAATTTAAAAATAGGTTCTCCAAAGCCATGTTTTCTGGATTGAAGGAGCCTGTTTTTGTTATGTTTTTGTCCTCTCAGGAAGTCTTAGGAAAAAAAGCCAGTCTATTACAGCACACCCTTGCCTAAATTCAATGTTAAGTGGAATATACCCCAAATTATCAAAAAAGAAAAAAATCTCTTCTCAACTTGTCAATCCCTTATCCTATGGGCTAAGTTTATATTCACATTTACAATCACCCATTTCACTGTTAATGATCCTTTGATTTATTAAAATAGATACAGATAATTCAAGCTAACAAAGCCAGGTTTCAAATAATCATTACAATGATTTAAAAAATATTGATTTTCCTTTCTCCCTCTGGTCTTCATTGTATAACTGATTCTGGTATCTATATGTCCTCCAGTCTTCTACCTTTTTGCTTCCTCAAGTCTTTAAATTAATTTATAAAATCCCTCTATTCCACTATCCCCTGCTCGTGATTATTGAGTTTGTAACCTACTTCCTATAATGTGGCAAGAAAAGTATGGGATAGACTTCTTCCTTTTTCTCTGATAGATAAAAACATCAGAGTAGAGGTTCCTCTCAAGGCAGAGGAAACAGAAGCCCTCAGACATGCACATTTTCTGGACTGAAGGAGCCTGTTTTTGTTACGTTTTGGTCCTCTCAGGAAATCTTAGAAAACCTGGCTAACTTTGTTGATTGGATGAATAGATTATAAAGGTTAGGAGCATCTAGGTGGTATACTGGCTAGAGCACTGACTCTGAAGTCAGGAGGACCTGAATTCAAATCTGACCTCAGACAATTGCTAGTTGTCTGATCCTGGGCAAGTCACTAGCTCTAATTGCCTCAAAAAATTATAAAGATTAAATATCCTTTCTGTTTCTTGTTCTCTCCCTACTTTATATATTACAGAAACCTTATCTTTATTAGTAATATACTGAAAAAATATACTTTTATACAGTATATAAAAAATATACTGATGTTCATCATCAATCTTTGTATTATGCTATGATTAACATTCATTGTCAATTATTCAATTTTGAATTGCCCCAATTTGTAAAGCAGCCCATAAAATATTACTCCTTATGACAAAATTTATTCAGATATCCTCCAGCCAAAATGTACATGACAGGTTTTCAATTTTTTCTTTCACAAAGTGCAATGCTATAAATATATATATTTTTAATAAAGATATGTTGTCTTTTGTTATCAATAACTTTTCTGCAGGTATAAACTCAGGAGTGAGATTTCTGAATAAAAGGCATGAACAACTTTGTAACTTTCCTGCCCCCATCCTCCACAATTCCCAAGTCTTTTTCAAAATGGTGGGACAAATTTGTAGGTCCATGATAGGTACTGTTTCTCCATAACCCCTCAAACATTGACTTTTTTCATTTTTGCCAATTTGGTAAATCTAAGTTATAAAGTTCCATAGTTTAAAAGTTCTTTCTTCACAATAATAGCCCATGCCTTTTTGTTTTTCTGGCTATATCTATTTTATTTGTGCAAAAGAAAAGCTTTAATTTTTTTATACAATTGATTTATTATTGATTTTTATAGACGTTTTATAATGTACTCTTTGCCACAGCTGGATAAAAATTTTCTCTCTACCTAGTGTTGCGAAAGATCTAAACTTCCCTTTATTCTCCAATCACTTGGTATTAAACTTCCATTTTTCTTAGTAAGGCATGTGACATCCCCAATCATCTGTGTTACTGGGTTTATTGAACAGTGGACTGTAATATTCATTTTCTTTTAAGCACTGATTAATAAATCCACTGTATTATCTACTTTGACTTTTAAAAAATCATTGCTTTATAATACACCAGACAATTATGGTGATATTGCCAAACAATCTTCTTTCCTATTTTTTGTTTTCTTATTTTTTTCTTGAACCTTTTCTTGAAATAATATTGTTTTGTCTAAACCTATCTATAAAGCATTTGTTTGATGACTTTATTGGCATAGTATTAAATTTATGAGTTAATTTAAATAATGTATATAATATTTGCAATATTTACATGACCTCATCTTGAAGACTGAATAACTTTCTACTTATTCAGGAGTTCCTTTATTTCTGAAAAAAAAATGTTGTGTAAGTATAATTATATAAATCCTGCATATCCTGATGACTTAAGTTCTAAATATTTAGACTATTTTATTGTTACATTAAGTAGTATTTCTCTTTCTATCATCTATTTTTGGTTCTTGTTATGAGAATATAGAAATGTTGATGATGTTTTATTTTAATATTCTGTTATTTTGCTAAAGCTGTTTATATTTTGAATATTTAAACATTTTTTCTCTGTGGTTTTCCAAGGAAGTCATAACATTGTTTACAAATAGAGAAGAGACAAAGATCTTTCTTTTATGGTTCCTTGTTATTTTTTTTTTTATGTTTTTTTGGTCTTGTTTTATTTCTACAGATAACATTACGAGAACTTGATCAAATAGTAATGATGGTGATGGTAGGTATTTTTACTTGATCCTTTACCTTCCTGGACAGTTTTCAGGGTTTTTCCCCATTACAAATAATGTTAGCCTTTAGTCTTAGAAAAATGCTTTTTGTCCAATTAAGGCAAAATTATTTTGTTCTTATGCTTTAAAATTTTTTTAATTTAAAAGAGTATTGCCTTTTAGCAAAAATTTTTTTGCATACATTATTTTCCTATTATCATTCATTATCCTGTTTTTCAAAATTTGATTTATTTTATTTCTAGTATGAATCTGTCATATTGAAAACAGTTTTGAACATTTTCCTGATTTTTTTATCTATTATCTTGCATAGTATTTTTATATTTATTTATTGTTGATATCAGTCAATAGTTTTCTTTGTTTTATTATTCCAACATCATGGTCATGGCTTTTAAGTTTTATTTTAAGAGTTGTTATGATGGGGTGTTTGTGGTGGTACCAGAAGTTTGTGAAATGAAAATATAAGTAAAATGCTTTGAAAATTTGAAAATATTTATATTTTAATAGTAGTAATTTTAACAGCACAGAAATGTTAAATAAAAAACCAGAACAGAACAGAAATGTTTCTCTTCAGGTAGAAAACATTGAAGTGCCCCAGGGCTTACCTTTTGTGCTTGCTTAGATTTATTTGCAGCACAAAATACTGTAGTACATCATTAAATTAATCTCAGTGGGGTTTCTTTGACAAAACCTTCCTGAAATATATTAGGTCAATAAGATCCCCAGAGTTAAATTACCAAGATGTTCTAACCTTAAGTCACAGAGAACTCTGAGAGGCTGCCCTTGGTGATTACTGAATATCAAAGATAATGAAAACTAAAGGCACTAAATTATGGTTTGTGGTTTTGCTTTTTATTCCAAAAAATCTCCTGAAAGGGGAATGCCACATTTTAAAAACTTCACTCTTTCATTAAATACCTTTGATTTAAATTGCACTTGATGCCTGACAGAAAAATGTAAACAAATGGGGGAGGGGTTGTGAACTATAGTTTCTAATGAATGCCCAAACCAAAAAATAACCTAAACTGGAAGTAGTAATCTTGCATGGTGGATCACCTGGGTAAGTTGGGAGTGACCTCAGATGCTCATCATCATCATCATCATCATCATCATCATCATCATCATCATCAAGTGAAAGAAAACAATAGGCATGCAAGAAAATGAGATAATAATTCTAATTAGTCTTTTAGTTTAGAATCTTCTGGTATTTTAGCTTTCCATAATTCAGGAAAACAAGATGCAGATGTTAGCTCTACCCAAATGTTCTTATATTCCTGTTTCACTTAACAACTTCATGTTACCACTAGAGAGCAGTAGAGATCAGCATCCATAGTCAATGAGTGCCTGGAAATTATTGATCACAAATTAGTAAGAACAATGAGTTTTTTGAATTGCTAAAGGACAGATATGTATTTCATCCATATCCAGAAACATTTCTCTTTGGCATGTTCCTTCCTAAGGTATTTTTCTTAAATGAGTTATATTAATAATGTCATTATTATTAACATTTATGCAGCATTTATTATGTGCCATTACTGAACTCAGCACCTTAGATTATTATCTTATTTGGTCCTCACAACATTCCACAAAGTAGGTGTTATTATATATATAATATGTACATATTATATATATAATAAGCTCCATTTTGCAGATGAGGAAACTGAGGCAGACAGTGGTTAAAGTGAGTTTCCTAAGGTCACACAACTAGTAAATATTTGAGGTTGAATTTGAACTCAGACCTTCTTGACCCTAGGCCTACCATATGCAGTGTATTACCCAGCTGCCCTAAGGCCCTAATAATAATGAAAGACAACTTAAATATAATGCTTTAAGATTTAATAAATGCTTTACTCTATTATCTCATTTGCTTCTCATGACACCCTTATAAGGTGGTAATAACAGGTATTAATTCTACCATTTTCTAAATGAGGAAATGGAGCTTAGAGCACTTTAAATAACTTGTTTAATGGTCATACAGCCAGGGATTTGAAGCACTTTTTCTCCAGACTTTAAGTTTGGTAGCCTCAGAGTGGAAAGGATTTTTAAACTTTTTGAAAGCTTTGTGGATAGATTAAAAACATCATAGAGTGTGATCCCTGGAAGAAGTTTGAGAAATCATAAATCTCAGATTTCACAGTTGAAGAAGCTTAAACTGAAAGAGACTAAATGATTTGCTGAAGGTTCTATCACTATGCAGAGGAAGAATCAGATTAAAACAGACATTTCCTGACCTAAGGAATGATGCTCATTCACCTTTTGTCATGACACCTTTTGTCAGAGTTTCATTTCAATGATCTATATCTTACCACTGGACCAAGCTGGCTGTGAAGGAGAAAGTGAGACAGGTGACCTTGCTCAATTCTCCCTCACTTCAATCCAATTCACTGTATGTTATGATCTCTCTCTCTCTCTCTCTCTCTCTCTCCTCTCTCTCTCTCTCTGGATAAACTTCAGGGCAGTGCTAGAGGTCCTGCCTTTATTTTATTTATTTTTTTAGACTTGTATTTATACAATCGTCTTGTTGCACAAGAAAAAAAAGATCAAACAGGGAAAAAAATGAGAAAGAAAATAAAATTCAAGCAAACAACAAAAGAAGTAAAAATACTATGTTGTGATCCACACTCAGTTCTCACCATCATATCTTTGGGTGTAGATAGCTTTTGTCATCACAAGATCCAATGATCTTCAGTTCATTGGAACTGCATGCCTTTATTTTTCATTCAAAAAATTTTCACTCAAATAATAGACTTATAATCTATGTTAACTTGAATGTTTTTTATACATTTTTCCTTCTGGTAGCAACCATTTTTTTCTTTTCTTAAAATGACAAAAAATGTCTTGATTCAAGAATTTGATGTTCAAAGATCTGAACTGGAGTCTTGGTTCTACTGCCTACTATACTTTGTGACCTTGTACAAGTCACTTTATTTCTTCAGGCTGCAATTTATTCATGGGAAGGTTTTGGACAGGTTAATCTCTAAGGTTCCTTCTTGCTCTAAATCTCGTGACTCAATCAACTGTTTTTCCCTCATTTATTCCTTGATAAATTGAGACGGCATTAAAGTGATGGTGCTCTAGAAGAGTACTACAGTTTGCAAAGGACATTAACAACATGGACTGTGCAGAGATGAGAGCCACCAGGATGGTGAAAGGCAGTGAGTTTATCTCCAATGAGAATAAGTTGAAGGAATTGAAGATTCTGAATCTGGAGAAAGGATGCCGCATAAGGCATAAGAGTTCTATTTGAGTACCTGTGACAGAGGGAATTAGATTCATTGGTTTGTCTTTAATGTCTTAATGTCCTGTAGAAACAGGACATCAGATGGAATCTACAGCAGGGCAAACTTAAGGCTCCATGGCAGGAAAAAAACTTAATAACTAGAGCTCTTCAAGTGTAATGGACTGCTGGGAGTGGTGGTGAGTTCCCTTAGCTTGGAGGTCTTTCCACTGTAGAGGAGACAAGTTAAGAAGGGTTAAGTGATTTGGTAAAAGTTTTGGTGCTATGTAGAGGCAGAGAGACAGGATGATTAGGAAGGGCATTTTTGGGATTCCTTTGAGATATAGGCTTGAATAGATGGAGACTGAGGTTTCCTTCAACTCTTAAATTAATTGATTCTATTAGCTATCTGTTTGGTTGGGTTTAATATGCAACAGTTCTCTAATTGGAGAAACCCTTCATTCAATAAGGAGCAGCTAAGTGAGGCAGTAGAGAGAGCACCAGACATGAAAGCTGGAAGATTCATTATCCTGAGTTCAAATCCATCCTCAGACACTAATTAGCTGTGTGTCCTTGGACAAGTGACTTAACCCAGAATCTGTAAAATGAATTGAAGAAAAAAATGGCAAATCACTCCAGTATCTTTGCCCAAAAAACCCCGAATAGGTCACAGAGTCAGACATGAATGAAATGACTAAAGCATAGGAAGAAAAAAGTTCAATAAATAGATACTAATGGAGTACCAGTTACTTAGTTCTAGGCACTGGGTGTACTATAGTGTGGTAGCCAAAAAATATCAATAGAGTCATCATGATAAAGTGGAAAAAGCACTGAATGTGGAGTCATAGAACCTCAGGTTAAATATCACTTCTGCTGCTTACATTCTCTGTTATCTTGGACAATTACTTAATGTATCTAGGCTCAGTTTTTTTTAATCTATATGTTGGATTAGACATCCTTCAAAGTGCCTTCCTGTTCTAGATCTATGATATTGAGTGCTTAAAAACTTGACCGTGATTCTTTTACCTTTTTGTTGTTTCTGGCAAAGATGCTGGAGATGTTGTTGTTCCTGGCAAAAGATGCCATTTCCTTCTCCAGTTCATTTTACAGATGAGGAAACTGAAGCAGAGTTAAGTAACTTGCCCAGGGTCACACAGCTATTAAGTGTCCAAGGCTGGATTTGAACTCATGAAGATGATTTTTTTTTGGGCTGACTCGAGGCTCAGTGTTATCTGCTTAACCACCAAGCTCCCTTTCTTTTATTTACCAGGAGTTATATCAGTTTTGCTCTTACCTGAGAAAAATTGGAGAGTTTGGGGGAGGAGGATGGAGCCTCTGAAGGATGAGACAACACTGTGTTTGCCTGATTGTGCACCATGTTACACTGAAGGTGAGAGCCTGGGCAAGGTTACCCAGAAGTCTTATGTTGATGCTCTAGGACACTTCAGTCCAACACTTCTAAGAGAATTGGGAGAGAATATAGGTATAATAATGAGAAGCTTGCTGCTGTCTTGGTGCCTTGAGAAATCAAGTTTCCCTTGTTTGAAGAGGAGATTTGGGTCTGCTACTAGCTCTAAGAAAGTTGTAATGTAGGGGCAGCTAAGTGGTGCAGTGGATAGAGAAGCAGCCTTGAAATCAGAAGGACCTCAGTTCAAATCTGACCTCAGATACTTAAAACTTCCTAATAGTATGGCAAGTCACTTAATCCCAATTGCCTTAGCAAAGAAAAAAAAAAGCTTTTCAGGGGGAAAAATTGATATATGCATTTCTGTTCTTGTCAGAAAAAAATTATCTTTTCAGAGAAATAATTCCCTTGAAGATATCTTCCATTCATGAAAGCTCATCACCTTTTATTCCATTTGACAACGAAACGGAGATGGGAGCCTTAAAGTAAGTTGTCCTGACACCATTCAGATCCTTCTTAGCTTTGTTACTGTTTATAACAATCTCCTTTCTACTTCATAGATCTCCAATCACATAGTAATAATGTAGTTAACCTTTTTATGGTATTTTAAGATTTGTAAAAGATTTTACAAATATTTCTCATTTTATTCTCCCAAGAAGCCTGGAAGATAGGTGGTGTTGTTATTGTTAAATTGTTTTCAATTGTATTCCATTTGGGGTTTTCTTGGCAAAGAAACAGGACTGGTTTTCTATTTCCTTCTCCAGTTCATTTTACAGATGAGGAAACTGAGGCAAACAGAATTAAGTCATTTGAGCAGGCTCATAATTATACCCATTAAAGAAGCTGTAGCAGATAGGTATTAAATAACTTAATCAGAGTCTTATAGCTTCTGAGTCAGGATTTGAACTCAAGTCGTCTTGCTCCAATTCCAGAATTTTACTACACACCCCTTAGAACTGGAATTTGAAGTCATAGAATCTAGTCTCCCGCATTTTATAGATGAGGAACCTGAGAAATTAAATGTCTTGTTTGAGGTTCAGAGGTAGGAAGTGACATATCCAGGATATGAACAGATCTCTGAACCACAAATTTAACAACTAAGGCAGCTAGCTGTTGGCAACAGGGGTCTGGATTCATTTTTCTCCCTAATAATGAATAGCTTTTGAAACTAAATGACAATTTGTTTCCCAACACTTTATTACAGATTGGCTTGGAAATTTTGTATGAAAATGTGATTATCCTGATACTTTGTTTATAGTAATTTTTAGAAGAAAGCCCAGCAAGAATTTTTATAGGAATTAAGTTGTTTATAGAATGGCCACTGGACCCATTAGACTGCATTATTAGAACAGATCTCTGAAAGATGTATAAACATTAAAATAAGAATATGGAAGCTTCACTGTAGCCATTTTTTAAACCTAGTTTGGGTTCAATAAACTTTTACACATGTGTGGAATATTTCTTTGGTTGAACTTGTTGTTCAGTCATGTCAGACTATTTGTGATCCCCTTGGGGGTTTTCTTTTTCTTTTTTAATAGTATTTTATTTTTTCAAATACATGCAAAGATAATTTTTAACATTCACTTTTTAAAAACATCATGTTCCAAAGTTTTTATCCTCTCTCCTCTCCTCTCCCCTTCCTGAGATAACAAGCAATCTAATATAGGCTAAACATGTGCATTTTTCTAAGCATATTTCCATATTCATCATGCTAGTCAAGAAAAATCAGATCAAAAAGGAAAAAAAATACATAAAAAATAGGCAAAAAAAAAAACAACAAAAGGTGAAAATCGTTCTCTCTCTGGATGCAGATGGTTTGGCATTTCCTTCTTCAGTTCATTTTACAGATGAAGAAAGCAAGGCAAAGGGGGTTAAGTGACTTGACCAGAAAGACATAGCTAATAAAGTATCTGAGGCTAAATTTGAACTCAGCTCTTTCTGACTCCATACCTGGCACTCTATCCACTGTGCCACTTTGCTTTTTTTTAATACCCCCTCTCATTCTTAATAATCCTGACTAAAGTCTTATGCACCTTAATTTATGTTCTTTTAAGTTATGGTGTACTTATTAACATAATTCTTCTGCTATTAAACTGCAAATTTATGTCTGTTATACTGTGTTTTTTTTTTTTTTAAACTTCCACCAACATTGCTCCATCTTTACTCATATGGCTCTCTCTCTTGGTCAGGTCTTTATCATTCTTTGCTTAGATTGTTAAAATAACCTCGTCCTTGATTTTCTCTTTCTAAACTTCCTAAAATATAGCTCTAACCATGTCATTGTCCACGTTTAAGGTCTGGTGGCTCTGTATTGACTCTGTGATAAAAAAAATGAAATAAACTTCTCTGTTTGGCATTTAAAGCCATTTATAGTTGGACTCCATTCCTGCCCAGCCAAATTTATTACATACTGTTCTTTTCATGTACTCCTTGTTTCAATCTAATTGGCCTCCTATGCCCTGTGAAGAACATTCCATCTTCCATCTCCATGATTTTGTGCATTCTCTCTCACATGAGCCTCACAGAATCCCTCACTTCCTTCAAAATTTAGCTCAAGTACAACCTTGTTCATGAAACGTTTTTGGGATGTCCCTCATTTATTAGTCCATACTACCCCAATTACTTGTATTTCCCATGTGTGTATTTTATATTTATTTGTTGTTTTTCCCAATAGAATGGAAGCTACTTGATGGGAGGAACTCTTTCATTTTTGTCATTGTGTTCCCAGTACCTAATGGGATGGAAAGGAAATGGGGAATTCTCTTTGGGCAAAGAAAACAATCATTAAAAGAATGTGGAAACTTCACTGTAACCATTTTTAAAACCTAGTTTAGGTTCAATAGACTTTTACACGTGTTGGGTATTTCTTGGGTTGAATCTGATGTTTAGTCATATCAGACTGTTTGTGAACCCCTTTGGGGTTTTTTCTTTTTTCTTTTTTTTAATAATATTTTCTTTTTCCAAATGCATGCAAAGTTTTAACATTCACCTTTGCAAAACCTATGTTCCAAAATTTTTACCCTCTGTCTTTTCCTCTTCTCTTTCCAAGACAGCAAACAATGTGATATAGGTTAGACATGTGCAGTTCTAAACATATTTCCATATTCATCATGGTACATAAGAAAATCAGATCAAAAAGAAAAACACAAGAGAAAGAATAAAAACTAAGCAAGCAAACAAACAACAACAATAACACAAAAGGTGAAAATTCTCTCTGGATGAGGATGGCACGATGCCTTATTTTTCTCATATGAAAAAAGAGAAAGTTTGACTAAGTCTTACAAGATTCTTTCCAGCCTTAAATCTATGTTCATTATGGTCCTTATAATTTGCATTTGGATCCTGGCTCTACAAAATATGAATATAAATTACTCAATCTCTTTGAAGCTCATTTGTAAAACAGTAATAATAATAATATAAATAAATTAAATATTCACAGACTACTTCACAGGATTGTTGTTAAGAACATGTAGAATAGTGAGAAAATTCTGGTTCTGCAGTCAGAAAAATTTGGTTTGAATATCAGCACTGCCATTTAATATCTGTGTGACCTTGGAAAAGTAAAGCCCAATTCTCTGAATTTCAGTTTCCAGACCTGTAAAAATGAAAGATTAGACTTTTAGATTATCTCTAAGATATCTTATGACTTTTAGTCTGTGATTCTTTTAACTGTAAAACTTTAACTTTTACACTGAAAATCACATATAAACCATCAATATTGTTATCATTGTTACTATTATTGTTATTTACCCATTCATTTGTATGATAGAAAATAACAAGCTGTCTAAGTGAGGAGATGATAGTACTGATTCACTCTCAGGGTGTGTACCAAAGGGTATCATGAGGCAGTGATGGAGAAATTGACTTTTACTGATTGGTCCCAGAGGGTAGAATCAGAGCAATAAATGGGACTGACAAAGAGGAAAGTTTAGGCTTGATGTAAGGGAAAATTCCCTAACAACTCAAGCTATTCCAAAGGGGAATCGACTGCTTTAGGAGGTTGCCTATTCCCCTTTTGTCAAAGATCAGGAAGCAAAGGCTGAATGACCACTGGTCAAGTGCATTATAGAGAGGATTCTCTTTCTTCTTTTAAAAATTATATATGATACCTGATAGTCTCCAAAGTCCTTTTCTAATTTGCATTTTGTAATTCTATGATTTTACCTCCCAAAACATCTCCTTCCCTCCCCCTTTGCCAAACTGTAATTGCTCTGAGAATTTTCCTCATATCAATCAGAAATCTACCCCTCAGTAGTCTCCCTCTATTGCTCAGGGAATAGACAGTGTGGCTAGAGCATCAGACCTGTGTCTTTTTGAGTTCAAATCTGGTCTGAGATATTTCCTAGCTGTGTGACTGTGGAAGGTCACTTAATCTTTTTCGCTTCAATTTTCTCATCTGTAAAATGAGCTGGAGGAGGAAACAGCAAACCACTCCAGTATCTTTTCCAAGAAAACTCCAAATGGGGTTACAAAGTCAGACAAGACTGAACAACAACAGTGACTTTTAAGACAGCTAGGTCCTGCAGTGGATAAAGTGCTATTGTGGGGGGACCTGAGTGAAAATGTGATTTCAGACACTTACTAGTATAGTAAATAAAAATTTCTGAGAGACAGAATTTTTGGAATAACTAATAATCAATTTATTAATTAGGCTAACTTGTATTAATAAATTGATAATCTTTGGTTTTTCTTAGTAACCAAAGACATCAAGAGAGTCTCTAAAATATTTTAATTTCTGAAAGGGAACTTTGCTGACAAATGAAATTTAACCCTGATTGGTGGACATTTAATGAGAAGGTGGTCTAAAAGTCAACCCCCCCTGCTGAGATTATGACTTAATTAAGAGACTCAGCAGATTTAAGGCATCTGGGCAAGGGAAACCATTTTCATCAGGACATCTCTGTCTGGTTTTCCCCTTCATGAACTAGGTTGCCCTAAACTGTAATGGAGAGAATCAAAGACAGAAGCTTCCTCTCTCATACAAAGGTTCTCCCAGACTAGATTCTGTTTATACTTTAAACAGAAACTAGTTTTCCAAGTTAGGTGAGGTCCCACTCAAACTATTCAAGTAACACATACCTTGGAGTCTAGGGATAATCTCATCACTTAATCATGTCCTTCAGAGACTGATTGATCTTTTCAGGAATTGAATGTTAACAAAAACAAGAGCAAAAGAGTAGATCACAAAGTAATAATTAGTTTTTAATGAAGTAATATAGAATTGATTGTATGGCCTGGGAGACATTGATACGGTCCAAGATGGTGTGCCCTCATCAGAGAAGGTGCTGTGCTCTGTGAGTAAAGCAGAATTAAATTAATTCAGAGAAACATGACTGAATCCACCCCAAATGTTCATGGGGACTATTTGTGCCTGACTTGTGGCAGAGCATTCAAGCTGCTATTGGTCTGATCAGCCAGTCAGATACAGTATAATTTAACAACATAGTGATGTCATTTTGGTACTGTTCAAGAATGAAGGACATCAACCAATCACCATAATAATTTAATATAATATTATATATTATACACAATTATAATATTCATTAAAATGATTCTAATATTAATGACATAATAATGTAATGTTTATTATAATGTTATACAAAATTTTATATATAATTTCTCTTACTAGTTATGTGACCCTGGGCAAATCACTTCACTCTATTTACCTCAGTTTCCCCATTTGTAAAATGAATTGGAGAAGGAAATGGCAAGCCTTTCTAATATCTGTGTCAAGAAAACCACAAATAGGGTCATGAATAGTAGAACATGATAAAATTGAATTTTGTTCATAGTTTGTCCAGGGGCCTTGGAAAAACAATTCCAATCTTTCTTCCACATAATGAATCTAAATATCTAAATAGAGAGAGAGAGAGAGAGAGAGAGAGAATCCAAGTATTTATTCTGTACCTAATATGTGCCAAGCATTGTGCTAAGTGCTTTAAAATATTATCTTATTTGATCCTCAGAATAACTCTGAGAAATAAATGTTATTATTGCCCCCACTTTACAACTGAGGAACCTGAAACAGAGATTAAATGTCTGAGGTCATATTTGAGTGTGGGTCTTTTTGACACCAGACCCAGCACTCTTTGTCTACTGTGAGATCTAAGAGCCTCTAGAGAGTTAGGTAGCAATTAACTTCTGACAAGCAATTATAATGAACATGAGCATCATTTTGGCCCAGTTTGGTATTCCCTTTTTCCATTGCTGTCTGTTTTCATTTGGGCTTAGGAAATTAAGTATAAATGTGGGTAGTTAATATTAGAACATATGGAAGCACATGATATCCTTTTACTTCTAAAGAATTGCTCTAAATGGAATTTAGCCTCTATTAGAATTATATTATTTTTTGATATATACTCAGTGTTCTTACATGCTTATATAGGGATATAATTTGCTATGTAATTTATGGATGTTGATAAGCTTCCGGTTTGGTGATAAGCTTCCTCTTTGGTTTATGGAGGTTTGAGGTATATGAAACTCTTATGTCTAGATAATTATGATTAAAAAAAAACTATGTCATAAGTGACTACAATTCAATTTAAGGGGGAAAAATAAAATAACCCATAATCATCATCACCACTAATTAAATAGAGCTGCCTGCTTGGTGGAAGAAAATCTGATCTTGCAGTCTGAAATACCTGGATTCAAATTTTGTCTCAGATACTAGCTATGTGATCCTTGGCAAGTTACTTAATCTTTCTTTCTTTCTTTCTTTCTTTCTTTCTTTCTTTCTTTCTTTCTTTCTTTCTTTCTTTCTTTCTTCTTTCTTTCTTTCTTTCTTTCTTTCTTTCTTTCTTTCTGGATATGATTCTTTTTTATTATAGCTTTTTATTTACAAAACATATGCATGGGTAATTTTTCAACATTAACCCTTGCAAAACCTTCTGTTCCAACTTTTCCTCTCTTTCCCCCTACCCCTCTCCCTTAGATAGCAGATAGTTCAATACATGTTAAATATGTTAAAGTATATGTTAAATCCAATATATGTAAAGATATTTATACAGTTATCTTGCTGTACAAGGAAAATCAGACTTAAAAATGAGGTAAAAATAACCCAAGAAAGAAAACAAAAATGCAAGCAAACAATAACAGAAAGAGTGGAAATGCTATGTTATGGTCCACACTCATTTCCCATAGTTCTCTCTGGGTGTAGCTCTTCATTACTGAACAATTGGAACTGGTTTGAATCATTTCATTGCTGAAGGAGTCACATCCATCAGAACTGATCATCATATAGTATTGTTGTTACCATGTATAATGATCTCCTGGTTCTGCTCATTTCGTTTAGCATCAGTTCATGTAAGTCTCTCCAAGCCTCTCTGAAATCATCCTGCTAGTCATTTCTCATAGAAAAATAATATTCCATAACATTCATATACCACAATTTATTCAGCCATTCTCCAATTGATGGGCATCTGTTCCATTTCCAGTTTCTGGCCACTACAAAGAGGTCTGCCACAAACATTTTTGCACATGTGGGTCCCTTCCCCTTCTTTAAGATCTCTTTGGGATACAAGCCTAGTGTTACTTAACTTTTCAATACCTCTCACTTTCTAAGACTCAACCTGTGCTTACTTTCCTTTCTGATCCCCCCCCTTTTTGATCTGATTTCCTTTGTGCAACATGATAAATGTGGAAATATGTATAGAAAAATTGTACATGTTTAACATATAGTAGATTAGTTGCTGTCTCGGGGTGGGGGGGGGATAGGGGAGAAGAGAGGGAGAAAAATGTGGACCACAAGGTTTTTCAAAGGTAAATGTTAAAAACTATCTTTGCATGTATTTTGAAAATAAAAGCTATTGTTAAAAAAAAGACTATAAGCCATAGAGCAGCTTTCATCTTCATTTACAAAGAAGTCCCCAGCAGGAAATCTCTACATATACAAAACAACAAATTAATAAAGAGATTCTTTCATGCCTAATGTGTTTTCATATATTTACCTTTCCTTTCTCCTTTATTTGATGGAATGTTTAGATTTTTGGATCTGCAATCAGGAAGACTGGAGTTCAAATGAATTCTCAGATAATTACTAGCCACTCATTGGTCAAATCACTCACCCACTATTGGTCTCAGTTTTCTCACCTGTAAAATGGAGTTAATAAAAACATATAATGCACAGAATTGTTGTGAGGTAAATAATATTTGGTGCAGTTAGGTGGTTCAATGATTAGTAGTGTTGGAGTTAGAATTATTTTTTAAATTTAATTTTATTTTATAATAACTTTATATTGACAGAATCCATGCCAGGGTAATTTTTTTTACAACATTATTCCTTGCACTCGCTTCTGTTCCAATTTTTCCCCTCCCTCCCTCCACCCCCTCCCCCAGATGACAAGCAGTCCTTTACATGTTAAATAGGTTACAGTATATCCTAGATACAATATATGGGTGCAGAACTGAACAGTTCTCTTGTTGCACAGGGAGAATTGGATTCAGAAGGTAGAAATAACCCGGGAAGAAAAACAAAAATGCAAGCAGTTTATATTCATTTCCCAGTGTTCTTTCTTTGGGTGTAGCTGCTTCTGTCCATCATTTATCAATTGAAACTGAGTTAGATCTCTTTGTTGAAGAAATCCACTTCCATCAGAATACATCCTCATACAGTATAGTTGTCGAAGTGTATAATGATCTCCTGGTTCTGCTCATTTCACTTAGTATCAGTTCATGTAAGTCTCTCCAACCCTCTCTGAAATCATCCTGCTGGTCATTTCTTATAGAACAATAATATTCCATAACATTCATATACCACAACTTACCCAGCCATTCTCCAATTGATGGGCATCCATTCAATTTGCTGGAGTTAGAATTAAGAAGAACTGAGTTCAAATTCAGCCTCAGACATTTATTAGCTGTGTGACTTTAGATAAGTCATTTAACCCTGTTTATCCCAATTCCTCATCTGTTAAATGAGTTGGAGAAGGAAATGGCAAACTGGAAAGTGACAAGCTGGGGTATCCAAAGATACTCTAGTGTCTTTGCTATGAAAACTCCAAATGGGCTCACAAAGAATCAGACACAACTGAAACATGATTAAACAATAACAAATAATATTTGCAAGCCTAAAAGTGCTGTGTTAATAATACTTATCATCCTCCCCTCCTCCTTCTCATCCTCCTCTTCTTCATTATAAAAATAAGGTAGAAAGAACTGAACTGAGAATCAGTCTTCCTGATTCCAGGCCTGGCATTCTACCCACTGACCATCTAGCTACCTTTGTGGTGAATCTAGGGATCTGATAAAACTGTGAACCAAGTTCATTCCCCAGGGAGTCCTGAAAGAGTGGACTTGATCCAACTTTTCTGACTCTTTGAATCCTCATTTCATTTTTCCCTCTCTTCCCCAGAAATTCTAGGGAAAAGTTCTTAAATAAAGCTTGGATTTGGCTCATGCTAATACCCCTCAGGGATCATAGGAAAATTACTTAATGTATAAAGTAATAGTTATCAGTTATCATTATCCCTGGTAGTGCAAGTATTTATTTCTCCTATCACAAAAGAATTCTTAAAACACAAAAGGCAAAAAAATCAAGCACTGACAAATATTTCCAATGTGACACAGCAATTTATCACTCCTATTATGCTCACTTGGTTCTTGGGAAACACTTTCATGAGACTCTTGGGGCATCTGAACAGAGAATTCACTTTTACCTTGCATCCTCATTGTGCAGTTCATGAAAAGTCAGGAAAAGATGCCTGACCTTCTGATTGCGGTTGTCTTCTCCTTTAAGTGGAGGAGGTCACCTTTTTTAGGTTGCCGATACTGAGATCTGTCATGTCTAACCTTTTGACTTCATAAGGTATCATTAAAGTTAGAAACATCTATATCAGGTTGATGTTTGGTCAAAAAGCTCAGGAAAAAAGGCCAAACATAAAAAATTCAGCTTGAGACTTGATGAGTTTCAGGCCTACCCAGAAAATATATGTTCTTACTCTTGTGTATAACTGATTGATGGCAGGGATGGCAGGGGAGAGAGATGCTCCACTCTCCATTCATGGGAATCTTAAAGGAGATGCTTTGTGAGTTCTAAGTGAGACTGCAAAATGAGGATGAAAAAGAAAAAAAATGGAGTCACCTTTCTGGAGTAGATCCTACTGGCTCAGTGACCAATCTTCTGTTGCATGTACACCCCTCATGAAGACCAAGGGACTAAAAGGGGCTCCGACTTTTAGTAGGAGATTAGAGAATATATGTGTTTGTCTTCATGGATCCAGACTGTATGCTCCATGGAACCATCCCAATACACAATAGAGAAGCAGAGAAAAAAGTACATATGGGGGACAACATGCCCTTCCCTTTGTAGCTAGGGAGATCTCAGTTGAGATTCTTTTATGACACATTTTGTCTGTACGACCCCAGTCAAGTTATGTAATCTCAGCTCTCTCAGACTCCAAATTGCAAGGCAAGTGTGCTGGTGAGCCTTGATGGAAGGCATTTCCTCACTGGGAATTCTTCTATTATAGATCTCTTGAAAAAAAGTTGTTCAGTTGTGCCCGACTTTATAATTTCATCTGGGGTTTTCTTGGCAAAGGTACTAGAACCAAATGGTTTGTCATTTCCTTCTCCAACTCCTTTTATAGATGAGAAAACTGAAGCAAACAGGTGAAGTGACTTGCTCAGAGTCATACAGTTAGGAAGTATCTAAGGCCAGATTTGAACTCATTAAGATGAAAATTCCTGACTTCAGGTTCCTTTTCTATCTATTACTCCCGCCAGTTGTTCTCCAAGAAAGTAAATGCACTAAATCAGAAGAGAAAGATAAAACACTGATATCTAGAGAAGAGAACCAGGAAAAGCTAGGAGGAAAAGTTTTCTTTAAAATATTGCACCCAAGATGAATCTTGAAGGAAACTAAACATACTAAGAGAAATGGTGAAGAGGAATAGGGAATAGCCAAAGTGAAAGAATAGTGTCAAAAGATGTAAAGCTAAATTTTAGTGCGGGGAGCAAAGGCCATTATGCCAAATCAATGGATTTCAGCTGGTAGAATTTAATTAGTCTTTTTGGGGGAAGATCAGTGAGGTAGTGGTGGGAGCAGATAGTGCTTGTTATTATTATTATTTTTTTTTAAGGAAGAAGAGCCAAGCCTTTATAATAAAGATATATAGTTAAATTCTTATTTTGGCCATGTACCAAAATGTATGTCTCATTCTGCATCTTGAGTTCATTACCTCCCTATCAGGAGGCGGGTTGCATGCTTCATTCAAGATATATTTGGAGTATTCCATTATATATACATACCATAAAAATTGTGGTGTATGAATAAGAGAATCCTCCAGGTATACCTTGAAGTTGTTTCCTCAGGGTAAGACCATTTCTCCAATGTTCGAGGAGCATGTCCAGGAACGTGTGCTGATTGTTCCAGTGAATATTATACAAGCAAACTCCTCCCAAGGTCCCAGGTGAGGAATGTTCATTCCTTCTTTCCACAGAACACAATGTCTCTGGTCTTTCAGGTAGTACTTACATTTCTAAATCCTCTTCTTGACTAGTTTGTCAGCTCTGCAAGTTTTAAATACCACCCTTGAGCATGTTTAATGGAAGTGTCTTTAACAAAATTGGATTCAGGTCAGGAAACGATTTTAGAAATATTTTCTTCCAACTCACCAGGAGCTGTGCTTAACTGGCCAGATGTGCTTCTGTGGTTGTGAAAAGCAATGTCTTGCAAATAAAACCTTTCCTGCAGGTCTAGGAATAATTCCATATTACTGCAAAAGCACCTTGGGAGTTTAAGCCTTACTTCTTTTCTTCCTTCCTTTCTCCCTTCCTTCCTTTCTCCCCTCCTTCTCTTCCCTCCTCTTTCCCTTTCTCTCTCCCTCCTTCCTCCCCTCCTTTCCTCCTTCTTTCCTTCCCTTCCTCCTTTCTTTTCCTTCCTTCCTGATTGATGATTCTATCTTTAACAATTATAGCCACTTCAAGGTCAAAGGGGCTGAGGTCCTTTATCCTCTTCCAGTCTTCTAAAGGGCCCCTCTTTTTAGGGCCTCTGTATACAGTGATCAGATTGTATCTTAGAGGATTTTGAAGAAAGGGGTCAGACTCTTTTTTCTCATGTGCTTTCATTCTTTCACAGCTTTCATACCCCAGTCCAAATACCAAGGGAAAATTTCTTTAAAATTTGGTTTAGTTCCCTGGAAAAGGGAAGAGTAGAAAGGTATCTAATGGATTATATCAATAAGGTATGTAATAGCTATTTATCTACCTACAAGAAATTCTAAACTCAACATATAGTCTTATAACTATTGTCATGTTTTTCTGGGAAACTGAATTTTATTTTATTTTTTTCCTTTTTTTAAATTATAGCTTTTTATTTACAAGTTATATGTATGGGTAATTTTATAGCATTGACAATTGCCAAACCTTTTTTCCCAAATTTTCCCCTCCTTCCCTCCACCCCTTCCCCCAGATGGCAGGTTAACCAATACATGTTAAAGTATAAGTTAAATACAATATAAGTATACATGTCCAAACAGTTATTTTGCTGTACAAAAAGAGTCGGACTTTGAAATAGTGTACAATTAGCCTGTGAAGGAAATCAAAAATGCAGGCAGACAAAAATAGAGGGATTGGGAATTCTATGTAGTGGGTCATAGTCATCTCCCAGAGTTCTTTCTCTGGGTATAGCTGGTTCAATTCATTATTGCTCTATTAGAGCTGATTTGATGCATCTTATGTTGAAGAGAGCCAGGTCCATCAGAATTGATCATCATATAGTATTGTTGTTGAAGTGCATAGTGATCTCCTGGTCCTGCTCATTTCACTCAGCAGCAGTTCATGTAAGTCTCTCCAGGCCTTTCTGAAATCCTCCTGTTGGTCATTTCTTACAGAACAATAATATTTCATAACATTCATATACCACAATTTATTCAGCCATTCTCTAATTGATGGGTATCCATCCACTCAGTGGGAAACTGAATTTTAAAACCACCAATAAATAAAACACTCAGTGAAACTTTTAAATTAGTATTTTACATATAATTTTGGCTCTTTCTTTAAAATTCTCTCAGATTTGTGTCTTTCAGCAAACCAGTCTTCTCCCATTTGAGATCTTCCCCACCACCAGTGGTCATTCTCTTCCAATGCAGAAAATCTCCTTAGCAGCAGTCATCTCTGACCGAGGGACTCCAAAACCATAAACCTCTTAAATTCACAAGATTACTTTTAAGATTGAATGTGTCCATCACAGAAGTGCTAATAGATCACTCATGATCAGAGAGGAAAACAAATTGAAAAAGTGTTAAATGCCAGGCTAGATGAATCAAAGACTGAAATTAAAATTGCCAGGAGAAATTCAATCTCAGATATGCATAAAATACCACTCTGATGGCAGAAAGTGAAGAGTAATTATGAAACTCCTTGAAAAGAGTGAAAGAAAAAACTGGAAAAACTTTAACATTAAACAAATAACAAAGAACCAAAATCATGGCAACTGGTCTCATCATTTCCTGGCAAATAGAGGGAAAAGGAAGCATTGTCAGATTTTTTATTCTTGGACTCAAAGATTACTGCAGTGATGACTGTAGCCATGAAATTAAAAGATCCCTGCTTTTCGAAAGGACAGTTATGGCAAATCTGGATAGCATATTAAAAAGCAGAAACATCACCTCACTGACAACGGTCTATGTAGGCAAAGCTATGGTTTTCCATTTTCCAGTAGCAATGTATGGCTGTGAGAGTTAGCCTCTAAGGAAGACTGCGAGCCACAGAATTGCTGTTTTCAGATTGCGGAGCTAGAGATGACTTTTGAGAGTTCCTTGGACAGCAAGGAGGTCAAATCAATCAATATTTAAAGAAATTAATTTGTATAAATCACTGGAAAGTCAAATATTGAAGCTTAAATACTGTGGCTACATAATGAGAAGGTAGGACTCATTGGAAAAGATGCTGATCTTGGGATAGATGGAAGGCTAAAGGATGGCAAAGAATGAGATGGATAGAGAGTATTATGGAAACAATAAACATGAACTTAGTCAAAATTCAAGAGATAGTGGAGGATAGAAAGGGCTGGCATGCAATGGTCCATGGGATCATGAAGAGTTAGACATGACTGAACAACTGAACAACAACAGTGTTATTATTGTTATTAAAAAGTGGCCAGAAATCTGAGATTTAGTTTCAGTCTAGTATAAATCAATACATGTGCTTTATTTAACATGTGCACATAATTTCCCCTTTTCTTGAAGATGGTGAAAAGAGCTTCCAATGTCTCCCTCCTCCAATTTCCCCAAACAGAGAGAACTATTTGACATAGGTTCATGACAAGCAGAAGAGATTGGATTATAAATGTCCTCTCCTTTCTAAACTGATACAGTCCCTTCCTTATTGCCACCATGAAGGAACCACTACAGGGGTTGCTTCATCAGCCCAAAGCATCCTAATTCTTCAGAGCTGAACTTTTTTCTACACTGGTCCATCACATACTATTGGATTCTCTTTTGGCTCTCTCCACAATCGATGTTAAAGACATAATCTTTTTTGAAGTAGGTTGGTTCTTTAATTCAGTTCAAAACATTTATTAAATGCTTACTATGTGCAAGGCATGTAATTGGCTTGCAGCTGGCATGGCAGCTCAGTACATTGTGCCATGAGATATGATCCTCATTAAATATGATTTAAGAAGTATCATTCTTTCTTCTTCAACTAAAGGAAAAATAATGAAATCAGTTGCTGGAAGCAGTCTTTTGCTTAACTAAGTACAAAGGTAGGCACTGGTGAATCCATGAACATCAATAATGTTTATTTCCTATAATGGATTTCACTGGATTGTGGAAGAATGGGAACACTTGTCATATCATCCAGGCCAAAATGCTCATCTGCAGATTTGTCCATTTGGGAATCAAGGCACAAGATGTAACTAACAGACATTGCAAGCATCTGAGTGGATGTCTCGTGGTCAGTTTTATGAGATAGAAGTATCCCTGGAATGGCTGCACAAGAGACCTTCAGGGAGGATGGGGAATACAGCGAGAACTCCAGACAGCTGGCCAGCTAGAATTTATTTAAAGGATATTTGTTGTTTAGCTTCTTCATTAAGCTGTGGACCCATTCTTCCCCCACCTTCCTAAACTTCATTGTCATAGTCACATAGTATTTAAATTTCACAGTGAGGAAGGCTGTACTGGATTGTGTCCACATGACCAGCATCCTTATGATGTTAGAAGGACAGAATTAGCTTTCTGATTTAGAAAGACACTGTTGCCCTTCCTGATACCATTCTTAAAAAAATTATTCCTATCTTTTGCTTTTATATCACCTTCATTTTTGAATCTCATCTCCCACCCTACCTTACCAGCAAGCTATTCTTTGTATAGTGGCTAAGGCATTAGATTTGGAGTAAAATCTTGCCTCAGATACTTCCTAATTGTGTGATCCTGAGAAAATCAATTAATCTCCATCTGCCTCAATTTCCTTATCAGTAAAATGAAGGGAATTGGATTCAGTTTCTAAAATTCTTTCTAGCTCTAGATTTATGGTCCTATTAAAATAAAGAAAAGGAGAGACAACTAGGTGTGCAATGGATAAAACACCAATCCTAGAGTCAGGAGCTTCAGACACTTCCTAGTTGTGTGAATCATTTATACTTGATTGCCTCAAAAAACAGAGAAAGAAATTTTAAAAAAAGAAAAAAGAAAAGGGAGGCGTGGGGGAAGCATTTTTTTTTTAACACATCAACCTGTGACTGAAAACTCTATAGCTAATGTTCTACTGCTTCAAAGAAGAGAAGAAAGTTTTTCAATCCTTCCCACCTTGGTTCTTTTTAATAAAGACAATTTTTTTTGCCTCCTAAGAAACCAAACAAATGCACTGTAGCCTGAGCAGCCACTCCTGTCCTTTATATAAACAAGGAAGATGGACAGTAGGGATTCTCTACCCTTAAGTTTAATAGATATTTATTTAGTGTCAGTAACTGAGCTGGTGACTTAGGAGAAAGGCTCACTCTTGATGTATGTATTTACTCCCAAGACTGGCTATGTGTAGTTTCATAGAGAGTCATGCAGAAAGGGGAATCAATTACAAATATTAAATTAATTTAATGGAATGGTTATGAAAGTAGCTATATTCTGTGGATTCCCTTTGACACAATACCTTTCTGCCTCATTCTCATTCCCACAGTTTGCTGTGCACATCTATGATAATTTTTTAAGTGACTAGGGAATGGCCAAATAGTGTTAGACTGAGTTTTTGCAGCAGCTGACATGAGACTTTTATTTTTCTTCATGATATTAGATGTGAATGAATATGGGTAATAAATAGAAGACCAGGTTGGAACTCTGGACAACCCAGGCTCAAGGTAACTCTGGATATTTCACAAAATGATTTGATGTCCTACATAACTCTTTGGGGTAGCTAGGTAGTTCAGTAGGCAGAGTGACAGGCCTAGACTAAGGAAGATTCATCTTCCTGGGTTCAATTCTGGTCTCAGACACTTACTAGTGAAGTGACTTTATTTATCTGAAGTTCCTCACCTGTAAAATGAGCTGGAGAAGAAAATGGCAAACCATGTCAATATCTTTGCAGAGAAAACTCCAAATGGGTTCACAAAATGTTGGACAAGGTTGAAAAATGATTGCACAATGATTGAATATAACTTTAAAATTTTTTTTCAATAGCATTTTATTTGCCCAAATATATATAAAGATAGTTTTCATCATTAATTTTTGTAAGACTTTGTGTTCCAGATTTTTCTTCTTCCTCCCCAAGACAGCAAGCAATCTGATACAGGTTAAATATGTGCAGTTCATTTAAACTCATTTCCATATTTGTCATGTTGTGAAAGAAAAATCAAGCCAAAAGGGAAAAAAAAAAACCCAAAAAAACATGAGAAAGAAAACAAAATTAAAAAAAAAAGTTAAGATATTATGCTTTGATCCACATTCAATCTCCATAGTTCTCTTTCTGGATCTCAATGGCATTTTCCATTCCAAATCTGTTAGGAATGCCTTGAATCACCTCATTGTTGAGAAGAGCCAAGTCCATCACAGTTTATCATCACATTATGTTATTACTGTGTTCAATTGAATATAACTCTTTAAAACTATAAGTTGCATTTAGAAAAGATTCCTTTACTACCCATGATGTCACAGATTAGGAAAAATTCGTAAATACTCTACATTTAAACGAATTTTAAAATTTACAGACAGAGGTATGCTGGTAAAAGTTAAACAACTAGCTCACCAAAAAAAAATGTGTAAGCCTAATTTGCATTATTAACATTTTCTCCATCACTTTCTCAAACCTTTTCTATTATCCCCAACCTTTCACTTTTCTTCAGTTTTTCCCTATTGACTGCGACTCTACTGTCTATAACCTGCTTGTGCCTCCTCCTTTCCAAAACACCTCATTTAATTCATGTATTCATCCATCCATCCATCCTCACTAACTATAGCTCTCCCTCCTTTCCTGGCTATATTCCTTAAGAAGGCTATTTACAGTGAAGCCTTTATTTCCTTTTCCCTCTTTCTCTTTTTACCTCTCTGCAAGCTGACTTCTGACTTCATCCTAACTGAAATTGCTCTCCAAATTACCTAAAATCTCTTAATTGCTAAAGTATTTATGAAGCAGAGACAGTACCTTGTCTCCTCGGTAATTAATATACCAAGAAGCATAGAAGAGATATCAAAGAACAGAGATAGCACTCCAGAAGAAAGGATGGGGATGGACAGCTGAAGCATGCTGTTGTCATGGCAAATGCTTCATGCTTTGCAAACAGGTCAGGGCAACATGCCTAAATAAGCACATCCCCTAGGGGAAGATCCAAAAACTGTGGATTCCTCACTCCCTCTCCCAGAGTGAATGCACCTGTACTACTGCCATGCCTTCATCCCTCCCAAACATAGTGACTGCCCTCTCCATTACCATTTCTGCCCCATCCTCCCTTCCACCCCACCTACTCCTTATAACTTTGAACAGCTGTAATGGTTGCCCATCAAAGTTAAGGACTTGTGTTGTTTTTGCATTTTAATTTTTCTCCTTCATTATCTCTTAGTGTTTGTCTTGGTCCCTTTGTACACTTATCCCTATATATCTAGAAGTGAAAGCTGAAACAAGTTCCTTTATTTTCCTTTGATAACCTGTCATAATATCTACTTCTTTCTAGAGTATAAGGAATATATTAATTTTGTTCTTTTTTGCCCTCGAGTAAGGCAATTTTTTTTCCTTGAGGCTAAAAATTTTATGGACATTGCCACAAAATTAAATAGTCATTCTCCAGGATTCATTTCTCCAACTTTTTTTCCAACACCTTAACAACCCAAGACAGCTTTACAAGAAAGACTAAAAATCTTGGTTTCATTTCAATTTTCATCAGCTCATAAAATTTGCATTTATAATACTTTCATCACTTTTATTGTAACTTTTTGCTTCACCTCATCATACATATCTTCACTTCTATGGCTTCCCAGGTCATCTGCTAAGATAACAACCATCTTCAAAGCAAAAACATTCAGAGGTTCCCTTGAAAGAGAGGTTTTGATGTAAAAGATTAGGTAATGGAAAAACAAAGTGGTTTAGAAGTTTAGTTTTAAATCCTAAACTTTTAAAAATTGAAAGCTGTATTTAAAAAATATTTTCTTTAGTTCTAAAATATGCTTTTAAGTGCATCAATAGTTTTATGTTCTTTGAAAAGGCTCATAAAATGTAGGAATCTGGTCTTGTGAACTCTTTTTCATGATTATATGTTTTGAGGGGATCACAACATGGTTCCTAGGGAGATGTTTTAGAAATATTAGACGTTCCTCTTTCTGCTAATAGTGTAACTTCATTATCCTTTCTTTAACTGTTTATAGCTATAGAAATGTTCTCGATGTGGCTCTTTTTCAGTTAACTCCAGATTCTTAAAATAGTTGGGAGTTATACATTTAAATCCACTGCTTATGAGCCCCCACTGAAACTCCTTTTACTAAAGCAAATCAAAATGACTGGGGATCCTGGATTCTTGACTTAGTTTCATTATGGTTTGCTTTTCAGGAATATTGAAGCTCAGGTGTAGGAAACTGATGATTTCTCTTTTCTATCTATGAAGCTAGAATATATACACCCTAATGCTGAGCTTTTAGAGAAGACCTAAAGTGAGCAGCTAAGAGGTGGGGATAGAGTCAGGTCTAAAGTCAGGAAGATATATTCCTGAATTCAAATCCAGCTTCAGACTCTTATTAGTTACATGATCCTCATTGCCTCTATTTCCTCATTTGTAAAATAAGCTGGGGAAGGAAATGCTAAACCACTCTAGTATCTCTGCCAGGAAAACCTTAATCATGAAGAGTTGGGCACAACTCAAAGAATGGCTCAACACAACAAAAGTATTCCTAAAGACAAATGTTTTAGAAGTCTACTAGCTTTTTTATGGGTTTGGCTGGTTGGCTCATAATTAAAAAGATGGCTAATGTTCTTTGTGTATAGACCTGAGTGTTTTATAGCTTCTTTCTACAAATAAATTTAAAAGCAAGGGATTTTACTAGTCAAGGAAAATTTTGATAAAAGACTCTTTTCCTAAACAGAAGCAAAGTTATGATAATATGACTTGTAAGTGTGATATTTAGTAGTAATTTTAGAAGTTGTTTACTCCTTTTGGGGGGGGCAATAAAAAAGGCTTTTCATTCTTCTAGATAATTATCAAAGGACCTTCCAAATCATAGATTGAATGAGACTATAAAGATAAGAAAATTACAAGCTTCCATTTTGAGCTGATTTTAGGAAAAAATGAATAAAGCACAAGGTTGCAGGGATTTTTTACTATGTGTTGGTTCTGTTATTTTCTTATTCTTTGGGGCCATCATCGCACAGCCCAAATAATGGGAATATTCTGTCTTTAATCTCCCTACTGAAATCCAGTCCTGATTGGTAATAACTGCCTCCTGGACATCATCATCATCTCGTTGTTTTGTTTACATTTCAAACTCAATTGTCCTAAACCAAATTCAGTATCTTTTTCCCCTAATCCAGTTTTCTTCTCCAAACTTCCTTGCTTGTTACACATAGTTATATATGTAACTAATCAGTGCCATTAATTAAAAAAATTTAATAGTATTTTTCCCATATCTATCTATCTATCTATCTAGATTGTTTTCAACATTCATTTTTGTGAAACTTTGTGTTCCAGATTTTTCTCCCTCCCTCCCTTACCTTCCCCCTCTCTAAAGTGATAAGCAATCTGATATAGGTTAAATATGTGCAATTCTTTTAAACATATTTTCATATTTGACATGTATAAGAAAAAATCAGACCAAAAGGAAAAAAATCCTGAAAAAGAAAAAAACAAACAAACAAAAGGTAAAAATACTATGCTTCAATCCACAGTCAGTCACCATATTCTCTTTCTGGATGTTGATGGTATTTTCTATCCCAAGTCTATTGGAATTAGAGCTAATTCCATCACAGTTGACATAATCTTGTTACTCTGTATAATGTTCTCTTGTTTTTGCTCACTTCACTCAGTTGTTGATTTTTACTCAAACAATATCTAACGTGGATATCATTTGTCTCATTTTCTAACCATAGGACCTAATTCAGGTTCTCATTATCATTTTCCTATATTTTCATAAAAGCTCCCCAATTTCTCTCCTTGCTTCTGGATTCTTCACTACCTAAATTCAATTTTCTCTTGCTAAATCATCTTCTTAAGACATAGCACTAACCATTTTATTTCTTTATGAAAACTTTCTGAGTCTCCTTATTTGCTCTAAAGTACATACTTTTTATCCTTGTATCTAAAGCCCTCTATAATCTGGCTTCAATATTATTATCTAGTTTTGTTTCACATTACTCTTTTTCACTTAATTAGAATTCCAGTTATAACCAAACTGTATCATTCTTCCCCAAACTCAATATTCCATGCCCTGACTCCATACAGTCAGTTACACCAGGTATTCATAATGCCTAGAATTCACTCTCCCAGCTCTGCTCTTCAAAATCTTTTACTTTCTCCAAGGCTCAGCTCTGTTGCCACCTTCTCTGTAAAACCTTATCTGATTTCTTCCCAGTGGTTCATTTTCTCTTCCTCCTCAATTTTCACAAGGCCATTTTATCCCATGATCTATTCTTCCTTCACTACTTATCTATTATTATGCTTATTTATATATGTAACCCAAGTCCCAGAGTCTATTAATATGGGACTCTTCTCTCTGGGGGAAACCAACATACAGCGCCTGTCAGAGTCAGGGCACAGTTGATAAGAACCAGAAATAGAATTTTAGTCTCTTTAGTCTGTTTTCTAAAAGACTTTTCTGTTTCTTTGGTTTCAGTTTGAATTCTTTTGGCTTCTAGCTTCAAGAGAAAAGATGGGAATTGCCAATTCATTTCAAATTGATGAAGGAAAAGACTCTGGGAAAAAGCCAACATGAGAGGAAATGGCAATCTCCTTATCCCTATCCTCAATTTGCTAGTCTAGAGCCTGTGGGGATTTCCCCCTGGGGTGAGATCTAATGCTGGTGCGCTCTCTCTCTCTCTCTCTCTCTCTCTCTCTCTCTCTCTCTCTCTCTCTCTCTCTCTTTCTCTCCCTCTCCCTCTCTCCTTCCTTTTCTCCCTCCCTCCTTCCCCGCCCTCTCCTTTCCTGCCTCCCTCTTTCCTTCCCTCCCTCCTTCCCTTCCTTTCTCTTTCTGTCTCTGTGTCTCTCTTTGTCTTTATCTCTCTCTGCCTCTCTGTCTCTCTGTCTCTGTCTCTTTCTCTCCATCTGTCTTTCTCCCCCCCCCCCTTCTCTCTCCTTTCTTCCCTTCTCTCTCTTTTTCTCTCTTCCTCGTCTCTGTCTCTGTCTCTCTCTTGACCAGAGGCAGCTTACAGGAAGTAACTATCTCATTTTAACTTTTCCCTTCCCCCATATATTACAATGCTTTGCATGAAGTTGGAGTTCAGTAAATATTTTTGAATTGAATTTTCCCTTAACATCTATTATAATTCAATTAATATGTATATGATTGGTGAAATCTTGCTGATTAATGAACAAGCTGCAAAAATACTAAAAATGGTTTTGGGATGAACAACTAATTTGTTCTTATTTTTGACAGTAAGCCATATATGATACTTGCCAACAATGGCTAATGAAATATCTAATTTCTGAAGATTTTTTTTCTAAGTTAAAAAAGCAATAAATATGGTACATTTTGTTTTAATACAAGTAAATAAATCACATTTGTGTTTGCAATACCTTGGGAACCAAACAATAAGGGGATGTTATGAAAATCCAGATTTAGTGGATAGATTTGGTCGGGATGGTTCATTTTCCTGTCTTTGTAATAACTTGTTAAAATATATTTATTTATCACCAAGATTAATTTTTTTAGCATCTACTCTAGAAAAAACTTGGATCATTCATCATGCTCAAATAAAACCCTTGATTTGGGATAATTTCAATAGATTTGGAAGAAATGTGGTAAGTATATTCCATAATATTTACTTCACTGCAAAATGCTGAAGAGCCAACAATTTGTTTTGTTTTTTAAAATGAGCCCTATAATGGTTCAGTTCAGGAAATTAAAATTTTTGTGTGCTTATTCCAGTTTTCCACATTGTTATTCATCTACTTTTCCTTTAGTAACTCTACAAGAAGAAAATAAAAGTCTTGGTTTTAACAGAATCCTTTAAGTTTATTTCCATCAATAGTACTTAATGAATACCTAGGTAGTTCAGTAGATAGAGCTCCAATGTCAGGAAGACTTATTTTTGTGAGTTCAAATCTGAACTTAGTCATTTAACAATTATGTGTCCCTGAGCAAGTCATTTAACCCTCTTTGTCTTAGTTGCCTCATCCATCAAATCTATTAGAGAAGAAAATGGCAAACTACTCCAGTGTCTTTGGCAAGAAAATCCCAAAATGGTTCTCACTGAAGAGTCAGACATTACTGAAATGACTGAATAACAAATGACAATACAAATAGTGCTTAAATTCAACAAATTTATTAGGTTTTCATATAGGTCTGTGTGTATAATTATGAAATTGAAAGACATATAAGATATTTTCCCTATCCTTAGGATGTGATTTCAATGAACAAGATGAAATATACATATAGGAATAGGAGCACAAAACCATATAAGGTTATGTTAAAATGAATAATGTAGAAGTGATTATAAAAACTTCTGGAAAATATTGAAGATAAGATTGACTGGGAAGAATGGATATTGTTTGGTTTAGTGGAGGGAATAGGAGATTGTATTTAGGGAAAGGAACTGCATAAACAGTTTCAAGATGAAGATGAGTTTAGCATGTTTGAAAATAAAGAAAGGAAAATAAGACATTTGAGTTCATTGTTATCGAGAGCTCTAAGGGGATGAACTCCTTCTATTGAGGGAGGTCAGCATCTTTTCTGCTATTATAGTGTCCATAGGGATGGCTAGGTGGTGCAGCAAACAGAATGTCAAGCTAGGAGTCAGGAAGACTTATTTTCCTGAATTCAAAACTGTCCTCAGTTTCCACATTTGTAAAATAAGTTGGAGAAGGAAATGGCAAAACACTCCAGCATCTTTGCCAAGAAAACCCCAAAAGGGGTCAGGAAGATTTGGATGTGACTGAAAATAACTGAGCAACAATAGTGTGAGGGGTTTGTCTAGAACACTGAGAAGTTATGTGAACAAGTCTGGGATCACATTGTCAAGATGTGTGAGAGGTAGGACTTGAACTCAGAACTGCCTGCTTCTGAGGTCAGTTGTCTATACAACACATCACTTTGCCTCCGAGGTTTGGAAAACAGTGAGAAAACAGGAGAAAAGTAACCTGTTCATAGCACGGTTGTTGCGCATCCTTCATGATATACTGACTTGTGAGTAAATTGGGTGTAAGTGAGGCAAAGTTGAGCAAAGTCATCAACCTTTCTCCTTTAGAAACATCCAAGTCCAAGACAAGAGTCAAGATGATTGGCAGTGGCCCAGGATGCAGTGACCCTAGCCTCTGTAAATTAAGAAGTCTTCCCCCAGACTGTTGTCTGAGCCAACACCCATTCAATGACTAAATAGGAATTGAGACAAAATATGGCCTAATTTACCATCACACAAATATCAATTTGGGAGGGAAAGACCCTCAAAATTCTGGCTCAAACAAAACAATTACTATTTACATTAATTTTAAACCATCAAAACCTAAAAAAATAGGCATAGTGGCTTAGGCTGGGAGATATTACTGAGCATTCTATGGAAACCAGAGTGATTTGAGTATAAAGGCTAGTCTATTTGAAACACAAAGGGCTGGTCCAGAGAATTATTAGACTTTAAAAAACCCATTCTTTTAAAAATCTGTTTTGTCAGAGCTATATTTCAAGAAATCATAAATGAAAACTGCTCAGGACAAAAAATAAAAATTTCCAGCTTTTAGAAAAAAATCTAGCCCTCAAATCCCAACTCTCCTATAGTATATAAGCAATCAAAAATTATATTTCTAAAAATGGAGGATCTGTAAGGATCTGACAGCCTAAGTGGAAGAAGGGACCACAAGAGGAAAGGGTCTATAGTTGTGTGTAGTTGCAAAGGAAGCAGAACAGACATGTCTAGTCTTATCTTCCCTCATGCTTCTCCAGGAGAGATTTTCATTCTTGCCACATGCTTTATTTTCAGAGCTAAGTTATGAGCTTGAGGTGCTGGGAGGACCTTTTACAGTAATCGGCAAGTTAAGAAGGGGGAGAGATAAAAAGTTTAATTTTGGACATTTCGCGTTTAAGATGTCTACTGGACATCCAGATAGATATATCTAAAAGGCAGTTGCAAATGTGAGACTGATGATCAGCAGACAGTTTCAGGAAGGATAGGTAGCTTTGAGAATCATCAACATAGAAGTGATAATCAAATCCATAGAAATTGGTCAGATTGCCAAAGAACTATCATAAAAGGAGAAAATCAAGTCAGAGCTGTCTAGTATATATCCTTTTAGAGGGTATGATCCAGATCAAAGCTTCTTAAAATGTGGATCAGAACTCAACAATTGAATATGGGGGGTCATGAAATGACGATTTGTTATCAGTAAATGTTTGATTTGTATACTTATATATGCATTTGCTTGGGATCACATAAAAATTTCTCACATGAAAAGGGGGTGCAAATGAGAAAAATTAGGATCTAAGGCTTATTGCAGAGTCCTGGAAGATAATATTGAAAGGCTTGTAGAGGAGTTTGAATCCTAGGATGTACACAGACTCATTTCGTGCCTCTATGTAGCTTTTTCACAATCAGTTTTATTATGTGCCAGGCACTCTGCCAAGCTCAGAATATAAATATAAGCAGGAAGAAAGTTCTTGTCCTCAAGGACTTTACTTTCTGAAGGGGGAAGATAACACATAAAAGGGAGCTAAAAATTTGTTCATTAATTTGTTTTCAATTTTTTGTAACAATAGGAGTTTTTGCTGTTTTTTTTTTTTTTTTTGGCAAAGATATGGAGTGGTTTGCCATTTCCTTCTCCAGACCATTTTATAGATGGGGAAGCTTAGGCAAATAGGATTAAGTGACTTGCCCAGGGTCACCCAGCTAGTTAATGTCTAAAGCTAGATTTGAAATGAGGAAAAAGAATCTTTCTGACTCCAGACTTTTCAGTGGGTCCCCAAAGCCTCATGGTCAGCATTTAAAATGGAGATATCATGAAATCTTCCAAGGGGCTAGAGGGACTGGGGAAAAGTGATTCTTTTAATAGAGACTTTCTTCAGCAAAAGTGTGAGACTAGCTGAAGCCCTGGATGTACCAGGACAAGCTTGACGGGCCACCCAGGCTGGGCTGGAAGTTTGTGGAGAGAGTCATCCCAAAGTGGCGCATGGCTGGCAGAGACTCTCTGGCAAAGACAGGAGTCTGGAGGCAGGCCCAGGAATAGAGCCGCATCCTGAGCTGGAGTGACAACTCTGGTTTGCTGGGCTGACCTGTCTGGCTAGTTTAGTTTGGTTTGGGATTTTCAAATGGCAGTCCGACCACCAGAAGTTTAGGTTTAAGTTTCATGATTTTGGGCCTTGTAAAAACCTTTCAATGTTAGAATCAGTGATTTTCATATTAGTGCTGGATTGCAATCTCTGGGGGATTGGTACAGAGAAAATCAGCAGTAGGACTCCGCCAGGACTCCCCTCTTTTTCTTGGATATCTCCAGTCATTATGTCTTTTCTTGGGCCATAGTTTATATTATCCCACTAAAAAAACTAGACTTTTCTCTGAAATTTCTCTAGGTTTTATCAAGCCAGCTTTGAGCTCATCTTGATAGGTTTCATGCCTTCTCCCTTTTGGGAGAAAATAAAGAAAAAAAGAGTCAGAATTTCACACACTTCTGGAATACCTCCAGTCACCTGTGTGTTTCTCCCTTGCCATTCCAATAGTTTTACAACTCCTTGGTGAGGAATCTACTGGAATAGAGTTAGGAAGACCTGAGTTCAAATTTAGCCTCAGGTAGCAGCTACATGATCCTGAGTAGATCACTTAAGTTTTGTCTGTCTCATTTTCCTTCAACTGTGAAGTGGGGATAATAACAGCACCTTCAAGGGTTTTGGGTTTTTTTTCAAGGCAATCGAGGTTAAGTGACTTGCCCAGGGTCACACAGCTAGTAAATGTCAAGTGTCTGTGACAACTCCTCTACACATTTCTTTCCTTTTTGTATTCATTATTTATATGGCCTACAATGAAATAAATTATGTTACATGGTTGGATATCTTTCTTTTAGATTTTGGACTCATTTAAGTAGCAGAAATATCTTCCAAAGTAGGTGGTTTTAGAACAAAAAAAGTCAAGACTAGGAACAAACAAGTACTTTTGGGGATGAAAGACATGATTAAGCTCTCCAGTGCTTGAGAATAATTCAGTAAAAGGGGATAAATTATGTTATATTGTTGGATATCTTTCTCTTGCATTTTAGACTTATGTAAGTAGCAGAAATGTCTCCTAGAATAGGTGGTTTTAGAACAAAAAAATCAAGACTAGGAACAAACAGAAGTACTTTCAGGGATGAAAGACAGAGAGAACTATGATTAGGCTATCCAGTGCTTGAGCATAATTCAGTAAAGGGGTTCTACATACCATGGGTTATTTAGCCCGGGAACCCTTGGGGAAAAAGTAAAGAGAAAAGAGTTAGAATTTCACAAAAGAGATGAGTGAGTACCTAAAGAAAGTTCAACTTGGTCCTACAATCACATCAGACAATCTCTGGAAAAATGATCAGTCACATCAGCATAGAAGACAATTAGATTCATAGGGGATTCAGGTTTGTCAGGAAACCTCTGGCATTTGTTCAGTAGCTCAATCGAAAAAAAAACAACTTAGAAATTATCTACTCCCTTTGCTCCTTTGAATTCCCAAATGAAGAATAAAAACAAACAAATCAAAAACCCCACTATTCAACTTTAGTGGAATGAAAGGGAAGAAAACATTACTTTGGATGAGAGGCCATTAGAGGATGACTTAAATCTCCATAAGATTAATCAGGCAGTAGGCAAAATGTTGAAGGAGTATTAGTAGATATAGTAGAGAATGAAGTAAAGTCACCAACAAACATTTTTAAGCATCAGATGCTGTGAGAAGTGCCAGCTGCTGTGAGAACACTTTCATTGTTCTTTATTCTTTATCTTTTCAGTAGGGAGAAATCCTCATATTCTTCTTTCTTAACCTTATTCCTACTTCCTCTCTGATCCTTGTTTCACACTAATTTGTAAAGGATTGATAAATAATAATTCAAGTGATATTTGATTTTTAATATATTTGTGGTTGTTTTCCAGTTCTTTTCAGTCATATCTGTTTCTTTGTGATCTTGTCTGTGATTTTCTTGACAAAGATACAGGAGCAGTTTGCTATTTTCCTCTCCAGATCATCTTACAGTTGAAGAAACTGAGGCAAACAGGGTTACATGACTTGCCCAGATCACACAGCTAGTAGGTGTCAGAAACCAGATTTTGACTCAGGATGGCAAGTCTTCCTAATTCTAGAGCTGGCTCTTTGTCCACTGTGCCACTTAGCTGCACATTTTTAAATATATATTAAAACCTTAAAACTTAAGTCACGTGAAATGATAATATAACTTCAGGTCTGTGAGTGCAGAAAATGGCAGTTTCATTTAATTTTCTGAAGCTGAAAAAATGGAGGCAATACAGTTCAGTAGAAAGAGTACAAACATAAACCTCCAGAGATGGAGGCTTTCTTCCCTTCACCATTAATTCACTGAATGTCCTTGGCCAGACCATGACCACAAGCCACAGGCATGTTTCAATTTGAAAAAAAGAAATTGTGGTAACTTTTACTTACCTTTATTTGTCTTGTTTTTAGGCTGCCTTCCAGGATAAGCATGGCTAAAAAGTCTCTTTAGATTCAACTAATATTACTTTTAGTTGGTCTAAAAGACAAGTCTACTTGGCGTTCCCCAGAACACAAGATGTCCATATCATTTGTGACAATTGCATGCCCACTGGTTTGGGCCACCAGTTTTTGCTTTGGGACTTTAAAAATGACTTAGCCAATAAAGAGTTAGTAAACATTGACCATGTGCTAAACTCTGGGGATACAAAAAATAAAAAGGACAGTCCCTGCCCTCAAGGAGCTTGCCATCATTTGGAGCAAAACAATATATAAAAGGAAGCAGAAAGGGGAGGTGATTCTCTCCCTGAGGCATGTGGTATTATGTAGTAGAAACCAAGCAGAGCCACTGATGGAAACAGTTGGTAAAGTCAGTGCCCTCGATAAAGGGAGGCTTTGGGAGGAGTTTGTTACTCCACTAATCAGAGGAGAGAAGTATCAAAGCTGAATGTTTCCAGTAGAATGAAATTTCAAGTGATGAGTTTATTTTGGGAGAGGCAAGTAAAATCTAGAAGAGTAGCTGATGGAAAAGAAATAATTATTAAAAATTTTATTTTAAGAATTTTTTTATTATAAAAAGTTATAAAATATAACATTAAAATGGATGCAACCAATTTAATTTGTTTTGTAACTATATTTAAATAAATTAGTATATAAAATACTACCACTTTTGAGTCACTTTCTCTGTCTCCATCACACTGCTTTAAAAAAGGTCTTTATAGTCACATTTCTATATAATCTTAACTATTTACATGTTTTCATATTTAGATCATTTCCTCATTAGGCTTTTCTGATCCCTTCTCCCCCTCCCCCAGCAGCTTATAATTATCTTCCAAAATTACATTATATATATTTGAAATATGCATATTTTATATGTTTGTATAATTTTTGTCACTCCCTATAGAATGTAAGTTCCTTGGGTGGGGGGAGGTTTCAGAGTTTTTTTGTTGCTAATGTTGATTTGTTTCATTTTGCCATTGTATCTTTAAAAAAAATTATCTCCTGATATTGTCTTTTTTTTCTTTATTAAAACTTTTAATTTTCAAAACATATGCATGGACAATTCTTCAACATTAGCCCTTGCAAAATCTTGTGTTCCAGTTTCCCTTCCTTCCCCTACCCTCTCCCTTGGATGGTAAAGAGAATAATTTATGTTAAACATGGCAGAAATATATGTTAAATCCAATATATGCTTAAATGTTTGTACAATTATCTTGCTGCACAAGAAAAATCAAATCAAACCAGAAAAAAATGAGAAGTAAAATAAAATGCAAGCAAACAGATTTTGTCTTTTTTAAAAAAATAGAATTTTATTTTTCAAATATATAAAAAAATAGTTTTCAACATTCACCTTAGCAAAACCTTGTCTTCCAAATTTTTCTCCCTTTCTTCCTCACTCCCTCTTCCCCAAGGACAGCAAGTAATCTAGATAGGTTAAACACGTGCAATTCTTCTAAACATATTTCCACATTTGTTATGTTGCACAAGAAAAATCAGATCAAAAGGGGAAAAACATGAGAAAGGGAAAAGAAAAACCAAGCAAACAACAAAAAGTGAAAACATTACATTTTGATCCACATTCAATCTCCATAATTCTCTCTCTGGATGTGGATGCCACTTTCCATTTCAAGCTTGTTGAAATTGCCTTGAATTACCTCTGGTGTTTTCTTGGCAAAGATACTGGAATGGTTGGCCATTTTCTTTTCCAACTCATTTTATAGTTGAGGAAACTGAGGTAAATAGGGTTAAGTGACATACACAGGCTCACACAGCTAAAAAGTGTCTGAGACCAGATTTCAATTTAGGAAGCTGAATTTTCCTAACCCTAGGCCTGGCCTTCTACCCATTTTGTCACTTTTTAGTATTTGCCAACACTTTAAAATTTAAATCATTGTCGATAAGAGGCAGGTCCATTACAATTGATCATCACATAATCTTGTTGTTGCCATGTACAATGTTCTCTTGATTCTGCTCACTTCATTCAGCATCTGTTCATGTTAGTCTCTCCAGACCTTTCTGAAATCAATATGCTCATCATTTCTTGTAGAATAATAATATTCCTTTACATTTATATACCATAACTTATTTAGTCATTCCCCAGCTGATGGGTATTCACTCAATTTCCAGTTCCTTGATACTACAAAAAAGCCTCAACAAACGGTTTTGCACATGTGGGTCCTTTTTCCTCCTTTATGATTTCTTTGGGATAAATTCCCAGTAGAGATTCTGTTGGATCAAAAGGTATGCACAGTTTGATAGCCCTTTGGACATAGTTCCAGATTGCTCTCCAGAATGGTTGGATCAGATCACAACTCCACCAACAATGGATTAGTGTCCTAGTTTTCCCACAAATGACATTTATCATCTTTTCCTGTCATTTTAGCCAATCTGAGAAATGTGAAGTGATATCTCAGATGTCTTACTTAGCATTTCTCTAATCAATAGTGATTTAAAGCATTTTTTCATATGATTAGAAATGGCTTTAATTTTTTCACCTGAAAATTGTCTATTCATATCTTTTGACCATTTATCAATTGGAGAATTTGCCATTGCATCTTTAGCACCTAACACAAACCTTTTCTCAATTATTGTGGAATGTTCATGATTCTAATAGTTCCTCCAACTCATCATACTCAAGTCCTCACTCCCAGGATTCCCAGCCCTCCCCATTCTGTCCATTCTCACAGCATAACATTTCTCATATATTCCTCTTTTCTCCTCCGACCCTGCTTCCACCTGGTGCAGACCCTCATCACCTCATACTTAGGCCACTACAATAATCTAGTGCTGGGTCTCTCTGCTTCAACTCACTCTATTTCATACTCTATTCAGGTATTAAATTGATTTTTCCTAAAATGTAAATTTGATTCTGTTATTCTCCTATGCAAAGAACTCTTGTGGCTTCTTATATCCAGGAACAAGCATGAAAATCCTGTATTTGGTTCTTAAGGCTCTTCATAACATGAACTCTTCTTCCCTTTCTAATATTCTTCTCCCTCTCTATAATTTGTGATCCAATGACATTGGATCCTTGCTGTTTCTCATGGAAGGCACTGTTTTGTCACTTTGAACATATGCACAAGCTGTCCTGTGATGAATGAAAATTCCCAAAAGGCAGAGTTTCTAAGTAATTAATAAGTAATTTATTAATTAGAGTAGGCAGTAATCAGTAAATTGATGGTCAATGGTTTTTCTTGGTAGACCCCCAAAGAGAGGCTGAAACACTTTCTGGCAGGGAACTCCCCAGACAAGGGAAACTCAAAAGCTCCTACTGCTGAGAATATGCCTTGATCATGAGACTCAGCAGCCTCAAGACATCTGGGCTAAGGAAGCCATTTCCTCAATAAGCTAGGTTGTCCTAAACTCTAATGTATGTGTCCCAAGTCTGTTTACTCAGTGACAGAGACAGTGTTATGGATAAAACACTAATGTTTCTTTTCATTCTATTAACATTTTAAAGAATCCGGGTTGTCTTGATGATATAATGGATAAAAATGTTGAACTTGGATTTGGGAAGAACTGGAGGTTAGTGATTTCTGACTTATAATCTGAGTCATCCTGGGCAAGTTATTTAACCTTTGTGTTCTAGACAACCTTCTGGGACTTATTTATTGAGTCATATGAAGACAAATATCATAGATATTTCACGAAACACTTAATGATAATAGGATTGAGTTTTGTATCCTTGATAAAAGTCAGTGATGTGATATGAAAGAGAAATATGCTAATTGTCTGAGGTTTGCATTAATAAGATCATAGCTTTCAGCAATAGGGAAATTATGATACCATTGTGCTCTGCCCTGGTCAGCTTGTTGTTGGGTCCATCAAGTTTCTGGACTCTATCCTTCAGGAAAAACATTGAAAAAATGGAGATTTTTCTGGAAGAAGAAAATAAACTGACAAAGGACCTTCCAATCAGGCCTTATGGTGATCTATTAAAAGAGATAAAAATGTTTAATATGGAGAAAAGAATATCCAAGAGGGAATGTAACTGCTACCATGTTTCCCTGATAATAAGACACTGTCTTATTAATTTTTTTGGACAGAAAAACACCAGAGGGCTTATTTTCAGGGGAGGGCTTATTTTAATGAACATTGACAGCAATTTTAATAAACAGGTAAATGTGAACCAAAAAAAGTACCTTTATTCAATAATGATCATGTCATCTTCTTCAACAACATCGTCATAAGTGTCCATACCCTGAATTCCATCCTGGATGTCTTGCGCCTCTATTTCCTTCAGAAGAAGTGGATCCAATCTGTCATGTCCAGCAATATAGCTCTCTTTAAATGAACATGTCTTGTCCAGGTAACCTGCTCGTAGTGCCTTGGCAACACAGCTGTCAGTAATTTTATCCCATGACTTCTTCACCCAAGTCACGACTTCTTGCAGACGGGGCTTCACAAAGTTTCCACGCTGATTTCTTTCCATTCTATTTTCAATGTAGTCATTGACTTCCATGCGCAAATGGTCCTTGAATGGCTTGTTTATTGCAATATCAAGGGTCTGGAGATAGGCAGTCATTCCTGCAGGAATCATTACTTGATCTATTCTTCTCTCTGCAAGGAAGTTCTTCATTTCTTTAGTGCGGTGAGTGCTGGCTGAGTTCTTCTTTTATCCTCCATCAGGCCCCTTTTATCCTCCATCATGCCCCCTCACTCCCCCTTACATACCAGGTTTTTATGTTGTCCTGCCTCAGCTCTCCTCCGCGGCACTGCTCTCAGTGGCACCAGCAAGCAAATCACTGGGGAAGAACAGGATGACGCGCTCACAGCTGCAGCTCTGATTGGATGCAGTTCGGAGCGCGGTGTGAGTTTCATGGGGGGAGAAGGGGGGTAGAGGAGACGGTGCATACAGAAGGTACTGTAATGTAGCGTGTAGCACAGGGGAATCACCTTCACTACAGTAGCAATCTCAATAGGCTTATTTTCAGGAGAGGGCTTATTTTAGAGGCATCTTACACAGTAAGGGGAGGGCTTATTTTAGAGGCATCTTACACAGTAAGGGGTGGGCTTATTTTCGGGATAGGTCTTATTATTGGGGAAACATGGTACTTTCAAGTATTGCTTAAAGAAAAAGGATTATATTTATTCTGTTTGGATTCAACTAGGCAGAAGTAGAACAATAGGTAGAAATTAGAAAAAGGCAAGTGAAATGAGCTTCCTTAGTAGGTGGTGACTTCTATCAAATTCTAATTCTTCAAGTAGATACAACTTGTCAATTGTATTGGAGTAGGGGTAATTTTTTTTTGGAATATGGGTAGAACTAGTTGGCCCCTTGGATCCTTTCCAATATTATACTTCTTTGATGATGATGATGATGATGCCCTTTTATAAAATGATTTGGAATTTATTATTCTTCAGTGTTGTCTAATGATGGACATATGTATTAACATCAGAAAATGGCAATCAATATCAATTTTTGCATGTCTGAAATACAGAAGATTAGGGCATTTCAGATACTATACATGAAAATATAGCCTTGGTACTGAAAAATCAAAAGCAAAAGGTCTCTGATGAACAGTAGATCTGAACAGTATCTCTAAAGCAAGAAATTGATAGTCTTATATATATTTCTGAGAATACTATTAAAGATCAGAAGAAATTAATAGCATTGAAAGAAACAAGGAGTATTTGAATTTAAAAGCAATAGTGGAATGAGATAACCCAACTGAAAAGAAGTAATATTTAACAAGAGCTGCTCTTTTTTTAATCATTGAAGTGAAGGCACATATTTATGGACAACAGAATCAAACATTTTGGCTGAATCAGTCACTTGTTTAATTTAATTAACCAGTCAATTTAGTGAGAAAGAATCAGCCAGTTGTGAAGACAGAAATAGTATGTAAGTCATTGGAAAAATGAGCAGCTTAATTTTAAATTTAAGTTATTGAATATGCCTGGAAAGTACTTGTTTTCTCTATCACCACCCGAAAGATGGAAATTGCATTATGAAAGAAAATATATGTTGGAAATTCAGGCAACTGAATGGATTATTTATGCATATGTTCTAGGGTCATTAGCTATTTTGGCATTAAGGGATCAGCATTGCTCAGCCTGATTATTTTGATTCACAGAATCTCAGGCTTGGAAAAGAACCAAGTCTATCTAGTCCAACCCCTACAGTCCTGTTGGATCCTAGCCATCTGAAGACCCAGAATGATTAGTTTTTATTTAGGATGGAAAATCAAGAAACTTATCTACTTCTCAGAAAAGTAGCTCCTTGGGATATATTTAGTTGCCAGAAGTCCTATTCTTCAAAAAGGAGAAATAAAGAAATTGAAATTGCTCCCTAGCAATGAAGTATGAATGATTTAACAGATCTTGAAAATATTTTCTGTAGATTAAATCTAAGATTCCCCCCCTTCTGTGAATGAGTAGTTTGAAATTATGAAAAATTTCTCATTAAAGTACAGAATTAATAATATATTTCTTTGATGTTGCTTTTATGACTGAAATGGTTATGATATATATTTCTTATTTTTCTGCTTTCGTTTCTAAGGCAGAACTTTTGAGGGGGGAAGGAGAGGGACCTCAGAAAGTTGCAAACTGCTATATATATATACATATATATATATATATATATATATATATATATACAATATACACATATACATATATAGTATAAATGAAAATTTCTCAGAGGGAAAGTACTAGGGAAGACTAAAAAATTTGTGTATTCCTCTCTGTAGATAGAAATATACACATATACCTATATATGTTGTTTGTGTATGTATATGAATGCATATAGTTATAAATGGGAGACAATTTCAGAGAGAAGATATTAGGGTAGAAATAAATAAATATGTATCTATATATATGTACATATATATATACATAAATACATATATACACATATACATATACCATACAAATATACATTTGTATATGTACACACACATATATGAATATATATATATATAATATATATATATATATATATATATACAATATACACATATACATATATAGTATAAATGAAAATTTCTCAGAGGGAAAGTACTAGGGAAGACTAAAAAATTTGTGTATTCCTCTCTGTAGATAGAAATATACACATATACCTATATATGTTGTTTGTGTATGTATATGAATGCATATAGTTATAAATGGGAGACAATTTCAGAGAGAAGATATTAGGGTAGAAATAAATAAATATGTATCTATATATATGTACATATATATATACATAAATACATATATACACATATACATATATCATACAAATATACATTTGTATATGTACACACACATGTATGTATGTATATATATATATATATATATATATATATATTTTTTTTTTTTTGAATGGGAAGTAGTTTCAGATGGAATGCACTAGGGCAAACTGAAAAAATTATATATTTCTCTCTCTTTATAGAAAAAATATATACATATACCTATATATAGACTGAATATATATATATATTCATATATATTAGATATATGATAGGGGATAGACTGAAATATAGTTGTGTATGTGTGTGTGTGTGTACACACAATATATACATCTATATATTTACACACATACATACATATATATGTATATATGCACATAGTGTAAAAAAAGGAATGTGGTCTCAGAGGGGAGGCACTAGGGTCAGAGAGAGAGAGAGAAAGTCTTCTTGGAGAAGGTAGAACATGAATTTAGTCTAAAGTAAGCCAGGAAGCTAGCAGTCAGAAGTCTGGAGGGAAACCATAGTCACAAGCGGCAACTAGTGAAAATCTCAGAGTTGAAAAATGGAATGTCATGTGGAAAAGCAACAAATAGGTCAGTGTTGCTAGACTGCAGTGTAAGTGGAGAAGATGAAAATATCAGAGAACTGGAAAGGTAGGAAACAACCAGGTTGCCATGGGCTTTAAAAGTTAAAAACAGGATTTTACATTTGATTCTGGAAGCTGCAAAGAACCTGAAGGTCAGTGAGCAGAAGGGTGATGTGGTCAGTTCTCTGTTTTAGAAAAATGCCTTGACACCTGAGTGGAGGATAAACTGAATGGGGTGAGATGTGGAGCTGATGGAAGTCTGCACCAGGATGGTGATTGTGTGAGGGAAGAGAAGGTTATGTATTCAAAAAATGTAGTGAAGGCAGAACTGGTGTTACTTTGGAAATTCAAAAGACCATAAAATTATAGGTTTGGAATTGGACTAGATCTTATACATCATTTAGTCCAACTCCCTCATTTTGCGAATGAAAAAACTGAAGTCCAGAGAGGCCATGTATTGCCCCTCCTTTGATGCACCCTTAGAACCCAGGGACTTTCCATCTAATTTATCCCTAAAACCAAGAATTCTTTGAAAACAATAAAAGTTTTACTTTTCCATTCATATCCTCAGGGCTTAGCACAGTGTTCTACACTTAGTGCTTAACCAACTCTTCATTCTTCTTTTCATTCACACAGATAGAAAATCCTCTTATTTCAAATCCATCACTTCCCATTGCACCATACTGCCTGGGGTAGTTTTGGCAGGAATTCGTCAAGAATCAAGGATAATTCTAGCATATTTGGATTCCATACAAATCCTTTCCTGACTGCTTCACTGTTTTATTTTGATATGAAATGTTTGAAACATTGATGTCAAAATGTTTTCTTTTCTGTTCCTCCTTTGAATCATGACAGGGGATGGTGGTCTATTACATTCCTACATACTATCAGGATTGCTTCATAAAACTGGGGGTAAGGTTTACCATTTCTTCTAACTAATGAGTCTCTAAGCCTTAAAAACTCATTAATTAATTGACCAGTAGATATATTCATTCATTCATTCATTTATCTACCTATCCATCCATCCATCCATCCATTCATTCATTCATTCATTTATCTACCTACCGATTTATCTACCTATCCATCCATTCATTTATTCATTCATTCATCCATTTATTTATTTGTTTATTTATTGCAGTTGTTAATAGTACACAATGAATAAAACCCAACTCCCCATGGTCTTTGGCAAAGCTATGTTCAGAGTAACAGTTCCCACCTCCAAATGATGTGTCTGGGATCTAGCACCAAATGATGAGATTGATGTAGGCACCAAATGTTGGGGTTCAGTAAAGAATTCATATTGGGCATTATTTTTGGCAAAAGGTAGGTTTATTTAGAAGAGATTACAGGCAAAATGAAGAGGTACAATAAACACCAAGAGTGGTTAACATGAACTAAGAGTTGGGAGAGCATATAGTCAGCAAGGAAAGGGGTTTTTAGCAATTAACAGTGGAAAAGATAAGTTCCCCATTGGAACTCATAATTAAACAAGAAAAAATGTCATTGACTGACAGGCTAAATCTAGAAAGGAGTTTAACACCCTAAAGGAGTTAGCTATAAGAAAGAGAAAGACTCCATGAGGTATGGGAGAGAGGTGAGAGAAAAATACCATGAGGCAGAGTGCTGGTGCTGGGCTTAATCCAAGAAGGATTTAGCAAAGATGGCATGGGCCATGAACACATTTATAGGGGACATTTAATCTCAGGGATTTGACATAATTTGGATTTCTGACTGGACACACCAAGATGAGGCTACCCATGATCTTCATAGAGAGTTGGACTGATCCCCATTAGTTCCCTTCTCTGCTTGCATCAGAGAATAATTTAATCAATATTTCAGGCTCTATCTGCCAACCCCACTTAGAAGGTTACTCAGAACCTCATAAAAGCTTCTTAAACTTAAACTACATGAGACAAAAAACATATGCCTTCATATGGGTTTGAATGTAGAGTTGGGAAATTATGATTTTATCATCAGTAAATCTATATAAATTTATATACCTATATATGCAAGGTCATGTAAAAATTTCTCAGATGAAAAGGGGTTGTGGGTAGAGTAAATTTAAGAAGTCCTGGTCTTTGACATTCATCAATGAAAATGTCTCTTTTCTTTCTCCTTTTCTTCCTCTTCATGCAAATGTTCTCAACCACACTTTGAGCCTTTTGATTCTTATATTTCTTCCTTTGAATTTGTTCCAGCTTTTTAAAATTCTTGTGCTATTTCCTTCAGGGAAGTTCTTTCTGAACACCTCCCTTATATCATTTCAGAGTTGATATCTTCCTCTCTAGAAGCAATTTCTTCCAGTAAATATGTTATATTTACTTTCCCATGAAAACGTTATTTTCCCCAATGGAATATGAATTTCTCAAAAGCAAAGATTATTTTGTTTTGGCTTTATATGATGCTTGTCATATAGCAGGCACTCAAAGTTTGTCTTTTGAATGAAGAAATAAATAATTTTGTTGTTTAGTCATTTCAGTCCTATTTGTGAAACCTACATTTTGAGTTTTCTTGACAAAAGTACTGGAGTGGTTTTCCATTTCCTTCTCTAGCTTTTATTTTACAGATGAGGAAACTGAGGCAAACAGGATTAAGTGAGTTCCCCAGAGTCAGACAGATATCCGAGGTCAGATTTGAACATCGGTCTTCCTGACTACAGGTACATTATCCATAATATTCCCAGCTGTCCTATTTACTTCTCTTCTCACCTATAAAATGGGGATGACAATAAAAAATGAAAACTACATGAGACAAAAGAATTAATTGTCTCAATTTAAAAAAAAGATAGAATAAATAAGTAGGGAAGAAAAAAAATCCAGTCCCAAATCCCCAACCTTAAAAGTGCTATTTCAATGTTAGTGACAATGATGTTGATATTTATGTCTCCAAATAAGCTCTTTTTTTTCTTAATTCATTTAAGTTCTTTGTGAATAGAACCTGGACCATCTATATCTTTGTTTTGCCTAAATCAGAGCTTTACACAGAAATACCAGTAAATTCAGTTTGTTGGATTGAGGTATTTGGCTGTCTTTGATTCTATAGTCTTAATCATTATGTTTGTAAAATTCTTCTCTCTGTTTGAGAGTGTAGGTCCTGTCCAAAAAGGATTTGTATTTTCCCTGTGGTTTAAGATGATTCTCGTTTGGCTTGAATAGTTGGAGTAAGGATTTTGTTTTGGGTCTTTTATAATTTAGAAATAAGAGTTCCACCAGAGTTAAGAGAGTAAATAAAACCTTAATAGCTTAAAACTGCACTAAGAGTTTTAGGACACCTTATATTTATTTGTAATAACCTTAACAAATAGAAATGAACAAATCAAATAACACAAAATAAAGCAAACAAAAAATCTGATCATTATTAATTTTTTTTAAAGATGTATCATCTTTCTTTTTTTTCCACACCGGAGTTAATTTTTTTAGTCTATGCTTAGCAATTTTTAAGCAGTCATAATTCCAGTACTACCAATAATTTTTTTATTATAGCTTTTTATTTACAAAGCATATGCATGGATAATTTTCAACATTGACCCTTGCAAAACCTTTTGTTCTAACTTTTCCCCTCCTTCCCCCCCTCCCCTAGATGACAGGTAGTCTCATACATGTTAAATATGTTAAATGCAATATATTTATACAGTTATCTTGCTGCACAAGAAAAATCAGATCTAGAAAGAAAGAAAAAAACCTGAGAAGGAAAACAAAAATGCAAGCAAACAATAACAGAAAAGAGTGGAAATGCTATGTTGTGATCTACACTCATTTCCCATGGATGTAGCTGACTCTCTCTGCATTACTAAACAAATAGAACAAGTTTGAATCATCTCATTGTTGAAGAGGGACACATCCATCAGAATTGATCAATGTATAGTCTTCTTGTTGCCGCGTACAATAATTTCCTAGTTCTGCTCATTTCACTCAGCATCAGTTCATGTAAGTCTCTCCAAGCCTCTCTATTTATCCTGCTGGTCATTTCTTACAGAACAATAATATTCCATAACATTCATATACCACAATTTACCCAACCATACTCCAATTGATGGCATCCACTCAAATTCCAGTTTCTAGCCACTACAAAGAGGGCTGCCACAAACATTTTTGCACATGTGGGTCCCTTTCCCTCCTTTAAGATCTCTTTGGGATACGAGCCCAATAGAAACACTGCTGGATCAAAGAATATGCAGTTTGATAACTTTTTGAGCATAGTTCCAAATTGTTCTCTAGAATGGTTGGATTTGTTCACAGTTTCAACAACAATGTATCAGTGTCCCAGTTTTCCCACATCCCCTCCAATATTCATTATCTTTTCCTGTCATTTTAGCCAGTCTGAGAGGTGTACTACCAATACATTTAATGCTATTTTTTCTGCTCTGTCTTTTACTGAGAATCTCAGTGTTGCAAACACAGTTAAACTACTTCTTTGTAGTTCCTAATAACCATTTACTTTTTTTTCTGGATCAGTTTTTTCTGTTGAAATAATCATGTAGCATATTGGATAAGGAATTGGACTTGGAGTCAGGAAGATCATCTTCTTGAATTCAGATCTGGCCTCACAAACTTATGAAATATGTGACCCTGGGCAAGTCATTTAATCCTATTTGTCTCAATTTCCTCATCTGTAAAATGAGCTGGAGAAGGAAATGGCAAACCACTTTAGTATCTTTGTCAAAAAATCCCAAATGAGATCACAGTCAAACTTGATTGAAAATGATTGAACAACAATCAAAACAGCTTTCTTTTTTTTTTTTCTTTTTGCAAGGCAATTGACTTGCCCAAGTTAATAAGTACCTGAGATAATTGAATTCAGGTCCTCCTGACTCCAGGACCAGGGCTCTATCCATTGTATGATTTTGCTGCCCCAGAAACAACTTTCTTGATGTATAACCTAAGTACACTTTTCGGCTCCCTTTTGATAGGCCTTTTATGATATCATTCTGCCTCAAATGCCTTGATTGAATTTCAGTATCTTTAATATATGAATTTCTTAGAAGTTATTTAACTTTTCAAATGACTCATTTTATCGTTTATATGGTGAAAACATTTGTTGCATAGTTATGATATATATCATATCTCTTTACAATTTTGTCCTCAACTTTCCATATCAACTTACTTCATTTTAACAAGTACTTATTAAACACCTTCTATGTGCTAGACACTATGCTAACTACTAGGGATAGAGATAAGTGATATTATATAATCTTATGACTCTATCATTCTATGAATTGTCCAGCAGTATTTTATGTAGTTTAACTTTCTGTTGAATGTTATTTTTCATACAGGCAAATGACTTTGTTTCACCTAATGAAATTATGGATATTTTCATTTTCATTTCTAATTAAGAAATTAAATCAAATTAATTAAAATTTTAAAATTCAATAAAATTTTAAGAAATTTAGATGAGAGGAAAATTAAGCTAAGAAAATTAGATCTTTCAAGGTACCATAAGTAGAATGTATGGTCTCCTTTTTCTTTTTTGTAACATCTGATTGATCTGAATACTCATCTGCTTATTTTAACATTTGAAACCCAAACATTTGCCTTGGAGTTGAGATTATAGCAGCAGAAGGCAAAGTTGGTGCCTGGTCTATCTCCCATCTTGTTGATAAAACTGTCAACCAAGTTGTGGTGCCTGGATTCTGGAAATTAAAAAACTTTTAAGTTTAGCCAACTAGGAAAACTGACTAGGACAACAGTAAGAACACCAATATGGTACCCTTGACTCCTTATGGAAAAGTTTCACAAATGTATATAGGCATAAAATCCAGTATGATACTCTTTTAAAATGCCAGCATAACTTGGAGATATTGCAGATTCAGTTCTAAACTACCCCAGTAAAGTGGGACATACACTTTTTAGGTTTCCTGTATATATAAATTTATGTTTATAGTATACTGTAGTCTACTAAATGTGCAATAATAGTATTATGTCAAAAAAAAAACCCAATGTACATACCTTAGCTAAAAAAATACTTTCTTACTAAAAAATGCTAACCATCATCTGAGCCTCTCGTGAATTATGATATTTTTGCTAGTGGAGGTTCTTGCCTTGATGTTTGTACCTGATGATGAAAGGGGAGCAGCTGCTGAAGGTTGGGGTGGCTTGGCAATTTCTTAAAATAAAGATGGCAATGAAGTTTGCTGGATTGATTGACTCTTCTCTTCATTTGAACAGTTAGAGACCATTGTAGGGTTATGAACTGACTTAATTTCAATATTGTTGTGTCTCAGGGAATAGGGAAGCCTGAGGAGAAGGAGAAAGAGACAGAGAAGGGCTAATTAGTGGAGTTGTCAAGATACATACAACATTTATCAATTAGTTCATTGTCTTATATGGGCATAATTTGTAGTGCCCCCAAAATGACAATGACTACTGATATAATAATAATGAAAAGAGTTTGAAATATTGTGAAAATTATTTAAAATGTGACAGTCATGATGTGAGCATATCCCGCTGGAAGAATAGATTTCCCCAATAGACTTCTTTGATGCAGGTTGTCCTAAACTTTTAATTTGTAAAAACAAAACAAAACAAAGAAAATCCCATAGGATCTGTGAAGCAGAAAAAAGCAAAACACAATCAAACTAGGTATACCTATAGAGGGAAGATTTTGAAAATATATATAGGATGCAAAAGAAAAATAGAGTATCTTGTTATTTAAGGACAAGTAGGTAACAGTGGATAAAGTGACAAGCTTGGAGTCAGGAGGACTCAGCTTCCTGAGTTCAAATCTTGCCACAGATACTTATTAGCTGTGTGATTCTGGGCAAGTCACGTAGCTCTTGTTGCCTCAGTTTCTTTATCTGTAAATGAGCTGGAAAAAGAACCGGCAAAGAAAATTACAAATGGGGCCATGAAAAGTTGGGCATGACTAATAAATGAAAAACTTGGTAATTAAAAGCTGCTTCTTTCCAATTGGGTCAATTTCAATCCACTGAGGTCTTTAAATTCAGATTAATCTCTTAGATTTAGAACTAGATTGGGCTTTAAAGATCATCTATCCCACTTTCTTCATTTTATAGTTGAGGAAACTGAGACTCTAAAAGATTTCAGTACCTTGCCTAAGATCTAACAGTTAGTAGCTGAACTGGGATTCAAACTCAGTGTCAAATCTTTTGACACTTTTTGGGGGTTCAATAGCTAAAGATATTTTAATAAATATTAAAATGCATTCCTCCCTCCTTCTGTCAACCTCTCTCTTTACCCAAGCAAGGAATGGTAATCTGTAATACCTGCTACTAGGGAGTGGGAAGCGCTATTTAGTGGATTGATTTAGTTTGGGAGTCCCAAATTACAGTAAGCTAGTCTGAGAGAGTGTCCACATTAATTCCGTACCAATATGGTGGGTCACTGGGAGTGCGGGCCACCAGCCTTTCAAAGGAAATACTGATAGGTGTAGTTTGGGAAAAGAACAGTTCAAAGCTCTTTAGTCAATTAGTATTTAAAGAAAACAAATCTCAAAAAAAAAAAAAACCAATTCATCTTTAGAGAAACTTGACTTAACTGAAAATCAAATAAAAGCACTAATAATTTCAAGAAAATCTTTAGGGGGTCAAGCACATCTGGAAGAGGATTTTTTTTTCAGAGAAAGATTTCATTTAGTTTATTTCATTTGTTTACTTTAAAAGAATGGTTTCATTTAAATAAAGACACAAACTATTTGGAATAAGTATGATGTTTTCAAACTCAGGATAATTAGTAAGGATCTTTATTATACTACTCTTTTTAGCTAAAGCAAATTATGCCTCAAGGATATTTGGAAAAGTTCTTTCTTTTTCAAAGTCATAGTTGTTAATTGGTTTGTTTTAGCAGCACCCTTCTGAAATCATGTTGAGTCAAGAAGTTCTGAGAAACTTCATAGATGGTAAGAGAGGGAAGATGTGTTGGAGCCAGTCTATCATGTGAAAAGATATTATATTTAGCTGCAACTTCCACATATCTTCTGTTTTCATTTATCATGGGGATACATATGTTGATCTATATTTTAGTTCTTCCAGAAGAATTTTTCACTTAGTGGTCACTGTCCTGGGTCCTCTGTACTTAGCTAGGTTGATCAGACATAGCATACACAACCTATTGCTGGCATTTTATTCAAAGTCCATATAGTTACGTATAATCTGATAGGCCATCTAGGGTTTCTTTGTTGCCATAATGAGGTATTAGGATAGGAATTTTGTACCTGAATTGATATCACAATTGTGAGAAATAGGCTCAGCAATAAATACATACTTTAGTTAATCAAATTATTTTTTGTATATCTTCAATTATATAACCATTCAGTTCTGTGATCTCATTTGGAATTTCTTGGTAAAGATACTGGAGTAGTTTGTTGTTTCTTTTTCCAGCTCATTTTACAAATGAGGAAACTGAGGCAAGCAAGGTTAAGTGATTTTTCAGGGTCACACAGCTAATAAGTGTCTGAGGCTGGATTTGAACTCAGGTCCTTCTGACTCTAGGCCTGGTATTCTATTTATTGTATCACTTCCCCAGTCAAGGCATTTAATTAACGAGGTATTTGATTAATATTTTTGAATTGAATAATGATTGTTGCTAATATCCAAATTCATATTCCGTTTATGACTTGCTATGACATCCTGTGGAGGGCTAATATCTAAAAAAGGGCTATATTTTAATGTTCTGTATTAGCTCTGCTTAGATTGTTCCCTGAAGGCTCCAGCCTGTCTGAGTTTAGTTGTAAATTAGAAATCATTCAGGCAAGTGGAAGAAGAATCATGAATAACTTTTTGCTTGGTTCAATTACTTTGTTAACAAAGCAGTCACTTTCATCAACCCATTTTCAACATAAACATTTTCTATCAAGTTTTTGTGTTTACCAGGCACAATAAGGGGCAAAAAGGTCCATATAAAATCTAATTACTTCCCACCCCATTTTAATTGTCATGTCTCCAAAAGAGATTGAGGGGGGCAGTATGTGTCATTCCTTACTTTCAATTATTTTTATGCATTAAATAAACAACAAATATTTATTAAGTATTTATTATGCACTGGGGAACTGATGAGATAATTAAATAAAATAGTACAGAGGGAAAAAAAAGGCTTTTGGATAGAATCCTAGATTATAGATGAAGATTTAGAAAGGAAAGGAAAAGGAATTGTGGGAGGAAACATTTCTATTTTATGTTGATGGAGGGAGTCCTTCTTTAAGGAAGCTAGGAAACAATTTTGGATTTTATTGCCATCTGGATTTAGTTACCCCAGAGGGCTAGGAATCTGGAAGTTTTAGCACAATTCCTATTGTCTTTTGGTGATGACTTTTAAAACTAGAGTTGTCACTTGTCCTGATGAATGTAAAGGAATATATATACATATATACATATATATACATATATATATATATATATACACACACACCCATATATATGTATTTAAATTTGAATTTCAGTAGGATTTGTGTCATTTTTGGTCTTATCAATGAAGTTGTTTATTAATTCATTTTGTTATCCTGGAGGATCTTGAATCTATACACAGATGGCTCCAATTCAGAATAGAATAGTCAGGCAGGTAGGAAGAAAACTACAAGAAAGAAGTATCATGAAACTGAGAAGAGAAAACAGCCAGGAGGAAAAAATAATGAACAATGTCAAATGCTGTGGAGAGCTAAAGAATGATGATGCTAAAGGGAAGGACAATGAAGACATTTTTGATAGCCTTGGAGCACAGCTGAATGATGAGGACGGAAGTCAGTTTACAAAGCATAAAAAAGTAAAAAGTTAAAAGGAAAGAAGTGCAGGTATATCTATATAAATAGCTATAGATAGTTTTTTTCAAGGAGTTAGCTGAAAAAGCTAGGAAAGATATAAGACAATAGTTACTGAGGATTGTAGGAGTTGGTAAGAATTTTTTTCACTTTTATGGACACATAGACATCTTTATAGTCAGCAGGGAAAAAATCAGTAGATAGAGATTGCACATTAAAGAAAGAATAAGAAAGATAGTGGAGGCAATCTGTTGAAAATGATAGGAAAGAGTGCAATCAAAGGTTCATGTAGAAAGGTGGTTCTTGGCAAGAGAAAAGTCACATTTTCATCAGATGTGGGAGTGAAATGATATTAGGAGAATGTGAGATAAGAAGAGGATCCTCAGTTAAATATGAGTGTGGTCCTCAGGCAAATAGGTGAGAGAAGGAATAGTATGGGAAGAGTGCGAAGAGAGAATGGATTTCAAACAATTGCTGTGGTGGGTAGACTGAAAAACTGATCAGAGAAGAACAGCAAGATTGCCTTGCTGCAGTGAAGGCCCAATTGAAATTATGCAAATTCATAACAGACCTTGTCAATGTATTTTTGGATTTTCCTCTACCTCTGTTCAGCAATTTATAAGTAAATGTGAAGGAACTGAATGAAGGAAGGGATCCAGAGTTGGGGGTCTGGTAAGGTGGAATTGGTGACAGGGAAAGGGAGCAAAGGATTCAAGATGGGAGAAGAGTATAGGGTTGAATTGATCCATCAAGTTGAATTAAGGAGGGGAAAAAATGTAGCTAGTAAAAAGGAGAAGGCTGGGTAAATGCTGAGGTGTGAATGGAATAGCTGGCATGGTGAGGATGAATAGGGGGAAATGGGATTAAAATATTATGATCAGATAAAGAAATTTCAAATTATTCAATTCAAAATAATTCAAATTAATGAATGAAAGTGGAACATTTGTGGTTGACACAAATCATTGATCAAGAGTGAGTGTAGTTGAGGTAAAGTGGAGAATGGGCCTTGAGAGCTGAGTAGATTGAGAAAAAGAGAGATTAGAGTATTTCTCCAAAAAAATACGCATACCTATTTATGTCTAACCCCTAGAAATAGATGAAAGAAAATGAAGCCGTATGTGGTATGGTGGTACATTCTGCTCCCAGAACATTCTGAAATGTTTACTGACATTTATCATGTTAAGAATTCACTTGGCTCTTACTATAAATCTATAGTAGCTGGTGGTAAGAAAAAGTTGGCTATATATATTGTTGGTGTCCATTTTGAGGGCAGGAGTTGGGATGGAGAAATGATCCAATTATTAAACTCCTTGAAGAAGTAGGGAGAAAATAAAAAAAAATGATTTTTTAAAAAATGGCCACAAGGATCTGTATGAGGTGGTAAATTTGGATAGAGCGCATTTTAGAAGAGAAACTCTTGAAAGCAAATGATAGTGAGAAAGTCTGGAAATGGCAATGAGTAGAAAAAGTCATTAGATTTCCTACTTCAATGGACTGGTTGGAGAGTATGAAAGTGAAACAAACCAGTACTGCAAAATCTAGCCATAGGTGCAATATTTTTAGGAATAGGTCAGACCTCAGTAAGTGACAGAAGATAAAAGGAGCAAAAAAGGAAGAAGCTTAAGATAAAAAGAAGTTTGTTAGTCATAGAGCAGGTGTTCCAGAGAACATAGTGGAAAGGGTGGAGAAATTTGGAACAGGACATTGTCAGGTTGAGGATGAGATGGATGGATATGATGGGATTTGTTTTTGGTAATTAGGGATTTAGTGTCATTGGTGTGTGGAGAGTGAATAGGGAAGACAGCACCCTAAACACTGAGAATGAGTTGAGGAAGATTATATGTGGATGGGAAAGGCCATTGTGGAGGCAGGGGATTGGACAATTTGTCCTTCACTACTGTTGATGTGGTTGCATTGTATGAGGTTCTAGGCGTTTTGGCAGGAAAGAGCAGCAGAAGAATGGCACCATGGAACCTTGCCAGGAGGTGGTGGCCACAGGAGGGCCTGGGTAATGTGGACCAGGGGTCATCAGGAGGCAGGAGGAGGTGTATCCATTTAACAAGCTCAGAATAACAAAAAATTAAGGTCAAAACCCTGAAAAAAAGTAAATGCTAGCAATAATATAAACTTGCTGATGGTAGGAGATATAAGCTTTACTTGTATTTTTCTTCCTTCCTAATAGCATCTAATATAATACTCTATAGGGCAACTAAGTGGTGCTGTAGTGTGTAAGGTTGAGTCAGGAAGACATCTTCATGAGTTCCAATGTGACTTCACTTAGTGTGTGACCCTGGGCAAGTCACTGTTTGCTTCAGTCCCTCATCTGTAAAAGTGAGAAGGACACGGCAAAGCTCTCCAGCATCTTTGCCAAGAAAACTCCACATGGGATTATGAAATAATTGAACAATAAATAGCATTAGGTTCAAAGTAAATTGTACTGGAATGGAATGGAATGGATTGGAAGCAATTACTGCAGTCCTGGATTTTCGAAGCATAAAACTATGGTGATATCTGACTGTGTCTTTGCTAAACTGAAAAAAGTAACGGAAATTACAGCTAGGTTTCTCAGCATCTCATGTCAGGAAGACATATGTGTGACTCTGGGCAAGTCACTCAATCTTGTTTACCTTGGTTTCTCTTCTGTAAAAATGAGCTGAAAAAGGAAATGGCAAAGCACTTCAGAACCTTTTCCAAGAAAGCTACAGATAAAGTCACAGAGGCAGACATGAGAGAAAAAGACTGAATAATAACACAATATACATAGTCAACATCAGAAAATGTTTAATTGTATGAAATCATTATAAAATTTAAAAGACCCAAGCCAATAGCCTATTTCACAGATATGAATATAATCTTCAGCACCTAGGATGTAGATTAATTATTATTGAAAACATATTCAAAATTTATTGAATTAATAAATTCCCTTATGATAAATGTCTCTACCCCGTCAATAAACAGTTCTGACAGTAGGGCAAAAACTCTGTATCTAGTGGACAGTAACTAGACTTGCGTTCTTTGGTCTTTTTTTTCCCCACTTAATAGCATCTACAGCATTTGGAATTGATAACTTCTTTATTGCATAGCTTTGGTGAATTGGTTTCAGTGTGCTTTGTAAAGCAACAACCACATCTTAGAAATAGTTTACTAGTTCATGAGGGAATTTTAAGTTCTAATATTACATGTCACTCTACTGTTTAATAGGAATATTGATGATGAAATGGTACACTGTGTTCTATTCATGCTGGGAAGACTCACGTTTCTTCCTTTTCCTTCTTAGAGAAACCCTAGCCTGTTTCATGTGTTGACTGTGGAGCTGTAGTCACAAAAAATTTTACATACATATGTATTACAGGTTCTAGAGACAGATGAAAGGAAATGAAATCATGTGTGGTGTGATGGTACATTCTGCTCCCAGAACATTCTGAAGTGTTTACTGACATTCATCATGATAATGAACTTACTTGGCTCTTAACTACTGTTACGTATGTAGTAGCTGGTTCAGAAAAGCCTTACTGTATATATGATTCGTGCCCATTGTGAGAAATTTCCATTACTTTCTTCAACTTAGCAAGGACACAGTCTGATATCACCCTAGTTTTATGCTTCGAAAATTCAGGATTGTGGGAATTGCTTCCATTCCATTCCATTCCAATACAATTTACTTTAAAACTAAGGCTATTTGTTGTTCAGTTGTTTCATAATCCCATGTCAGGTTTTCTTGGCAAAGATGCTGGAGTGATTCACCGTGTGCTTCTCCAGCTCATTTTTACAGATGAGAAACTGAGACAAACAGGGTTAGGTGACTTGCCCAGGGTCACACAACTAGTAAGTGTCTGAGGATAGACTTGTATTCAGAAATATGTCTTCCTGATGCCAGTTATTGAGATACCTAGCTGCCCCTAAAACATAAAAAATACCTGCTATATGTTAGAAACTGAGCTACTCATGGGGATATAGAGGCAAAAAAAAATTCCTCAAATAGTTTATATTCTGCTGAGAGGATATAATTTATATAGGGATATATATCTATATCTATATATTTATATCTACAATGTATATATATATTCATAGTTACATATTTATGGATCTATTTCTATATCCACATATCAAGCTCTATAAATTTCTATCTATAATGTATATATAAATATAAATTATAATAAATATAAATATATCATGTAAATATATTTATATCTATATATGAGAATTTGAGGAAAAGGAAAACACTATCAATTAAGAAAGCACTATTAATGAAGAAAGTAATACACTAAGAATGACCATTAAGAAATGTAATCCATAATGCTTATTATTTTCTGCAAGCTAATAATAATCCAGTCAGTTCTTATATTTCTCTCTCTTCTCCACTAAATTTCATATATTAAAAGTTGCTTCTTTTAGTAAAACTAAATTATAAAGAAGTGAAAATTAATTGATAAAATTCCAGGAGCATAATTAATAACTTCTGATTGAATACAATAATATATAAAATAATATTTACAAAAATTAATGTAAAAATGTAAATGTAATGTAAAAAATCCATACAAACAATTCTATTGTCAACATTTACAAACTTGATGTCAGAAAACTAAGAGAAACAGCATTGAACAATAAAGAGGACATCTGCTTTAGAGTCAGGAAAACCTTAGTTAAAATCCTGCCCCTACACATATTAGTTAGACCACCCTGAGAAAATCACGTAAGATTTCAGTTCTTTGGACAACTCTAAAAGACGATAAATCACAGAGAAATTGCCCATCTCTCTCTGTGGAGATTTCAAGTTGAGGAGACTGAGGAAAAGAGGAATTAAGTGTTTTGGTCTTGACCATAAAACTAATTTGAGAGTCTTTTTTGATTCTAGATTCAATACTCTTATCATGCTTCCAAGCTCTCTGCTTTATGGGTAGCTATATGACACAATGGATAGAACAATGGTTTTGAAATCAGGAAGACTCATGTTCATGAGTTCAAATCCAGCTTCAGACACTTATGAGTGATCCTGAGCAAGTCACTTCACCTTATATGTCTCAGTTTCCTCATCTGTAAAATGAGCTGGAGAAGGAAATGACAAGTTTCTTCAGTATCTTTTTCTAGGAAAAACTCAAATGGGTCATAAAGAGTTGGACAAAAATAAAATGACTAAACAACACCAATGATCTTGGGCAAATCATTTAAGCCAGTGATTCTCAAACTTTTATTCTCAGTATTTTCATGTTGTTAAAAAAAACTTTCGAGGGTCTGTTCAAAGAGTTTTTGTTCACATAGGTTATATTTATAGCTATTTACTATATTAGAAATAAAAATAATTTTGAATTTGTAGACCCTCTGAAAGGGTTTCAGAAACTCCAACAATTCTTTGGACTACATTTTGAGGACCACTGATTTAAGCTCTCTGTGCCTCAGTTTTCTCATTGTAACATTAAAGAATCAGAGTAGATATTTTTTCAACTTCTTTCCAGATTTGTTTCCACGAGCCTAATAACCTATGTGACTCAAGCCCAGCATTCTATCTGTTCATGAACTTCTCACTGAAAAGTCTTCTTTGTAAGGACTTCTTAAGGATAAGTCCACTGGGAATTATGTTCTTTTTTTTTTTTTTTTTAAACAAAGTAGCTGTGGTTGCAGAGAGGAGGAGGGGGAATAAATCTTTTATTGAGACTATAAAGAGGCCTCAAGATATTTTATTTCTGAAAATGAAGTTTCTGGCCAAGTTATAAGTCATTAGAATGCATGATTTTTTTCATAATAGCATATTATGTGTACTGTGTCTTTGACCTTTTAAATAGTAAATCCTTGCTGAATGTTTTCATAAATTAATAGTAGATGTAGTAAAGAGCATTAAACTAGAAGTCAAGAGTGTCAACTCAATTTAACAATCATTTATTAAGTGCCTATTCTATATCAGATACTGTCCTAAGTACTAGAGATTCAAAAACAATGGGGGACATTTCCTGCCCTCAAGAAGCTTACACTCTTCTAACATAACCTGGGGCTTTGATTTTTGAAATTATGATCTGGGACACTAAATGGCTGTGTGATCTTTGGCAAGCCACCTCCTCTGGGCTTCAGTTTTTTTCACTTTAAATTGGAAGACTGGAACTAGAACACTTGTAAAGTTTATTTCAAGTCTTATGGTTTTGTGAAATGATATTGAGGAATACTATGTAAAATAACATTCTTATAAGAAATACTTTCAGAATGCAAGATCACCAAGAGTTTTAGACTCCCATTAATTTGAGTTTGCCTTCACAGCCTTTGAGACTGAGAACTTTGGGGCTATAAGGTTGAGTTTACCGAGAAGGTTTGGAATTTTCTTTAATAACCTTGGCTTCTTTGACATATTCCATCTTCTTTGTTGCAAATGCCTATTAACATCAGGGCTTCATTTCCATTCAGCTTTGACTAAATTGAAAAGTGACTGCACACCCTGTAGTGGAGATCAGACAGTTTCTATCTATTAATGAATTTGAAATGCTTTGTTGAGAATGAATAGGCTTTGCTTTTATGATGCCTGAAATTTAATTTTCTAATAAAATACACATTTTTATATTATCCCCAGAAATGGAAAAAAATTTAGTTCTGGAAAAACCCAAATCTCCAAAGACAGTAAATAACATATATTAGCAAATGTTGTACATTGGAAAAAAAATTTTGCCTTTCTCCACAAACTTAAAGGTACTATATAGTTAAAAAATAGACAGGAATGCTCGTGTTGACATTTGAGAGTTAAAAAATTCATATATAACTAAGTAGAAAAGTGTCTGAAACATTCTGTTTCTTTTATGACATACCAGCTGGGGTGCTCATTTATAAGCATTCTCCAAAATAATGGCATTTCCTATAAAATGGCTTTTCCAGTACCACGATGAAAGCCAACTTTTGCTTTTTTCTAGAATTCAAACTATAGAAGTTTTATAGAATCAGCTGATTATTATGGCATATTGAGACACATACAGGTAACTCCACAAAACCAAAACAAGGTAATTAGTCCAACTTAACATCAATGTAATTGCATAGTGTGTTGGCAAAAATATACAATTTCTTGCACATTTTAACCTCTCTCTGTCTCTGTCTCTTTCTCTGTTTTTGTTTCTGTCTCTGTCTCTCCTTAACTAAATAAAGTATTTTTCCAGAGTTTCTTTATCTAGAACTTTGGCCATTCAAATTACATTTGCTAATTTAACCTCTTTGTCTTTTCATGATCTCCCCTCCTTTTCCCCCCACTGCCCCACAAATTTCCCAATGGAAGAGTTAGCAGGTATAGTACGAACCATTTTATTGACATTGGATATTCTGCAGAAAAGTTTGGTGGAGAGAATGATACAATTGTTAGACAGTTGAATAGTCTTTCTATGAGATTGAATAGTGGAGAGAAACTCTTGAATCTTCTTAAATGAAATTGGGAACTGCTAAGAATATAATTTAAAGAATGATGACTTAGATTTCATTACTCCTATTGGCTTTTGTTGTTATTATAGGTAACTCTGATTGTAGAAAACATATATTCTTTTTTTTATCATAGCTTTTTATTTACAAGTTATATGCAGGGGCAATTTTACAGCATTGACAATTGCCAAACTTTTTGTTCCAATTTTTCCCCCTTCCCCTCACCCCCCTTCCAGATGGCAGGTTGACCAATACATGTTAAATATGAAAACATATATTCTTCATGTTACATCTTGATGGCCTTCTTCATTATACTGCTTATTAATGAATTCATCAATAGCTTATTGTTACCTACTATGTAAAAGGCACCTAGAGACAGCAGTAAAACAGTCCTTATTTTCAAGCTGCTTGGGATACAAGAGACATATAAATAAATACACTATTTTGTACTTTTTGTATGTTGTATGTGTGTATGTGTATATTTTTACACATATAATATACTGTAACATATCTTATAAATTATGTTAATATATTAATATATACTATAGAAACATAGTATATATTGTACTTTTCATATATATACATAGTCATTATATGTATATTTCATTATATATGTATATATATTTGTCAATATATATGTATACATATGCACACACCCAAAGTAAATAAAAAGTCGTTTTAAGGAAAGGAATGTCCTAAGAACTGGGAAAAGGGTAAGTCAAATGTTATTCTTATGAATGTAATGAGTAACTATAATGAAATTAGTGATTTAAAGAGGAAGAGATGAAGAGGAATTATACTCAAGGCATGGTGGACAGTCTATGCAAAATCATGGAAGTGAGAGAGAGAATATCATGCATGGAGAATAGCAAATAAACTAGTTCTTTATACAAATACGATATATGAGGAGGAATAATGTGAAATCAATCCAGAAAGATAGATTGAAGACAAATTGTGATGAGCTTTAAATGCCAAACAAAGGAGTTTGTTCCTAGAATCATACAGGTTTTAAAGGGATCTCAGATGTTATATTTTATTCTGGTGGTAACAGAAAGCAACTGAAGCTTCTTGGACAGAGAGTGACACAACCAGACCTTTGCTTTGCTAAGTATTGCTTTGATAGACGGATTGGAGAGGAGATACTGGAGTTAAGGAGAGAAATTAGGAGGCTATTGAAATAGTTCAGGCAAGAGGTGGTGAGAGCTTGAATTAAAGTGGTGACCATGTGAATAGAGACAGTGACAAGTGCAAGAGATATTGAAGAAATAGAATCAAGAAGATTTGGCAATTGGTTGGGTTTGGAAGAAGAGTCAGGAAAGAGTCAAGTGAGACCAACGTTGTAAACATTGTGTGTGACTGGAAGGAAGTGTTGTTCTTGATAGACACAGAGAAGTTAGGAAGATGGGTGAGCCTGGGGAAAGAAAAAACAAATTCCACTTGGACAAAGCAAATTTGAGATGCTTATAGCATCAATCTATAGTATAATAATAGGTAATAGGGGAGAGATAAAGGTTGAACATATAGATCTGGTTGTTATCTATATAGACATGATACATGGAAAGTGAGAGACTCACCAAAAGAATGGCTCAGAGAAAAGAGGAGAGAGCCCAGGATAGAACCCTGAAAGAAAGGTATGCCTTTCCAAATGGATAATATAGGAAAAGTGGCAGAATAGCCAACCAGACAGGTAAAAGAATGAACAAGAAAAAAAATTACAAAAACAGAAGGGAGAGTGTATCGAAGAGAAGAGTTATAAAATAGCATAAAAAGCTGCAGAGAGTGCTAAAAGGATGAGAACTTAGAAAAAGCCAGCAGAGTTTTTCCTTAGATTAAGATATATTTGATAAGGTCAGAGAGATATTCAGAAGTCAGAAAGCTACACAAAGGAATTGTTTCTCAACATTTGGGTTCACATATCTATTTCCTACTTTCTTTCCTACTTTGTTTTATCTGTTTATAGTGGGTTTGTAGCTTGTCAGATTTATTTACCACAAGTGGTTAGAGTGGGTGTTGGATGGGAAGATAGCATGGAGTAGGCAGTTGGAGCAGAATTTGGCAGAGGTGTTGTTAGCAAAGTCAGGAAAAAGGATAATACTTAATCATGCTCCTGAGGGGCAGATGGAAGGTGCCGGCATTGTTACATGATGACTTAATACTTCCTGGTCACCTTTCCAGAGCACGAATTTATCACAGGTTGATCACTACTTTGCCATCTGTGGATAAATGGCAGGTGTTTTCTAGTGGTATTGGTCCAAGATAAGCAGGAGAAGATGCTGTAGATGAAATAGATGGACATGCAATGCAACATTCACTGATCTTGGGATTTTTATTTGGAACAATTCCTTGAAGAGGGTTCAAAAAATATTTTGAAAATGAAGGTAAACAGATCCAGGTGTTTTCCTAATTGGTTTACTTTAGCTAATTCTATGTATTGAAAACTCATGCTATTCAGGCATTCAGAAATAATAACAAAATATTTTTGCAGGATTTCTGGTTAATTAAAGAACTCTTTAAACATCTCTAATTTGAAAAAAAATGGAGATCCCTTTTTGGATGAACCTCTATTCTTCTAATGGGTATGCTTACTGAAGGGCATATAATTTCTGGAACTAGTCTAACCTGTGTCTTTAGTCCCAAATTATGCTGATGCTTACCACTTCCTGTTCTATTTTCTATTCCAAACTGATTTTATTTTGAGAGAGTTACCTCATGTTTATTGGCTTTTAGTCATTCCATCCTTTGAATTGTATTGCCTTTGTTGATCATTTAGACTTTTAAATTTTCCATCTATTTTCTGTGTTTCCCCCCATTTTACCCAAATGCAGGTTTGCTTCTAATTTTTCCATTTGTATTATACTAATTTCCTTTTCAGTTCTTATCACCATTTCCCCTTTTCTTCTGGGCTATGAGAAAGGACTATCTTTTCTCAAAGAATGCAGTTATGGGACACATTCACACACTGGGTAGGAAACCTTTAGACTTTGACTCAGAGCGCTAGAAAAACAAACCCTATGTTGTGGAAACAAAAGAGTTTGACAATGAAATCACTTGGCTAGTAAATGTTAATAGATAGTACTATAAAAACCTATACAGACCTTTATTTTGCAGAGTCTTTTTATGTAGAATTTATTATTATTATTTTTAACAAAATCAGTCCTTATATCTGTTATAACTAGAGTACAGAAGAAACAGGAAGGATCAAAATGGGAGTTGAGTGATCTGTAGGGTTGGGAAAAGGGAAAACTCAATTGGCACATAATAAAGAGACTTGTTCTAAAGATGAAAATGTACACATAAGTTAAAAAAATGAACTCAAGACCATCAGATAAATCTAAGGGTAAAAAACCAAAACAAAACAAGAGATGAGAAACAAAATCTGAGACTGAAAGAGAATGTGAGATTTAGTATATTAATCATAGATGGGGCAGGATATCGGTAGAGGGTCCCATGACAAGATTAATCAATAGCATGAAGATCATCAGGGACCTAATTAACTGGGGTCATGAGCAACCTGGCTTCTTCTAACATTATTCCCTAGAGCTAAGGACAAGAATAGTCTCAGAGCATGAAATGAGGCTGATACTCTATCAGGGGTTCTCAAACTACGCCCGTGGGCCAGATGCAGCAGCTGAGGATGATTATCCCCCTCACTAAGGGCTATGAAGTTTCTTTATTTAAAGGCCCACAAAACAAAGTTTTTGTTTTTACTATAGTCCAGCCCTCCAACAGTCTGAGGGACAGTGAACTGGCCCCTTATTTAAGAAGTTTGAGGACCCCTGATAGGTAGGAATTAAATTTGCTTGTCTGACAGAGCCACAGGAATTGAGGCAAGTGGGATGGATGAGTTGTTATTCAATTTTTTTCAGTTGTGTCTGACTTCTTGACTCCATATAGGATTTTCTTGTCAAGAATACTGGAGTGCTTTGTCATTTTCTTTTCCAACTTATTTTACAGATGAGGAAACTGAGGCAAACGGGTTTTAGTGATTTATTTAGGGTTATATATCTAGTAAGTGTCTGAGGCCACATTTGAACTCAGGAAGATGAGTCTATCTAATTCCAGGCCCAGGCCTCTATCCCTTGTAACATTCAGGTGTTCCCAGAATAGATGAGATAGACAAAATAATTAGATTTTCCTTTTCATTTCCAGAGTTCTAGAGGTTGAATGTATGCATTAGCCAAAAAAGAATTCAGATAAGTCTAAGGGTAAAAAAATCCCCCCAAATAAAAGATAAATTACAAAATCCGAGACCAAAAAACTAAAACAGAATGTGAGATCCAGGATATTGGCCAAGAGGGGATTAAAATTTAGAGAAAATTATTTATTTGGGCATTAAAAATCTTTCCTTCTTTTCTTTTTTTTTAAATTAACTTATTTAAAACAAATACAAAACAGAAAAAGAAAAAAATTGCCATGTATATAGCAGAACATAAGAGAGGATTCAACAGCAATAACTTTCTATTTCAAGAAAACCTATATAGTAAATATTACACATTGTGTTCAGAGCTGTCCATCTTTTCTTTGCTTTCTTGTAGATTTACTTTTGTTCTCTGCTGTACATTTTTTACTTTATTCTTTCCATTTCCCCTCCATCTCCTCTAAGAAAGCTATAATTAAATGTAACTATATTCATGTATTCATATATACATAAACATATATAAACACACATATGTACATACACACAGGTATCTATAATCATACCTATACACGGGTGTATATATATACATATATACACACATGTATTTCTACATATCTATATCTATGTAAGATTGTACTGTGCTTGTTTTCCTCCATCTCTCTGAAGGTAGATAACATCTTCTTTCATAAATTCAAGTCTTTCCATATTTTTCTAATTCCACCAACTCATCATTTCCAAAACCACAGTAATATTCCAACCTTAAACTGTTATTTTAAATAGTGTAAAACAATATCTATTAATATGGCTGACATATAGTGTAGTTTCCCTTATTTTTTCTTTTGATTAAATCTATTTTAGTTTTAACTTTGTCTGAAATCATGATTACTACCCTCTGCTTTTTTTCATGTAACAAATTCTAATTCTGATCTTTATTATTATTATGTTTGTATGTATCTCTTGTTTTCTGTCTTTCCAGACTCCTCTGCTTTACTGCTATCTGTTACTTTGCCCTCTTCTTACTTAACCTACACTCACTCCAAGGATTTCCCCCCCTCCTTATCTTCTATGCCTACCCTTCCTATTCCCATGAATCAACACACCCTTTTATATTCCTGTCCTGTGAATAGGGTTCCCTTTAAAAATTCCATATATATATATGTATGTATGTATTAACCTATTCCTGATGAGATTCTGATTCCAGAACAACCAGCCCTCCTCCCCCATCTAATCGCTCTGTCAGTTCTTCCTCTTGCATCTCCTTTGTATAAGATAATTGGTCTTTTTACTTTTTTCTACCCAGTTTTGCTTTTTTCCAGTTACATCATACTCAGCTCTACCTCAGTCTTTCTTTTGAACTATCCAGTTACTTATGACAGTCTTAGACATGATTTCCATTTCCATTTATAAAAAGTAAATAGTGTGTCCTTATTGAATCCCTTGTTATTTCACTTTGATGTTTACCTTAAATTTCTCTTGGATCTTAAATGTAAAATTTTCTATCGAGTTCAGGACTTTTTGCAACAAAATCCTAAACACCTGGCATTTCATTGAATATCTTTTTTCCCCACTCAGGATTTTGCTTAACTTTGCTGGATATGATATTTTCAACCACAATCCTAGTTCTTTTGCACTTTGAAATATAGTGTTCCAAAAATGCAGTCTTTCAGTGTAGTCACTACTAGGTCTTGTGTGATTCTAATTGTGGCTTTACCATTCTTGATTTTTCCCCACTTGTTGCTTGTAATATTTTCTACTTGAACTAGAGGTTTTGGAATTTGGCTATAATATTCTTATAGATTGTCTTTGTAAGATCTCTTTCAGGTGATGATTGATGAATTTTTGAAGTTTCTCCTTTTCCCTCTTGTTCTAATTTTCTTTATTTCTTTTATTTTTGTGTCAAGACTCTTTTATTGGAAAGCTTTTTATTTTCAAAACATATGCATGAATAATTTTTCAACATTGACCTTTGCACAGTTTTGTGTTCCAAATTTCCCCTCCTTCCCCTCACTTCTTCCCTAGATGGCAAGCAATCTAATATATGTTACACATGTTAAAATATATGTTAAATCCAATATATGTAAACATATTTATATAATTATCTTGCTGCATAAGAAAAACCAGAGCAAAAAGGAAAGAAAATGAATAAGAAAACAAAATGCAAGCAAACAAGATTCTTTTTCTGATCATAACTTTTCTGATTATTACTTATGTTCTCTCTTCTTGATCTTTTTTCCAGATCAGTTGTTTTTCTTATGAGATGTTTTGCATTCTCTTCTATTTTTTCATTCTTTATATTTTGTTTTAGTATTTCTTAGTCTCAGATAACTTTACTGGCTTCTCTTTGTCCAATTCTAGTTTTCAAGGAATCATCTTCCTTAAAATTTTGGATCTCCTTTTCCAGTTGATTGGCTTTATTTTTTCATAATTTTTTTTTACTTTTCTTGGATTGTTCTTATCTTAAATTTTTTTCCCTTAATCTCTTTCATTTGATTTTTAAGTTTTTTTTTTTAGTTCTTCTATGAATTCTTTTTGTACAAATGACCAGTTAATGTTATCTTTGGGGTAGGAAAGACTTTTTTTTTCTTTAGTATTATCCTCTGAAAATCAACCTCAATCTTCTCTACTCCCATAGTAACTTTCTATGGTTGGCTTCTTTCTCTTAACCTGCTCATTTAAAAAATAATTATTATTTATAACAGCTGTTGTATTCACCACTAGACTTGGAATATGGGGGTATGGTGTCTTTAACTTCAGGTCCCCCTTCTGGAACTCTAATCTGAAACTGAGCTACTGTTTCTGCACTCAACAGGTTCCTTATTTGTACAGGTTCCCTCAATGTTCCCCTACACACCCACACAGTCACATTGTCAAAGAGGTACAGGTTCTTATGACTGGGGTGAGGCTATCCCAATCCAGCTTTCCCTAGGGCAGGATATTTACTGTTTCCTGGGAATTAATCTGAAGGGCACATTTCACAGAGGCAAGGCTCTGTTCTGGTATCTTCCCATCTTCTCTGATTGTCCCAGGAGGACCACTGTCCTGCCCCAATGCTTGTTTATTTTTCCTGTTCTATATTCACCCTCTATTTTGAGGTTCTATTTTGTCTTGTTTGTGTGTGAATTTTGGAGAACTTAAATATTCTGACCTATTCTGCCATCTTCCCAGTGTCCTCTGCTTTCCTTTTCATAAGCTGATATTTGGCAAATCAAATACATTTTCATTATCACGAATATTCTTGAATTGACATGTCAAACTAGAATGCTGAGTTCTATGTTTTTCAGGAGAGACTGATATCAGGATATTCTATGACTTACTTGGTACAGTAGGTGCCAACCCCCTCTAAGTCTGAGTATCCTTAATATGTGACTGTTCCCCTCAGATGATTGGATTTCTTTTGAACAAATGTTCCCAAGGAACCTCTGGCTCCTTATTTCTGCTCAATCTAAAAACAAAAAGACATATTCGTGTCTCGTGCTACAAGAGGCTAGATGCCCCAAGAAGGGTCTGGCTCCTTTTCCATTTGCAGTGAGAAGTCATTGGCCCATAAAAATCCTGTAAAATTGTGAACACTCTCAGATGGGCCATCTCAAGACATACTTTAAAATCATCAGATCATTGACTTCAAATTGGAAAGAACCTAGAAGTTTTTTCAAAATAGGTTGTTGAGTTAGGTCCTTTTTTTGGGTGGAAGCAGATGAATTTAGTCTTAAAAAACAAACTAAGAATTTATTTTCTTTTTATATTTCCTTCATTTCTAAATATATTCCTTTTTTCTCTCCTACTGAAGAAGTCATATCTTGTAGAAACAAAGAAAAAAAATCTCCTCCATTATAGTGTGAGTTCTTGAGGTCAAAGATTGTATTTTCCCTTTCTTTGTATCCCCAACAGTTAGCACATTGCCTGAAAGAGTAGGCACTTAATATATGCTTATTGACTGACAATGTAACCAAACTAAACAACATAACAATCAAATCTCATACCAACAATTTTCCAACTCTGCAAAGAGGAGAGGGAGCTAGTTATCTTTTCTCATATCATCTCTTGAGTCAAGCTTAGTCAATATAATTATTCAGTAAATAAGGTGCTTTGGATTCTGGTAGAACATGACCTTGAGTGGCTGACATATCTGATAACATTTTTGGAACCTCAAAACTTATACAATACTAACTACACTGTAAAGCAAAGCACATTTGGAAGACAAAGATTCTGATGAAATCAGTGACCTAATATGAATTCAAAAGACTGATTATGAAGCATTTAACCTAGTTCCTCACAGAGAGCTAATATACCTAAGATGCAAAATAAAACATATATTTTTGCATGTCTGATGTGGGAATTTGTTTTGCTTGACCATGGATATTTGTTTATGATTTCCTTTTTCTAACTGGGAGTAGATGGGAGAGAGAAAGCAGCTAGGGAGAGAGTAGCCAAAAAGATCTCAAAGAAGATACAGAGAAAAAAAGGAGCTCATTATAACATTTTTAAATGAAAGAAAAACAGAAAGACTATGTTTATAATTTTGGAAGCTACATGTTGAATTGAATATATGCTTTAAAAAAGAGCAAGATAACTATAACAGAAATTTAGGATTTGATGGAGAATCCTCTTTCTGTTATACTATGTATGTGGAAACATCCATTTAATAGTTAAATTCAGAATAAATGTTTAGGTTTTTAAAGGTAAAATTGCAGAGTTTCTTAGATATTCTAGGACCAAATACAATACTCTTATAACTGATATAGTAGGGCAGGTAGACTCTGGCCCCCATATTTAATGGAAGTTCAGAAATAGGAGACTATAAGTAACTAAGAACTTCTGTAACCAAGTGGATAATTATTTCTTTTGGAGGATGCTGAGCTTGTTTAACCAATTCAATTGACCACTAGCTGGTTTTGAAAACATGGCATTGGCTCTTCCAAGTGTAAAACTTAATATTAAAAATAAATAATGTTTGTTGAAGTGAGATATAAAATAGAGAGACACATTCATCCAAGATGCTAATTAGTGTCATGAAAGATATTCTGCTTAAAATCCAAACAAAATTGATTTTTTCTGCTGGAGAGATTATCAAAATAATCCCATTTGCAGATAAAATTGCATACATCATGTTAAACCCCAGAATAGTACAAAATCTCAATGAAATCCTAGATGAACAAATTAGAACAAGAAGGGACCTTAGAAATCATCTACAATTGTCCCTTCCACATCAGGGGGTTAGGGATGTGGCACCCTTGTGATCTGGAAAGTCCATGTAAATGTTTTGGCCTCCCCTTCATACTAGAGAAGAAGTCTGAATTTTTTCTTTTTTTCTTTGGTATTTTTAGTACCTTATTGTGAAATTTGGGTTGATAATATATAATACTATAAATTTATTTTATGTATTTGTGAATTTCTAAACTTTTTTTTAATATCATATGTGGCTTCTGCAAAATTCTCCTTCCCCTCAATTCCCATTTAATTTTTCAATCTGACCTGCAATACATTGAAACTGTGATGAGAAAATTTATGATACAGAAGAGATAAATATAGTTGAATTCTCTTTTGTGGGGGAGCTTGAAGTGACTTGCTCAAATTCACTCAGGGAGTGAATAGAAGAACTGGGATTTGAACTCTGATACTCTTTTGACTCAGAATCTAGCCCTTTTCCTATTTTACTACATTGCTCATAATAAAATAGTGAAAGAGATCTGTCCAAACGTCTGTCCTGAAAAATCAAGCAGGTATGTGCATATGTATATACATATATATATATATATATGTGGATATATATTCTTTATGTATAGCATATATATATACATATATAATGCACTGAAGAACATTTTAATCTTTTCTGGACTTTTTTGAGATTTTCAATAAAAATTATTATATATAATGTTTGTCAATATTCATATTAAGAAATTAACATGTATGGCTTTTAGGAAGTTTCATAGAGCAGCTGGGTGGCACAATGGACAGAGCTCTGATTCAGAAAGACTCATCTTCATCAATTTAGACACTAGCTGTGTGATCCAATACAAGTCACTTAATCCTGTTAACCTTGTTTCCTTGATGTAAATGAGCTGAAGAAGGAAATAGTAAATGACTCCAATATCTGCCAAGAAAACTCCAACTGAAATCAGAAAGAGTCAGACATGACTGAAAAATGATTAAACAACAGCATCAATTAGGACTTAATATCATACATTTTTAGGTACTTAATAAGCACTTGCTGCATTGGATCAAGTTGAATTAATGTTATTTTGATAAATCAAAGTCAGATGACTTGGGTGTAGATTCCATTTCTAACACAGCTATTTCTGTGATCTTGCTCAGGTAATTTTACTCCTCTAGCCTCAGTTTCTTTATCTGTACAATGAGAGACTTGGATAAATCAGTCTTTAATGTCTCTTCCAGTTTTAAATTCATGATTCCCTTTGGGTTCTATGATGTGTGTTGTCAATTAGGCACATGATATGTGAAAGTATGGGATGGGATGAACTGAAGCCAGAACATTTTTATTGACTGAAAATAGCATTTTTTTCATGAGCAGCAGAACAACTAGTATTACAAAGACATTTCTAAATAAGAGGCAGTGAAAATTTTATTGCAGCTAGCAACACCTCATATTTTTTTTTAGTTTCTTTTTTGCCATCATGTTTCAATCCTATCCCCTTGCTCTATTCTCTTCATGAAGTACATTAAAACACAAAAGAATGCTTTTGTTCTTTCTAAGGCTTGTCCAATTTCACGAGATCCAAGGGAACAATGTGTCAGGTACAGTTTGCTATGTCTTATTTTGTTCAGATTTCTGGCTGAATTTTCTTCCCGGCCACATGGCTGTGGCCCTCTTAGGGAAACTGGGACGCACTTGCCCAGTTTAGTGAGAGAATCATGCAAGTGTCTCTATATTTAGGGGATTAAGTGACAAATGATCCTAATAGACATACTCTATCTTTATAATCTTTACAAACTGAATTTTAAGTGGAAAACTAGGACAGCAAATATTGATATCATGGAGTCACAGCATTAAAGAGAGGCAGATTAGACAACTCAACCCTTGCCTTTTGGCAAAAAGACACCTAAACTAGGCAGGGCAGATGACTATCAAAAGTTTCCAAAACCCAGTCTTCATTTTCAGTTTACATTTACCTATTTACAGGGTTGTGAAAATTGGGAACTAATAAGAGTGAAAAAATTAGAAAAATGTTCAGTGGAAACCTTCCACATGAAACAAAAGCAAAAACCTCAGACAAACCCAAAAAGCCATCTTCAGAGATCCTATCTTTGTTCAGGAGCTAGACATAATATGTTTTGGCAAATATTTTCTTACCACTGAAGTACATGGTTAGTAGGTGTTGTATTTTTTAATGGCACGAGTTTACATGACTATAAAATATAGGAGATTCTTCCCTACCTCATTTCCTAAATAGTTGATGTATTCACCAAAAGCAAAGAGTAAATAACCGATGAGATGAAGTGTTAACAATATTGTTAACACTCTGAGATCTCTTTATGAAGTGTGAATACCTTTAGCCAGCAGAACTGTGTGGTGAGTTCCCTTCAGAGAGAAGCTACAGGGAAACTGTAAGTTCACCTGTAGGTAAAGAGGTAAACTAAGGCTATTAGTAGGAATTCTTTCCTTCTTCTACCCTTTCTATCCATTCACCAATTCCCCCTATTCTATCCATTACCACTATCAAATCCCATTTCTAGGTTCATGTATAGATTCATTGCTAGGGAGGGAAAACTTGGTCCTGTATTTAAAGTCTTTTGGAGAAAGCTTTTCCTTTTTTTCTTTCTGTAATGCATTTTAACAATTAAGACCAGGCCAATAAGTTTCTCAGAAGCAGCATGGCAAAGTGGACCAAGGACTTGATCTGAAATTAAAGGACTAGCTTTCAAATACTACTTATTTACTTTCCATGTGGCTTTGGGAAAGCCACGTTTCTCCTCTTGATTTCAATGTCTTCCTCTATTAAATAAGGTGATTAAAGGAGATGGCCTCCAAGATCCCTTCTAGTTCTAAACCCATGATTCTAAGAGAAAATTGATATGGTAGATAAAGAACTTGGAATCGTGAAGATATAGGTCTGCATTTCATTTTAGATGCTTACTAGCTGTGTAACTGGAGATCAATCACTTAACTGCCCTCATCTTTAGTTTCCTTATCTGTAAGATGGAGATAATTATATTGTCTTCTGGATAGTGGTTTTAATATAATAATATAATTACAAATATAAAATATATAATTGTAAATTTATATATAGATATATGCATGCTTATTTAAATATAACAAATTATAAATTAATAAATACAATTATAAATATAAAATATAGTATAATTATAATAAGATTTATGTAGCTTTTTAAGTTTTGCAAAGGACTTTACATATTTTATATCATTTAACAACCAAATAATGTAGTGCCATTATTATTTCCTTTTTTACAGATATAGACTCTGGGTGTAAGAGAGATTAAAAGATTGCCTAAAAGATTTCCCCTGGTCACATTGCTAGTTAAGTATCTGAGGCAGAATTTGAACTTGGATCTTCCTAATTGCAAATCCCACACATTTTGTTCTACTACCTTCTTATGATTTAATAGGTTACTACCATAAAATCTATAAGAATAGATTTTATAGTACCTTTGTTGTTGTTTCAGTTGTATTCAATTCTTTGTGACCCCGTTTGGGACTTTTTTGGCAAAGATATTAGAGTAGCTTGCCATTTCCTTCTCCAGCTCATTTTAACACGGTTGAAACACGTGTTGAAACAAACACGGTTAAGTAACTTGCCCAGGCTCACACATGTAGGAAGTGTTTGAGGCCAGATTTGAATTCAGGGAGATGAGTCTTCTTGATTCCAGGCCTGGTGCTCTATCCACTGTCACACCTAGCTGCCCTTATAGTACTTTAAGATTGGACAAAATGCTTTACATTTGTTATTTTAGTTGCCCATAGTAGCTGGGCTGTGCAGTGGATAGCATTATATGTTATGAAGTAAAATCCTAAATTAGGTATCAGTGTTCTTTCCAGGACTTGACATAAACTGTATGACTACGAATAAGTCACTTGAATACTCAGAAACTCAGTTTCCACATTTGTAAAATAAAGAAGATCTTTTCAGTACTACATTACAAGAGTTATTTTGTGTGTAAAGAACCCTATAATTAATTGGGAACTATGTTCTCCTGAAACTGGCAGAAGATTCTTTCTCCCCAGGGAAGTTGGAAAGGAGAATGAATTTTTTTTTTATTCAATATACTTAATTGTCTTTCCTCCTCTCTTGATTTAAGTTTAAATTTCACCTCTGCTCTTAATCCCTATGTGAAAATGGGGAAATCTCTGAGCCCCAGATGAAATGATTTCTTATCTGTAAAATGGAGCTGGTAATATTGTTAAATCTCTCTGAGTCTTTCTCTGTTTCTGTCTGTCTGTCTGTCTTGATGCCTTTCAATAAATCTCTGTCTCTCTCTCTCTCTCTCTCTCTCTCTCTCTCTCTCTCTCTCTCTCTCTCTCTCTCAACAATAGGGTCATTGTTAAGTTCAATGAGCTGAGAATATAAACATTTTGTAGACAGCTAGATGTCATAGTGGATGGAACGGGGGATTTGAAGTCAGTGAGATCTGAGTTCACATTTTGTCTTAAACCATTATTAGCTATATAATCCTGAGAAAATTACTTAACCTTCTTGTCTCAGTTTCCTCATCCTAAATGAACTAAAGAAAGAAAAGACAAACTACTTTATATCTTTGCCTAGAAAACCCCCAACTGGGGTTTAAAATATACAAGAAATAAATGATAGCTAAATGAAATGAATTTGTTTACGGAAAAAAACTAGAAAAAAGGAGAAAAGTAGGAAAAGAAGAGAGAGAAAAGAAAGAAAGAGGAAAGAAAGGAGAGAAGTAGATAAAGAGAGAAAGGGATATGAAGGAAGAAATGAGAGAGTAACAGAGACAAAGACTGAAATTACTCAACAACCATTATAGTTTCCTCATCTTTAAAACGGCAGTAATTTGTGATGATCAAATGAGTTATCATATACAAAGTTCTCTGCAAACCATAAAGAGCTATATAAATTCCAGCTATTTTTATTTTGAGGGGAGAGAGAGGTGGGGGAGGGAGGAGGGAGGGAGGAAAAGTGGGAGAAAGTAGGGGAGAGCAATAGATAGAACATGGTATGTGGTTTAAAATGATAAAAAATAATTTTAAAAATCCTATGTGATGCATAATTACTACCAAAGAGTTGCATTTTCTATTATAACAATCATTCGAAGGAGCAGAAGCTAGTATAATATGAAAAAAAATGCTCACCAGATGTTAGCAATATGGAATCCTCAGAAAAGTCTTCCTGAAAGAGGAGGATCTTGTTGGAAGAGTTAAATGTGAGCCAAAAAAAGAGTTAACATTGAATAAGTTTAGTTTCTAGGTAAAAAATGTCATCTTACTCAAATGGTTTTTACAATATGAAATATAACTTCCCAATGACATTTAAGCAATAAATTGAGTAGTTTTTATTAGTTGGAAGATTTTAAACTTTTTGTGGCTTGTTTTTCTCTAGAAGTTAAATAGAATAAACACTAAAGCTGTCTGGAAGGCATCTGGGATTCCACCCTGTGTTGTGAGTGATGCTTTCCTAGACTAATTTCTCTTGTAGCTTCAGTTTGTACTGCTCATAGATGATGCATATAAACATTCTTCTTTTTAATGAGTTGGAAATTGTTGCAGGCTTCAGTATAAATGTTTAAAGTTGTTGACTCTAAATTGGGTTATCTTTCCAACCTCTCTGTATGGTTGGAACAATAGGAGTTTGTAGTGCTGGCTGAAAGACTTTCCTACTCTGACTAATAAGTGACAAAGATTAAAGGAAGAAAGTAATAAGCAGTTCAGAAAAATTGACCAAAACTTAGTGGATATGAAACCTGACAGAATATTTAGTACTTGGCATCCATAGTCCCCGACTCTTGAAGTAAGAAGCAAAGTCCTTTTTTCATAGTACTTCATTTTAAATGTATTTTCTTCATACTGTTTTCTTGAGAGTATAGTTTAGGGAGAAATAGAGCACAAAGGATTTTTCATTCAGAGTAATACTTAGCATGAGATGAATCCAAAGGAACTGTTGTAGGTAGAGGCATTAAGGATAAAGAAACTGGTCTCAGAGTTTATCTTCTATAGTGATTTCAGATAACTTTGGAGACAAACAGATGGACAAAGTTTCTACGACTCTTTTGGGGATGATTTTGTGACATCTTTGGGACAAATCTATTTGGAACTCTGAAAACGTGATAGGTAACAGAAACACAAAAAGCCTTGACAGGAAAGGTTAAGATTAGGGCTACATTAAGAGTGATATGGATTAAAGCATGTGGGAAATAAATTGTGAAACCTTTAGCAATCTTCCTAATATCTATTCTTTCTCACTTAAATATTTTTATTTTAAAAGGAATTTTGAGGAACATTTATATATACAAGTCAAATACAAGCATATTATTTTGCATAATATAAATCATCTTCAAGCCTCAGTTTGTTGTCTGTTATTTCTAATGGAATTTGTTATAATCAAAATTCTAGTGCTATAAAATAATTTAGATAACATCTTGTAGTATGCTGCAATGAAACTTCAATTGTATTATAACATACCTTTACCTGTAAATATATGCATTTTGAATATGATTTTATTATGCTTATGGTGGAAGTGATAAACATCTCTCCAAACTACTCTCCATTTATGATGGCATTCTAATAGGTAGTTTGGGACAGAATTTTTCTTGATAGTAAGGGGGTTTTGTTTGTTTGTTTGTTTTTTTTTTTTTTTTTTTTTTTTTTTTTTTTACAAAATCTTGCTGATTCTTTTTATTTTTACCTTTCAGTTATTTCCTAAAACCCTGCCTGACTCTTCTTAGAAAAACTACTTGAAACATTTTGGATAACATATATAGTATTCCATACTCAAAGGCCTCTGTCTCTCTAAGGAAAGAGAAGAAAATGCATTGCTTCTGTAGGTCCAGGTTTGATCATTTTAGTCTCATATACATTTTAGTCTGTCACATGCAAATATAAATGGCTTTTATTCAAATGGTTCCAACATTAAATGAAAATACACATAGTGAACTAATTTAGGGACTTTTTAAAAGACCAAAGACACTTCTAGAAATATCTAACCCTAGGATAAAAAGATTTTGATATATTTATTTACTTAACTTAAAAAATAGTAACATGGGAAATATCACTGTGGGATTCCTAAGTAAATCAACCAGCTAATCAACAAGCATTTCTTAAGTACTGACTAGTTAACCAAGTACTGTAGATATAAATACAAAATTGACATGGTTCCAATCTCAAAGAATTTGCATTCTATTGGGATCATTGTTGTTCAGTTATTTTTTTCAGTTCCTCCTCTACATGAGCCTATATGGGATTTTCTTGAAAGAGATACTGGAGAGGTTTGCCTTTTCATTCTCCAACTCATCTTAAAGATGAGGAAACTGAGGCAAACGGCAAAATGGCTAGTTTAGGGTCACACAGCTAGTAAATATCTGAGGCCAAATTTGAACTCATAAAACATGAGTTTTCAGGCCTTGTACTCTATCCACTCCATCATCTAGCCACTCCTTTTTTGGGGGGCTGAGATAGGATATGTAACATATACTCAGATATGTAAACATACCACAGATACAAAATAATTCGTCAGGTTACTAATTAATGGGGGAATTGAAAAAAAGCTTCTTGAAGGAAGTGACACTTGAGTTGAATTCTACATGAGGAAGAGCAAATAAACTATTCTTGATCTGTGGAATGTTGGAGGGGAGACTAATACAGTCAGTCTAGAATGAAGGACTTTACATGTCAAATGGAGGTAAGAGGGAACTTAAGATTAGAGCAGGAAAATGACATGGCCAGATCTATGATGTAGGAAAATAAATTAATTCTTTTTTGGGGGATGAAAGGTGAATTAAAAAGGGGAGAGACTGGATGCAGGAGAAACTACTTAAGAGACAATTCTGATAGTACTGATAAAAATTAAGAGGGTATGAAATAGGTTGAAATGAGTACAGAGAATGAGAGAAGTTATGGAAGTGGAACTGGCTTCAGATTGGATATAGGTGCTGAGAAAGAGGGAACAGACCAAGATGACTTTGGTTGTTGTCCTTTGTTCTTGAAGGGGACCAAAATGATATCACTATGTTACTGTGTGTTCAACTGTGGCTAATTAGAATGCTCTGCTACAGGTCAAACATAAATAGTCCCTATGAACATTTGGGGAGGCTTCTCTAATTTTGTGCACTTCATGTTTCTTTTGATTAATTCATTTCTGCTTTGTTCATAGAGCCCAGCACCTTCTCTGATGAGGGCATGCCATGCTGGTGGTCCTGTGCCAGTGTCTCCCATGTCATACAACTAATTCTAAAGATTTAAGGTATTCTAAGATACCTTGAGAATATCCTTGTATTGCTTTTTTTGATCACCTTGTGAGAGTTTGCCATGTGTGTGTTCTCCATAAAATAATCTTGAGTTGAAATGCTTGGCAGGTTAGTTCAAGAAAGGACCTCAGTGTCTGGTATCTTATCTTACCAGATAATTTTCTTTTTTTTTTCCTTTTTAAAAAATTATTATTATAGCTTTTTATTTACAAGATATATGCATAGGTAATTTTTCAGCATTGACAGTTGCAAATCCTTTTGCTCCAACTTTTTCCCTTCTTCCCCCCACCCCTTCCCCCAGATGGCAGGTTGACCAATACATGTTAAATACATTAAAGTATAAGTTAAATACCATATATGTATACATGTCCAAACAATTATTTTGCTGTATAAAAAGACTTTGAAATAGTGTATAGTTAGCCTGTGAAGGAAATAAACAATGTAGGCGGACAAATGGAGGGATTGGGAATTCTATGTAGTGGTTCATAGTCATCTCCCAGAGTTCTTTCCCTGGGTGTAGCTCTACCAGATGATTTTCAGAGTCTTCCTAAGATAATTCAAATATAATTGATTCAGTTTCCTGGCATGGTATACTGACCAGATTTCATAGGTATTCCGCAATGAGATCAACACAATGGCTCTGTAGACTTTCAGTTTGGTAGTCAGTCTAATACTTCTACTTTGTCACACTTTTCTTTGGAGCCTCCCAAACACTGAGTTAGCTCTGGCAATGCATTTGTTAACTTCATTATCAATGTAGACATCTCTGGAAAGGAAAGAGAATTTATTTATAGCATTAAAACTTCACCATTTGCTGTAAATAATGATTCTACATATGGATGGTATAGTATGGCTGATGGAGGATCTGTGTTTTCTTGGTGTTAATTGTTAGGCCAAAATTTGCACAAGTAGCAAAGGATTGATTTATACTTTGTTGCATCTCTATTTCAGAGGCTGTATTGAATGCACAATCATTTGCAAACAAAAAATCACAGACCAACACTCCTTCCACTAGTTTTGACTTGTAGCCTTTTCAAGTTGAAAAATTTACCATCAGTGTGGTAGCTGACTTTGATTTTGTGTTTGTCCTCATTGAATGCTAAAAAACACATAGCCTTGTTTCACTCCATTGGTGATTGGGAAAGCTCAAGAGCATTGTCCATTGTCCATAATAAAACTGATGTATTGTACTGATGAACTTTTCTGGATAACCAAATTTTGACTTAATTTTCCATAAGCCCTCATGAATGATAGCAGCAAAGGTCTTAGATATATAAATGTTGAATACAGACCTCTATTCTGCTCCTGGAATTTTCCTGGAGTTTTTGGGCAGTAAACACCATAATGACTGTTCCTCAGCCCCTTCTGAAGCCACACTGGCTCTCTGTTAGGTAATTTCTTTCCAAGTTTAGGACTGGCCTATTAAGGAAGTCTCTGGCAAAAATCTTGCCAACCATGACTAAGAGAGAGACCTCCTGTGATTGTCACAAGACAATTTCTTTCCATTACCTTTATAAAGAAGAATAATCGAGACATCTTTGAAGTCTTGAGGCATAACCCTCTCTTGCCATATGATCTGCAAAATTTTAGTTGGCTTTTGTAGGAGCAATGGACCCTCCAAATTGTAAATAAAATTGACACCTGGTGCTTTACTACATGAAAGTAGCCTAATGATGTTCAAAACCATTTCTTTAGTTGGAACTTCAGCTAGGGAGTGATTGATTTCAACTTTAGGTCTGTTGAGAACACGATGGAAGTGTTCAGCCTTTCTCTCTAGGATCATGTCCTTATCACTAATCAGTGGGGCACCATTAGCACTGAGTAGCTGAGATGTACCACAGGTCTTTGGTCCATAAATAGCCTTTAGTGCATCATAAAAATGCTTTGGGTTGTTTCAGAACAAAATTGAATTTCATCTGCTTTCTTACTGAGCCAAGAATTCTGAATCTAAGTTTTGATTATACTTTATTTTTGATGGAATTGAATGCTACCTTCTTAGAGATGGATGAACTATCAGGCTGGTACACTCTGTGGAGTTCTCATTTTTCATGTAGCAGTTTCTGAATTTCCCCATCATTTTTATCTAACCAGTTTTGATGTTTGCAAGTGTTCTGACCCAGATGAGCAAATGCAATGCTGTACACAAAATTTCCAAAAGCTGCCCACTTCCTTTCTACTTCATTGTTGACAACTGTGTGTTGGCTCAACTTACCTTCCAGGTTGATAACAAACTGTTCTCTATCAGAGAAGCTCTTTAATATATTCACATCAATTCTTCTAGTAGTCTTTTTGTCCTGGGGCCTCCACTTTTATCAAATGAGAATATTCAGCTTGGAGAGGATAAGTCTATGAACAGTCCAGTTCTCTGCACCACACATTGCTTTGATCACTCTCACAGTTTTCTTGATAATAAGGATTTCCAGGTCTTCATAAAATTTTTCTTTGACTTCATCAGGGTTTGTCATGATGGGAGCAGAGGCACTGATGATGGTCGCATGGCATTTTCCTGCAAATGGCAATCACATCGTTCTGAGCCTGTCATTCATTCCTTTTGGAAAGCATGTGAGCTTGTTAATTAGATTAGTTTTGATTGCAAAACCTACACCACCATCACGGTGACCACTCCAGAAAAATATGAATCCATGTCATCCGTCAGTAAACTGGCCTTCATTTGCCTGCTTTATTTTACTCAGGGTTGCTATTTAGAAGCAATATTTGTTGAATTCTCTTGCAACAAGAGCTGTTCTTTTCTCAGATGTATTGATTTTATTTAGTCTACAAGTATGCACACATTCCATGTACCAGTGGTGAGTAGAATCAACTTTTCAGAAATTTTTGTACACTTTTTAGTGTCTCAACCACAAGGTGGGCTTACTGCTTGCTGCAGTAAGCTACCCAACCAGACAATTTTTAGGACACTTTTTCTAACCCGTTCCTCACATATGGAGGTGAACAGTGTGATCTTTAAAAGGCTTCTCAGACACAAAGGGGATTGCTGAATCCCACTGCTGCATCCAGTAAGGAGAGGATTCTATGGCCTGGCCTGTGGGCAGTTTGTGACATAGTTCCCAATGTATTCACACCGGCTACTTCATCACTTGCCCATTGCCACAGGACTTTGAGGGTAAAAATAGTAAAATGGTATAGTGATATCTTTTGATTTGTGCATAAATTAGATTTAAGTGAGGCAGAGTTGCATGAAGTCATCTGCCTCATTCTCTCTTCTAGAGCCATCATTATAGAGTGGCAGGACAGAATAAAAACAACTGATGATGACTCCAGATGCAGTGGATGACCTTGGTGTTTTTTGTTATCTAATCACGCTCTAAGCATTCCACAACACCTGCTTCATCTGCTCTCATGGCCATTGGAACAAATTGTTCTCATTGGCCTGTTTCACTAGTGGAAGTTTTTACATGGTTGGGGTAGACACCCCACTTAACTTACCATAGGGTTTAAGACCCCTTGTTTACCTTCAATCTGGTTTGGCCCATGTGCCAAAATGGTTTGCTGGGGTATGTGCATGCTACAGCTTCCGGGAGTCACAGGTGAAAGTTAGGTGGATAAAGTGCACACCAAAGGTGGAAAGCAATTCTGAAAAGGGCTCCGTAGCCCTCACCCCAGAGGTCTAGTATTCCCTTAACACACTCCATACCCACACTTTCAACCTGGAGATTGAAAGAGTGGTCACTGGGTCCTTTTATCTTGATTTTTAAGAAGTACTAATAGCATTGATAGTAACAGTTTTTGTGTGGTGTAAGTATAGAAAAGTTATGTTGGCAATGAATGTGCTTTTAAAGGAGTTTATTAAAGAAAAATCTAGTTTGAACAGACTAAATAACCATATAAATAGGGTAATAATTAACTTTCTCAAATTTGAAACAAAAGAAAAAAGAATTTTAAACTCCAATTAGAATATATGTCCAAGAGTCACATTACAAAGTTTTCAATAGTGATTAGAGAGTAGATTTCTTTCAGTCATTAGTAAAACAATTAGCTTGACATGGTCTTTACTCCCCTCCTCAAAAGATAACTTAACTGTCATTTATACAATCAATCCAAGGGTAGTTTTTTTCTTTAATAGGTGTTTAGTTTGAGGGGTTTTTTGGGGGAGAGGATAGGTGCTACTGATGATTATTTTTAACTTCATGTTGAAGTATTTCTGCCATTTGACACCTTTTTTAAAATTGGGAAAATATGTTTACTTGGAAAACGAAATTCAGGAGTTTTTCTGCCAAGGTAAATTAATGTGTGTTATGGGTCTTGTCTCTTCTTGTATGTACTCCTTGTATCATCTTCAACAGAAACTATAATGTTACTTAAGGTAATCAGTTATGGCCTTAGGCTCTGTCATTAAAGAAGACTTTATAAACTTCTGGTGATTGTAACATTTTAAAGACTACGTAGAAAGATGCTGTCAAGAGGAAAGATGTTGAGAAATGCAGGACATGTTTGAGGATAGACATGAAAATAAAGTGAACTTATGCCCCTTATAAAAATAGAATAACTTTTATTCCAAAGGATATAAATGCATTACTCCTAGTTAATTAATTAAAATATTTGTATTAAGAGATGTTACATCTTAAATACAGTATATTTCAGATATCATTCTACCAAAAGGACAAATTACATCTATCAATTACATGGTGATGCACATAGTATATTTATCTCATGATAACATGAAGAGTGAAGAGCTTATTATGTAAGTGTTATTCCTATTTCCTTGACAACAACATAATTGTAGTAGATAATTTATTGAGGTTGAAAGTTTTCAGTCCTTTCCTTGATGTCAATATGCTGGATTGGACTAATCCAGAGGATTGTTTCAGACATTTGCCTTGGAATTAGCTTGCAATTTCCCCAATGAAACAGGAGGGATCTTAGAAGTAGTTTGCTCCTTAACCCTTTAACTGCATTACTCACTAGAAGTCATAAGACATCAGACCAAAATGGAATTAATGGTCATGGAAGACAGCAAGTTAACTTTCCAAGTTTGTTTATCATTTGTGATTAAGGAAGTATTCAATTTTAAAGCTTCTAATGGTTAATTGAGTGGCACGTAGCTATTGGTATATATGGACTATTTCCTCTCAAACTAAAGTTACATACAGCAAAGGCAAACATTCATTTTATTTTTACTATATCTTGCTTCTTTAAAACAGTCATTGATATCATATTACCAGTATAATAATCTATAAACCTGGAACCACTTCTAATCAGTCACACACAGATATAGATTCACACATATGAACACACAGACACAATTTTTATCATCTTTATTTTCTTAAATATTCCCTTCCTCAAGTGTGACAAACTTTCTTTTGCAACTTCCCATTTCCATTATAATCCAGCTTCCAAGTAGGTTTTTGTTGAACAAAACACGCTTTGCCTTCTCACTGCTTTAACAAAAATCTCCTCCTTTGTTATTGTTTTCTGTAGATTTATTATTTTATGAGACCTCAAAGTAAGGTCTTTACTCCATGGTGTAAAGTCCTTCACTAGAGCTTCCCCAAATCCTGGCATTTAACAGTATATTTTCCTACATCCCTATCAGTTCTCTAGACTCTCCTAGAACACTAGTAAAGGCCCCTTTTGTCAATTCGTCACATTCATATCTCTGAGCTTTCTCCCAAGTCATCCCTATATAAGAATACTCTCCTTGTCCTAGTTTGCCAAGTTCTTCTCCTTTTTCTTTTCTCCTTTAAATGGCTCTTAACATCAAGGATTTTCCAGGAAGCTTTCCCTCAATAATGTCAACAGAAGCAATGGTTCCCTTGGAGATTCAATTTTTCATATGCATCCAACCAAATATTCTCCCCCTTTTATTTATATCTGAGGTAAATATTTTATTAGCATATTTGTTTGTGACCATCCTTAAATAAATGAGCAGCTTGAGGCTGTTTACATATATGCAACAACATTTTTTTTAATGGGAAGGTGAAGTTATATAAATTCAGCTAGACTTAATTTAGCAGATCTATTTTCTAATCATGATTATTGATGACAAAGACAAATGGAATAAAAATGTCCTTAAAGTGATTGCCATCAACACTGCTGCTTTTCTAAGACTGATAGTTCCAAGGAGACATACAGTAATTAGGTAGTCAATACATGCTTAAAAATTTTTTTTACATTTATTTATTTTAAAAACACATTGTTTTATGAATCATGTTGGGAGGGAAAAATCAGAACAAAAGGGAACAACCATGGAAGAGAAAAAAAACTGAAAACAGAAGTGAACATAGCACGTGTTGATTTACATTCAATCTTCATAGTTCTTTTTCTGGATGTAGATGGTATTTTCTATTCAAAATCTATTGGGTTCACTGGTTCACTGAATCACTGAGAAGAACCAAGTCTTTCATAGTTGATTATTACACATTCTTGTAGTTATTATATACAATGTATTCCTGGTTCTGCTGTTTCGCTCAGCATCAGTTCATGTAAATCTTTCCAGGCCTTTCTAAAATCACCTTGTTCATCATTTTTTTTATAGAACAATTTTTATAGAACAATAATATTCTTTTACCTTCATATACCACAACTTGTTCAGTCATTCACCAAGTGATAGGCATCCACTCTTTTTCCAATTCTTTGCTACCACAAAAAAAGATGCTACAAACATTTTTGCCTATGTGGGTCCTTTTCCCTCCTTTATGATTTCTTTGGGACACAGGCCCAAAGTGTAGGCACAGTTTGATTACCCTTTGGTCATAGTTCTAAATTCTTCTCCAGAAGGGTTGGATCATTGCACAACTCTACCAACAATATATTAGTATCCCAGTTTTCCCACATCTCCTTCAACATTTATCGTTATCTTTTCCTGACTTCATAGCCAATCTGAGAGGTGTGTAGTGGTACCTCAGAGCTGTTTTAATCTGCATTTTTCTAATCAATAGTGATTCAGAACATTTTTTCATATAACTATAGATGGCTTTAATTTTGTCCTCTGAAAATTATCTGTTCATATCCTTTGACCATTTATCAATTGGGGAATGACTTGTATTCTTATAATTTTGACACAATTCTTTATATATTTTAGAAATAAGATCTTTATCAGAAATACTGGCTGTAAAATCCCACCCTCCAGCTTTGTGCTTCTCTTTTAATCTTATTTCTGTTCATTTTGTTTGTGCAAAAACTTTTTAATTTACTGTAATCCAAGTTGTTCATTTTGCCTTTTATAATGTTTTCCTGTTCTTCTTTGGTCATACATTTCTCCCTTCTCCAAAGATCTGATAGGTAAATCATCTCTTGTTCTCCTAATCCGCTTATGGTATCACCTTTCATACCCATATCATGTATCCATTTTTACTTTATTTTGGTATGGGGTGTGAGATGAAGGTCTATGCTGAGTTTTTGATATATTATTTTATGTTTCCCAGCAATTTTTGTCAAATTTTGAGTTCTTATCCTAGAAGATGGAGTTTCGGTATTTATCAAATATTAGATTACTTTAGTCTTAATTACTGTGTCACGGGTATCTAATTTATTCCACTGATCTACCTCTATTTCTTAGCCAGTATGAAATGGTTTTGATTATTGCTGATTTATAATATAGTTTTAGGTATGGCACAGCTAAGCCACCATACTTTGTATGTTTTTTCATTAATTTCTATGATATTCTTGACACTTTTTTCTTTGAGATGAATTTTGTTAGTATTTTTACTAGTTTTATAAAATAATTTTTGACAGTTTGGTATGGCTCTGAACAAGTAGATCAATTTAGGCAGAATTGTCATTTTTATTATATTAGCTTGGCCTATCCAATTCAATTGCTCATGGGTAGGCCAAGCTAATATAATAAAATAATAATAAAGTATATTTCCATAGGGGATGGTGAATTCTTACTCAGTTGTGATCATTATTTGTCTTTCCAACAACTTACTCTTTAGAGTCATCTTGTTCTTCTTTTGTTGTTGTTGTTCTTCTTGTTGTTGTTGTTGTTCTTCTTCTTGTTGTTATTCTTCTTCTTCTAGTTCTTCTTCTTGTTCTTCTTGTTGTTCTTCTTCTTTTTCTTTGTGTTCTTCTTTTTCTTCTTCTTGTTGCTCTTTTTCTTGTTCTTGTTCTTGTTCTTCTTGTTGTTCTTCTTGTTCTTCTTGTCCTTCTTGTTCTTTTTCTTCTTGTTCTTCTTGTTCTTGTTCTTCTTTTTCTTCTTGTTGTTCTTGTTCTTCTTCTTGTTCTTCTTGTTCTTGTTCTTCTTTTTCTTTTCTTCTTCTTGTTCCATCATGCCACATGATTGACTCATTGAGCTTATATGCTAAATCCGTCAGCTCTTACTCACGAGATTTGTTTTCTAGCCAGTCTTCCTCCATATTACATTTATAAGTTAAATTTTTTAACCTAAGCATAGGTTTTTACATTTATTTCTATTGAAGTCCCTCAGATAGTTTTCTTTTTGTAGCACATTTTGCTCATTGTGTTTAGTCCCAGGATACTGGGTCCATAGTTATTCAAAAGTGGTCTCTTAAGTATAGACATGGAAAAGTTATAATAAAAAAATGCCTATTGCCAATTGTAATATGCATTTGTATGGGCAGTTCATTGAGTTAAGACATCACTGCTCATATTGTGGATAGATATTTAAGTTAAACAATGAATTGGACCCAAAATTGAAAAGGAGGAAGAAAATGGACTAAATTGTATTTGAAAATGGTACAGTTCTAAGGGTGGAGCCAAGATAGTGGAGTAAAGTCAGCAGTTTTGCTTAGGTCTCCCAACTCAATTCTGAGTGATATAACCAACAAAAAATCACAGTAAGTCATTTTTTTTTCAGTCCAAGGCAGCTTAGGAAGACAAAAATAAAGCTCTGCAGACACTGGGGAAGGTGTTGGCCCATAGTGTAGCACCAGTAAAGTGGTATCAACTGTGGACTTTGGAGATAGAAGTAACAGTGGAGGTAACAACAGTGTTAAGAATACCCAATAACCAGGATTAGTAAGGAGACTGGACACCAGGCCAGAAGGAGATTCCAGATTCACCCTTATGTTAGCACTGGGCACAGAATTGGTGATTATTTAGCAGCCCCATTGCCAAATAAACAGTTCTGTGATGCAATTCCAGGGCAGAGAGGAGCAACTGTGTTTGTGAGAGTACAATGGTCTTATATATTTAGGACTATAGTACAGACCAAAAGGGCAGTGACCAGTTCAAACCCTACGCAGCAAAACTTTAGAAACAGTAAAAACGTACAGGCCCCTAAATTTAGCTATGAACATAGCAGGATATAAAAGCCTGATGCTCAGGGAAGTCACTCAACCCTCCCAGAAATAAGTAGAGGCCAACTATAATATAAAGTTCAAAGTCAAAATTGTGAAAATGAGCTACTTATTGACAAGGAAGCTCAAGACAAATTTGAAAAATATATTTGAAAACATTTACAAGCAAAGCCAAAAAGAAAAATGTAGATTGGATACAAACCAAATACGAATTCCCAAACCAACTAAAGAAAAAGATTAAAAACATCAACAGATTTTAAAATAAAATAAAAACAGCAGAAAAACTGGTAAAAAAATGAGAGCATTGCAAGGGAATTATGAAAGAGAATTAACAGCGTAGTAATAGGAACATAAAAATACTATACACAATGACTCCTTAAAATCATAATTGGTCAAGTGAAATGTCAATAAAGTAAAAAGACTGAAAAAAAAAGAAAATGCAAAATATCTTATAGGAAGAACAATTGATCTGAATAATAGATTAGTAAGAAATAATTTAAGAACTATTGGGCTCTCTGAAAGCCATGATAAAAAAAAAAGAACTTGGGCATCATTTCAAGAAAATGTTAAGGAAAATTGCCCAGATATCTTGGAACCATTGGATGAAGTAGAAATAGAAAGAATTTACCAATTTCCTCCTAAAAGAGATTCTCAAAAAGAAATTGTACAGTCATTCTTGGATATAAAGTCCATTTTTAAAAGTTTATTCTTTTAATGATGCTATATGACTAGGAATCATGGAATGCATTATTCTCTAATGAATCAAAATTCTACATGATCCAAAGAGCAATAGGGTGGATCATAGTGGTCTTATTAAAGATGACTTGTGCACAGGATGTAGTATTAGCATTTTCATATAGAAAATGAAGGCCAGGAAAAAGAAATTATTTGATCATGTAGTAGAGGGGGCAGCATGGAGCAGTGGTTAGAGTCCTGGGCTTTTTAGGATTCTCTTTGATTCTTACTAACAGTGTGACCACCCCTCCCCTAGACTCTACAACTACAACTCTAAAATAACACAGTTCATAATTGTAAGGAGCAAATAAGATAATAGATGTAAAATGCTTTGCATATCCTAAAAGTGGCATTTCTTTCAGAGACTGAAAAAGATAAGGGACAGAACAGTGGTCTAATCAACTATAGAAGTTTTATGTTCTTGGGATTCAGAAAACTAGATTTGGTCTTAGATTTTAGCCCAGAAATCAAAACCTGGATGCAGGCATAGAATTCTGGTGACACTTCCAATTTCCAGCATAAAGATTAAAGGAAATTAAGAATACTAGAAAAGTCACTCCGAAAGCATAGTCTTTAGTATTCTTATATGTTAGTAACCAGGATTATGTCAGATAATTTACTGATAGCTCATTAGTATTACTCTTAGAAGATATAGATATATATATATATGCATATATATATTTGTATATAGATTTGAGAGTCAGTCTGTCAATTTTCAAAGAACTGGGCATTGATATATAACACGATTCCATTTTATTTCTTTTAAATTATTGAAAAAAACAAATTACCTTGATCTTTGTAAGGTGTTTTGGAGGCAATACTTTTTTTATAGTTCAGACATTTCATTATAATAAGTTTAATTATAGTGTTTGTTGAAATGAAAAGTTGAAAACGAGTATACAAAACAATTACTAATTGTGTATTGAAGGCAGCAAGAATTTCTGCAACATCAAAAAGTTTCCCAAGATAAAGTTTTAACAGCTCAAGTTTCTTGAGTGTTTTTCAAAAGACAAAAGAAAAAAAAAAGGAAAGGTTTTTTTTTCCCTTCAGATGGCAAATCTGACCCTTGTAGTAATGAGGGGTAGTAAAGGATATTTAATACATGTATAGATGGGAAGTAGTTCCAAAGTGGGATCAAATACTTCTAAAATGGAATGACTCCCCAAGCTTTTGTACTGTTTTTTTTTTCTTTCAAAACCTAGGTACCATGGAGAAATATCTGCTATTCTTGACTGTGTCTTTGGGGCTAATGTTGGCTGTAAAGAGGTTTCAAATAAAAGCACCCCACACTTGACCAAAATTAAAAATCTAGTTCTTTTGTTGTCCCAATATGTCAGAAAGCTCTTCCCAATATTATCACCAGTCATCAATGTGTCCTTCCTAGGAGTCATCCAACTGTGATGGAGAACTACTCAGAGCCTGACCTGAACTTCAGGGTTTGGGAAAAAGTCTAGTTATAAATGGTTTATGTCTGAAGATCTAATGCTCTCAGTGTTCACCCTGCTCTGAACCATAAGCTCAGAGCTTTTTTGTTGTTATAAGTATCCGTGTGAGCACAAATACAAGAACAAACTCTATGAAATACATAAAGAACCAAAGACATAGAATTACAAAGAAATAGATATCTATTCCAACAATGCAAAATTGATCATTTGTCTTTAATCATCATTTCTAAAGTCTCAAAAAAGAGAAATCTCAAACAATTACAATGGTCTAATATTCAAGTTGTTACTGCAAAACATGCCCTAAGCATAATTCTTTGTTCTATGTGTTCAAGTGTTTTATTTATCTTTTAAAATATTTTTATGGTTAAAAAGATCACAGTTTTTCAGGTCAAAAACCAGCCACAAAAATGAATCTCAATACAGATCTCACAAATCAGCAGGAATAGCATTTGGTTCTTCTGCTGCTACACGTTAACACTCAGTAGCCTTCGTATCAATGTGATTAAAATTTCTTTCCAAACTAAATAATGAGTTGATATTTTTATAATAAAAAAAGTTCTGAGTAATATTGCATAGGAGTGCCAGAAACTGTCCTATTGGAAACTAAAACTATTTATATTAAATAAGAAATCTGTTTTCAGGCCTGTATTTGCCACATTTATAGCATGGCACAATACATACTGTGATGGAGGTAGGAAAAAAAAAAGGTTTCTGGCACCCAATTACACATATTAGAAAGTTTGCCACGTAAAAATAAAGTGAAGAGCAAATAGGAGAAAATAAGAGGGAGAGAAAAAAAGAGGGAGGAGGGATTTTATTTCAGAATTGATTGGACAACAAGTCCAGTGCTTCATAAAGACCATCCCCATTAGTGACACAGGTGGCTTAGATGTACCAGTTTCTGTGATGAAAAGAATGCAGTCTAAATTTATCTATGAATTTGGCTGCATTCATGGCATTGGAAAGATCCTATCTGTTAACAAACACTAATAAGATGGCATCTCTAAGCTCATCCTCTGCCAACATTCTCATCAGTTCTTGGGCCTCATTCATTTATTCTCTGTCATTACTGTCAACCATAAAAAATCTGCCCTTGTGTGTTCTGAAAGTAATGGTGCCATAGGACTTGGCTCTTGTTCTAGACACTTACATCCCACACTGTGAAGCTAATGTATTTATATTCTACAATATTTATGTTGTAACTTACAGTGGGAATAGTAGTTACAATTGCACCCAGCTTCACTTTGAATAGTTTGTCTTTCCTGCAGCATCCAGACCAACCATTAGAATCCACATTTTTCTCCTTCCCTCCCTCCCTCCCTTTCTTTTTTTTTTTTTTTTTTTTTTTGCTGAGGCAATTGGGGTTAAGTGACTTGCCCAGGGTCACACAGCTAGACAGTGTCTGAGACCAGATTTGAACTCGGGTCCTCCTGAATTCAGGGCTGGTGCTCTATCCACTGCGCCACCTAGCTGCCCCCTCCTCCCTCCCTTTCTTTCTTTCTTTCTTTCTCTCTTTCTCTCTTTCTCTCTTTCTCTCTTTCTCTCTTTCTCTCTTTTTCTCTTTCTCTCTTTCTCTCTCCCCTCCCCTCCCCTCTCCTCCCCTCTCCTCCCCTCCCCTCCCCTCTCCTCTCTTTCTCTCTCTCCTGGCCAAAGAGCCCCTTAAAGACTTTAGCAAATATATTTCATGTTCCAAGTGTGATATGTTGAATGTTGGCAAAAAGAAACCTCCCCACTACTGAGTTATGGGCTTCCTGTCTCCTCACTCATGAGTGGTTGCTTTCCTTTTTATCAGCTCTCCAGGCATTAGTTTTGCTCCCAAGATCTGGAGTCAATACTTTTTACAATATCTAAACAAAAGGGAAAAAAAAACCCTTCTGCTGAGATTGAGAAAAGTTTTAATTTTAATTGGCATATGTAAATGTAATTTCCTCTTATTAGCTGATGAAGCATTTGCTTTTTAAATAAGACTTTTTTTGGTAAAATAATTGGTTATTTTTCCAGATTCCTATAGTCCTAGTGTGACTAAGCTAAGTAGCTCCCCTGTTTCCCATAACATTCATTTGCTGGAATTTCCTTACTGTGCTTAGGTTACAATCTGCTCTGTTAGGATTGCCATTGGATTTTTTACAACTACCAGGAAATTCTGATTTTCCTGTGAATTTGTCTTATGAAGCATTTGTGACTGTACTTTTTGGCATGATCACTGACATTTTGACAATGTGGCTTTGGAAGTGATTTAAAAAAATAACACCTCTGTTAACACTGTGGAGTGTGAATTATACAACTTCTTCCTTACTTTCACATTCTTTTAAGCACTATTAATTCAATAACTGTAAAATTAGTAAGTTTCTCTCTTTCTTGATAAATGGATATGGAATACTTTCTTGTGCTGTACATTGAAGTCATTTATGATCATCCACAGTATTCATCCCTGGAAAAATTTTGCATATCTAAATATGCCATCTTTTGCTTTTTGGCAAAATAAAAATCAACAATGATCCTTCAGTGGCCATTGTTTAGAATGAGAAATTGGAAGCTTCCAATCTCACCAGTCTTACAGAATTTGTATACTCCAAATCAATTTTTTCCAGAGATTAAAGTTATTTTCCATGTTTTTATTTACACAAAAACTCCTACTTGCTCCTTTGGTATTTCTTTCCTATCCCACTGTGATATCTTCTGCATTGCTTAATTGAAACTGATCTCTTATTACTCACCAATGAATTCTTTCTCACCAAATCCAAGTCACTTTTTATTTAGTTCTCATCCTTTGACATTTTATCTCTTTGAAACATTGCATACTGCCCATCTTTTAACATTAACTTCTTGGTTTCTATTCTTTATACTTTTATCTGCATAAAATCTCTTTATTTCCCTTTCGGGTGATTCTCTTTCTCCCCAAACACTAATTATGATCATCCCCCATCATCCTCCATAGACACATATATCCATGGAAAATATTTTTATAAAAATAATGGAAAACCATTATTTTTGTGGTTTTGACTATTAACTTCCCACATTCTCCAAAATATATCTCTAGGTCTTGCCACTCAACTATATTTCAGTCTTATAATTCTGGTTTACTCCAACAATCTCCTAATAGCTCTCTATCCAATCTAAAAATCTGTGGACAAATTCTTATTTTTCTCACTGTTCTTTTCATTGTTGACCATTACTTCAAATTTGTAATATTAAGTGTCCCATGCTTAAAACTCTATTGCAACACCTTGAACTATTTGAGGGAAAGATGTTAGGTTACTATTGTGAAATATTTTTAAGGAAAAAAAAATCTATCTTTAAAGTGAGTAGGTTTGCTAGATTAGTCAGGACAACTGCAGGTTATAGTTGAATCCTGGATAGCAGAAATTTACCCAGCTTCAATCTAGGAATCAAACCTCTTCCATTGTTGTTGAAAGATAATCAATATTTCCACCCTTCCAGGCAAGCTTATGGTTGTGGTGAAAGAAAAATGATTTTCTAATTAGAATATTCTAGATGAATTTAAGTGAATAAATTCCCTCAGAATATGTGAGATACAGTTTTAATTCAGTTTTAATTATTTTTATTTTTTTAGAATTTGTTTCTTTTCCTTTCCCTTTTAACTCTCACCTGAACTTAACTCAAATTATTTCACTTTGGGGGGGGGGCTACTGTTTTCTTATGTATAAATTTGGGAGGAAAAGAGAAACTAGAGTAGATGACCTCTAATGTCTATCCTAAACATTGATCTATGATCCTGTGAATTATTTTTAAGTGAAGCCCTATTATTTATGAAAATCCAATGAATTAAAGGCTTAACACACACACACTCCTCCAAATAGAAATCACTAACTCTATTAACAACTCAATATAAGTGGATGAACTTTATCAGGATATATTACATATAGAATTAAAAATAAAACTTATTGATTAAAGGAATAAGAATAGGCAATGAGGAAACCAAATTATCACTCTTTGCTGATGATATGATGATATATTTAGAGAACCCCAGAGACTCTACTAAAAAGTTATTAGAAACAATCCACACCTTCAGCAAAGTTGCAGGATTCAAAATAAACCCACATAAGTCATCAGCATTCTTATATATCACTAACAAAACCCAGCAGTTAGAGTTGCAAAGAGAAATTCCATTTAAAGTAACTACTGATTGTATAAAATATTTAGGAATCTATCTGCCAAGGGAAAATCAGAAACTTTATGAGCAAAACTACAAAACACTTTCCACACAAATTAAGTCTAATCTAACCAACTGGAAAAATATTAAATGCTCTTGGATTGGGTGAGCAAATATAATAAAGATGACAATACTACCTAAACTAATCTATTTATTTAGTGCTATACCAATCAGACTCCCAAAAAACTACTTTGATGACCTAAAAAAAATAACAACAAAGTTCATATGGAAAAACAAAAGGTCAAGAATTTCAAGGGAATTAATGAAAAAAAATCAAATGAAGGTGGCCTAGCTGTACCAGATCTAAAATTATATTATAAAGCAGCAGTTACTAAAACCATCTGGTATTGGCTAAGAAATAGACTAGTTGATCAATGGAATAGGTTAGGTTCAAAGGACAAAACAGCCAATAACTTTAATAATCTAGTGTTTGACAAACCCAAAGACTCCAGTTTTGGGTATAAGAACGCATTATTTGACAAAAATTGCTGGGAAAATTGGAAATTAGTATGGCAGAAACTAGGCATTAACCCACATTTAACACTGTACACCAAGATAAGGTCAAAATGGATTCATGACCTAGGCATAAATAATGAGATTATAAATAAATTGGAAGAGCATAGGATAGTTTACCTCTCAGACCTGTGAAAGAGGGAGGAATTTATGACCAAAGGAGAACTAGAGATTACTATTGACCACAAAATAGAAAATTTTGATTATATCAAATTGAAAAGTTTTTGTACAAACAAAACAAATGCAGACAAGATTAGAAGGAAAACAATAAACTGGGAAAACATTTTTACAATCAAAGGTTCTGATAAAGGCCTCATTTCCAAAATATATAGAAAATTGACTCTAATTTATAAGAAATCAAACCATTCTCCAATTGATAAGTGGTCAAAGGATATGAACAGACAATTCTCAGACGAAGAAATTGAAACTATTTGTAGACATATGAAAATATGCTCCAAATCATTATTAATTAGAGAAATGCAAATTAAGACAACTCTGAGATACCACTACACACCTGTCAGATTGGCTAGAATGACAGGGAAAGATAATGTGGAATGTTGGAGGGGATGTGGGAAAACTGAGACACTGATACATTGTTGGTGGAATTGTGAACACATCCAGCCATTCTGGAGAGCAATTTGGAACTATGCTCACAAAGTTATCAAACTGTGCATACCCTTTGATCCAGCAGTGTTTCTACTGGGCTTATACCCCAAAGAGATACTAAAGAAGGGAAAGGGACCTGTATGTGCCAAAATGTTTGTGGCAGCCCTGTTTGTAGTGGCTAGAAGCTGGAAAATGAATGGATGCCCATCAATTGGAGAATGGTTGAGTAAATTGTGGTATATGAACGTTATGGAATATCATTGTTCTGTAAGGAATGACCAGAGGGATGAATACAGAGAGGCTTGGAGAGACTTACATGAACTGATGCTAAGTGAAATGAGCAGAACCAGGAGATCATTATATACCTCAACAAGGATACTGTATGAGGATGTATTCTGATGGAAGTGGATTTCTTCAACAAAGAGATCTAACTTAGTTTCAATTGATCAAAGATGGACAGAAGCAGCAACACCCTAAGAAAGGACACTGGGAAATGAATATAAACTGCTTGCATTTTTGTTTTTCTTCCCGGATTATTTATACCTTCTGAATTCAATTCTCCCTGTGCAACAAGAAAACTGGTTCTGCACACATATATTGTATCTAGGATATACTGTAACCTATTTAACATGTAAAGGACTGCTTGCCATCTGGGGGAGGGGGTGGAGGGAGGAAGGGGAAAAATCAGAACAGAAGTGAATGCAAGGGATAATGCTGTAAAAAATTACCCTGGCATGGGTTCTATCAATAAAAAGCTATTAAAAAAACAAAAAACAAACAAACAAAAAACCCAAAAAAAACCCCAAACACAAAAAAGGTTACATTATGGGGAGAGCATTCATTCTTTGCTTTAGTGTGTAATAAAAGTAAAAATTTCATCTTGAAAAAAAAACTTATTTATAAAATGCAACTTCAATTTTTCCTCTTGCATTCATTCATTCCTCTTTCCTTCTCCATGGTGGTTGAAGGGAGAAGAAAAAAAGAATGAATGTGAGGAAAAAAAGTTTCAAAAGGAAGGAAAAGGAATGAATTCTAAAAAAATTGAAATTGAAATTTAAAATTGTTTGATTTAGCCCTGTATGTAACATATTCTGAGGGAATTTACTCACTTAAATTAATCTAGAATACTTCAATTACAAAATCATTTTACTTTTTGCCCCTGCTGCTTTTTACCTAAATACTCTATAGTACATTAACTGAAATAAGGAAGAGGAATTTCCTCATAGGAAAATTCCTTATAGGTGGGGAATTTGGGGAATAGCTCATGAGCTTGGCATAGAAGTATGGTGCAATAATGATGGGATTCTTCAGTTATCAAGATATTTACTAGAGCTTTTTTTCTATAAAGAGAAAATAGATAATGAGCTCTTGACTTGTTTGAATAATAATTTTATCCTTCCAAAAGTGGGGCAACCATTGAAAGGAAATTATGCTTTTGATTGGATCCTTACCATCATAGATGAACTGGTTTCTGAATTGGAAATGATGTGAATATTGGGCTCAAGTGTATCTCTTTCTATTAGAGTTTGTAAAAGAGGAGAAGAAAACACATTTCAAACTGTATCCTAGATTTGGCAAAAGCAGATTTTAAAAGATCCCAAGAAAGTCTAGGTAGGATCCCACAGATAAAAAAATTTATAAGGGAGGTTATTCCAAAAGGGATAGGAAACTCTTAAGAATGAAATTCTGAAGACATAAAGGGAAATTATTCCAATGAGGAAGGAAAAGCAGTCTCTTTAAACTGAAATTATATGCATAAAAAAACTCATCAAACAATTAAAATTTTTAAAAACGTACAGAAGATAGAAGAACAGGTAAAAGAATGAATACAAAGCTTAACATAATATTATAAGAATAAAGTTAGGAGCACTTAAGTTCAGAATTACCTGAGATTAGCAATGATCACTAACCTAAAAAATGTGTGTTATGTTGGAGTGAAGAGGATTAAAGAAAATACAATATTTTCTTCTTAGATTGAGTGCTATGATGGTAACAATAGAATTTTGAAAATTGTGTGAACTAAAATGACTCCATCTTATAAAATGAAACCTAAGTTTCATCTTCCTGTAAATTCCCCCTGCTGGGAATTGGTTGGGAATTGGGTGACATCCTGCTTCACATCTCAAAAAAAATCCACCTTTCCTCTTCCTCCTTTGGTTCCTCCATTCTCCCCTCTCTCCTTTTGAAGCTCACTACTTATCCCCTTCCCAGTTCAGAAAACCCTTAATCTTTTTCTCCAATTACAAATTAATTACCTAAATTTGCACTCTAGTTTATAGGCTATCAATTGTTTTCTTTTAATGCATAAAAATTGGTCTCACCTTGTTTTTGGAGTCCATTGCCAAGCTGAAAAGGCTTGTCCCATTTTGTTATGCAATTGGCATGCATTGCTTGATAAATTGAAGCTTAAACCTTTGCTTCCTCAATTCTTTCAGGTTTCACTTTTTTTGGTAAGCCAGCAAGATTGAGAAAGGACTCTGACCCCTGAGCGGCCTTCATGGAAGCTTCATGGAAGACTGCATCAGAGGTAGGATCCTCTCTCAGTAAATTCTTCTCAACTAAGGTAGAATTTACCCGACCCTGCTGGGAAAAGAGATATTCTCTTTAAGGGAATGATGGGTTCCAGAAAAAGTAAAATACTAAAGAATTTCCCCTTGGAAAAATTTCTTTTGGCATGAGATCAGGGAAGAGCATGCTGTCAAATTGACAGCATCTTAGGGAAATTCTTATTGACCTGGAAACAGGCATAGATTCCCATCATCATATGGAAATCACCTATAGTGGGGTGATAGAAGAGAGAGCTATTAAGTTAAAATATATCAAAATCCATTTGGTTTCAATATTGCCCAAAGAAGGGACTTTCAATTGCTAAAAGTTTTTGAAAATTGTGCACACAAACTTTTCCTGTTTTATTGTTTTCTCTGTATTTTTACGTTTCAGTAAAATCTCAGAAAAACTTTTATCTTATGTTGTTTGTGGATTCTGCTACCTTAAAAGATTTCTAATTGAAACTGCAGCAAGTCATAAAGATTGCTATAAAAAGTTGTAGTTTATGAGTTTAGAATGTTGGGGAAGATTAATGAAGTTTCAGAATTTCATACTTCATACTTGAACAGTGATACCAAACACTCTGTCCTGGTAAGTAGTGACCAACTGCCACTTTAGGCTTTCAGTGAGAAATTAGGTTGGAAGACCTAAAGAAAAAAGCAATCCTGTAATATACTTTCTCTTTGTCATTTTAGCCCTGGCAAGGATGGGGTTATGGCAGATTAGGTCAGAAAATCAAGGAAAGGGAAACCTTTTTCCTCTTTTAAATTATGGTAATCATTAAAATTTTTTCAGTAGATTTTGGAGGTGTAGAGATTAAAGAGATTGAAGATTAATCATTGAGGAATTTGGAAAGTAATCATTGTAATATTGAATTAATTAAGAATGAAAGTATATGAAAATTTCAGGGATAAATGGTACTTTTATCACTTTTCCCCTGAAGAACTGATCTAGTATTTTAATATGATAAAGGAAGGCAGTTAATTTAAAAGTAGTTCCAGAATAAAGAAAAAAAATAGTTTGCAGTTTGCTTTTTAAATTTATCTGGAGCTTAATAGATGCTTCTTATTCTTTTCTTGACTAGGAAAAGAAAAAAGCCTTTGAAATCAAGGAACAACTTAAAAGTGAATAAAATTTCATTAAGAAATGGAAAGCATGATTTAAAACAAAAATTGGGTCCTATGAAAAGAAATAGTCTACCCCATTCCCACTGGAATGGGGACTAAACCTTGGATGGATATTCACAATATTGGGAAGGAGTGGGGAATTTGATCAGGAACCAGACCAGACTAGAATGCTTTTTTGCATTTTTTGCATTGGCTGAAGAAAAACTTTCAAAGCTTTATTTAACAGAATTAATTGTTTAAGTAAATTAGAAGCAAGGTTGTCAAAAAATATTAGAAAGAAACTATACATTAGCAAGCACTTAGAAATCCCCAAAGGGTAATAACTATTACAATTGCTTGATATTGTATAGAATTTGAATTAAATTGCAAAGGAGAAATTCTATCAGATAAAAACTAATTATTTAGGAAATAGTATTCCATCTCTGAAAGACCATGCCAGAGACATATTTTCCAATCTTTAGAATCTTATGAGCTCCAAAGAAAGGTATTGGTAGTGTGATGCTATTACTTTTACTAGAGGTTAAACTAAAAAGTCTTGGGGAAGAGAGGATATAACTAGGTTATGATCATCAAAAGAATTGATTTAGTTTTCAGTATTGTTTTTTTTTCAGTTTTAACTTAAAAAATTTTTTTACTAAAGCTTTTTATTTTCAAAACATATGCATGGGTAATTTTTCAACATTGACTCTTATAAAACCTTCTGTTCCAACTTTTCCCCTCCTTCCTCCCACCTCTCCCCTAGATGTTTAATTTAACATTAAATATGTTAATATATATTAAATCCAATATATGTATATACATATTTATACAGTTATCTTGCTGCACAAGAAAAATCAGCTCTAGAAGGAAGAAAACAAAATTGCAAGCAAACAACAGAGAGATTGAGAAGGCTATGTTATGGTCCATACTCAGTTTCCACTGTCCTCTCTCTGAGTGTATATGACTTTCTTCATCACTGAGCAAGTAGAATCATCTCATTGTTGAAGAGAGCCATGTCCGTCAGAATTGATGCTTGTATAGTGTTGTTGTTGCCGTGTATAATGATCTCCTGGTTCTACTCATTTCACTCAGCATCAGTTCATGTAAGTCTCTCCAAGCCTCTCTGTATTTATCCTGCTGGTCATTTCTTACAGAACAATAATATTCCATAACGTTCATATACCACAATTTACCCAGCCATTCTCCAATTGATGGGCATCCATTCATTTTCCAGTTTCTAGCCACTACAAACAGGGCTGCCACAAACATTTTTTGCATATGTGAGTCCTTTTTCATCTTTTAAGATCTCTTTGGGCTCTTACAGCCCCAGTAGAAACGCTGCAGGATCAAAGGGTATGCACAGTTTGATAACTTTTTGAGCATAATTCCAAATTGCTCTCCAAAATGGTTGGATTTGTTCAGAGTTCCACCAATAATAATTCAATGTCCCAGTTTTCCCATATCCCCTTCAACATTAGTCATTATCTTTTCCTATCACCTAAGCCAATTCTTTCAGTATTTTTTAAAAGAAAATAAATTAAAATTTTATAGAAGGGTTTAACCTTTGGAAGTGAGTTAATTTTAATTCTTGACTCTAAATTTTTAAGTATAGGTGCCCTAGAAAATTGAGGTTTTGACTACATGGCTATAAATCAATATTTGCTACAAATTTAAACAATTCTGAGATGCCACCTCATACCCATCAGACTGGCTAAGATGATAGGAAAAATAATAAATATTGGAGGGGGTGAGGGAAAACTGGGATACTAATACATTGTTGATGGAGTTGTAAAATGATCCAACCATTCTGGAGAGCAATTTGAAACTATGCCCAAAGGGCTATCAAACTGTGCATACCCTTTGATCCTGCAGTGTCACTACTAGATCTAGTTTCCAAAGAGATCATAAAAGAAGTAAGGGAAAGCATCCACATATCCAAAAATATTTGTAGCAACTCTTTATGTAGGGACAAAGAATTGGAAAATGAGTGGATGCCTAGCAATTCAGAAATGGCTGAATAAGTTATGGTATATTAAGATAATGGAATGTTTTTGTTCTATTAAAATGATAAACAGGCTGATTTCAGGAAAGCTTGGGTGGAAACTAAGTATAGATTAAAGTATACGATTTTCATTTTTTGTTTGCTTTATCTTTTGTATTATTTTTCACCTTTGTTCTAATTTTTCTTTTACAATATGATTAACATGGAAATATGTTTAAAATGATTGCAATGAATAACATATATTGGATTACTTGCTGTTTGGGGAGGGGAAAGAGAAGTGAAGGAGGGAGAAATATTTAGAACTCAAAAGCTTACCAAAATACATGTTAAAAGCTATCTTTACATGTAATTGGAAAATTAATATTGAGAAAAAAATTCATATTTGACTTGGTTGAGATTTGTCATGTAACTAAATTATGATGTGGTGAAGTGTTCTACTCTTAACTGAGACATCAAATATAAAAACAATTACTGGGAAAATGTAGGAAAACCTGAGATCACAGAAATTTTTTAACTATGCTAACTTAAGCAAGTTATCTTATCTCTATTTATTTCCTGATCTGTAAAGAAGAAAAATAATAGTGATACCCACTTCCCAAGATTGATATGATGATCAAATGATATGATTATGAAATGCTAAACATAGTGATTGGCATATAGTAAGCAGTGTATAAATATTGGCTATTGTAATTATTATTTCTTTAATTGAAGATAATTACATACCAGGTTTTAAATATGATTAATCTAAAATGCAAAGGTGATAAAAATGAAAGATTTTCTAGACAAGATCATTTAGGAATACATTCAGCTGGACTGATGTTCACTGATTGGTAGTAAGTTTTGTTCTATGTCTTAAATATGTGATATTGTGTCAGAAATGCCGTGAGAAACCATTGTATCAGAAATGCTGTTAAGTAAATAACTTTATCTTTAAATCTGCATACTGTTAGATTATGAACTGAGTATGATTGTGATTAAAATAGATTTTTGAAAATTCTTAAATATTCAATAAAGAAATTCAACATTCAATGAGACTGTTTTAAAATAGATAAGAACAACAATAATAATTTGGTTTTTGGGAAACCAGTTACACAGGTCCTTTCAAATATCATTATCTGGAGGCCCCTTAAAATTTTTCAGGCAAGATCATAAGATATCAAGTCTTACTGACTGCATGTTGTAAAATCTAATGTGCTGAAGTTTAAGAATCCAGAATTAATAAAATAGGATCCTCTCTCCCATATCTTGGCAAAGTGGAGGAATTTATAAGTTTACCATAATAAAAAGTACATTTTCATCTGAAATATAAAATTATAGGATCTACGAATCTGAAATCTATTATTGCTAAGTATGTTTTGAATCAACTATCATGTATTCACTGTGTGTGTTATTTTAAACTGATAATATTCAAACCCTAAGTTATGGTTAGTGAAATTTTGTTATTTGAGGTAAATTCTCATAGGACCATAATTTGATATATTTTTTGTTTTGAATTCAGGTATGATTGTTTAGTGTTATTAAATCAATAATTCACTTGTCAAGGAGAAAATGGCAAAAGCTATATTACAGGTGGATGCCTGAACCTGAGGAAAACTGAAGGGATGATTACCTTGGTGTGAAGGTAGATTCCTCTTGACTCAATTTCCTCATTGTGTTATTTCTTTTCTTAACAGAAAATTCCTTCACCTGATTAATTTTGAGCTATGGTACCCCGTCATAATCATGAATCTCTTTTTTCCTTTTATAGCAAATTTCTATTATCAGGACAGATGAAAAGTGAAAGTTTTCTAAGTACAATACTAAATTTAGAGTGGGGCATTCAATACCTGTAGAGTCATATAGCCTATCTCATTCCATATACCAATGTATAACCAAGGCTTCTGAGATTCTGGCGCACACTGACTCACGTCCATATTCTCTAATTCAAACTGTGAAACCATCTCAAAACCATATTAACACATGATTCCCTCACTCTTACATTATAATATACAATCTAGGTCACTCTTAACAAAAATTATTGCTTCTCTTCCATTTTTCTTTGATTTCTACTCCCAAATCAATCGCTCAGCTTCCCAACTGGACAACATCAGCTCTGAGGGTACTTCCTGTTTTTTGTTTGATGGCATGTACCTGCTTCCCCTTCTAATCTACAGGGCACATTTCTTTTTCCTTCCTGCCTTCTTGAACTGACATTGAGAAAATCACCTTTTAGGGAACTACCAAAAGCTCATTAGCTCTATTCTAATGCCAGTAAATATAATTACATAGAAGTCAATTCTCGTAAACCAGATGCAGAATAGAGATGTACCTGTTTTCCCCTATCTCTTGCTTTCTTTCTTGATATTTTTCTCTTTTTTCCTCATTCATTAATATTAATAATAACCAACAATCACATAGTACTTTAGTACTACACAAATTGTTTTGTTTGATCTTTACAATAATTTTGTAAATTAGGTGTTATTATTACTCTCATTTTAAAGATGAGAAAACCAAGGCAGGGTAAAGTAAAATAGCTTGTCCAGAGTCACAAAGCTATTAAGTATATGAGGCAGCTTTCAAGTCTAGGTCTTCCTGATTCCAGGTCTAGCACTTTATTTCCTATGCTGCTTTGCTATTTCACTACTAGAATATTCAAAGTCATTCTGTCATTCTGAAGAAATATATTATAATTGTACTCCTCTTTCCATTGTCAATTAGTGAAAGTTAAAGGGAGACAGATTTCAAGTCTACCTTATAAAGTTTTCTTTGATAAAATTAGTGCATTCCCCATCACTAGAAGTATTTTGAGGCTGGATACACATTGTCCAGATTGTTGTAGGAGGTGGTATATTGAAATAAATGACCCGAAATTTCCCTCTTGATGCAGAAATTCTAGTACTGTATGTAGAGGAAACTTAGAAGTTCAGATTCCCACTGAAATTGTAGCTGCATAATTTATTACATTTCAGACTTAGATTGCTACAACATTTTCTGTGTCAGTTTGAGAAATGTTAGGCTTTATTCATCCAGGGTGGGCTTATAAGGGATTTGCATCAGTTACCAACATTGGGAAGTAGAATGTATTTCATCCCTACAAAGGTCTCTTTCTGTAGTGATCTGGCTGGGGAGCACTTAAAGTGCTAGATCTTAAAGTCTTCTATGGTTTTATGATCTTGTAGGGTTGAGGAGGAGGGAGCAATGTAAATAGATTGGTTGAAATTGGGGGTGGGAAGTGGGGAGGAGATATGGTGACAACTATGGTTTCTCAGGCCTTCCTGAGCTGCCCAATGCCCAACACCCAAATTAATTTGTCCCCGAAATCAGGAACTTTTTCAGTTCTAAGGAGCTATGAAAATGAAAATCGTGTGTGTGTGTGTGTGTGTGTGTGTGTGTGTGTGTGTGTGTGTGATAAATCAAGATAGTTATCTATCATATTTTGACATTTTGCACTATTCAAAACCAAACAAGCTTTCCTAATAATTCTTTTGTAAATTTTAATTTGTTTTGTGATCCAATAATCTTTATTGGGAAAAGTCTTTTAAAAATACCAACTAAAATCACTGTATTTCAGATTTTCCCTCTCATAAAATCGTTGAGTTTACTAGCTGGTAATGACAATAGATTTTTGTGGTTGACCACAAATTCATTAAAAGTCTACCAAAAAGCAACATTGTCATTCTCATATGGTCTTGGGTCCCATGGAAAGGAACATCTCTGACTTTAATCATCTTGGTCTTAGAAACTCCACTTTCCTGATTCTCTGGCCTTGGGATTTTTTATAAGTTGCTGGGAAAGCCTCTTTGCTTCCCTAACTCAGAGTTTCCTTATTTCCTAAAAGGAGCCAGTGACTAACGCTCCCCAGCTCATTGTGTTGCTATAAACCTTAGAGAATTTGATCGTAGAGCAATCAGTTCAGCCCTGCCACCCAGTCATGTTCTCTAAACCAAACACAGGAAGATTTCTTATATGCTTTTGCTAAAGTGAAAGCAGCAAGACTTTTCCATTACAAACTTCCCATGGAAACTATCTGATTGCTTCTTAGTTCTATTCTGTCTTAGAGTTTTCCTGGGTCATTTATAAGAAGTAATGGTATTGTTCAAATCCAAATCTTGGCTTGAGCCAACACATGTTTCTTGGCTTAGTGCTGACTCATTTAATCACTTCAATGTGTAAGCAGCCACATTGGAAAATGTTGATGTTAAAGATATCAATGCAGCCAGAGCATATTGACAAGTACATTGAATTTATAAGAGAATACTTAGGTCTGCATCTCAGCTACACCACCCACTATTTCCTAGTTGATAATGGATTAGCCAAAGGATTCTATTGTTCTGGGTCTCAGTTTATTCATCTGTAAAATCAGGGAGTTTAAAAATGAATGAATGGATGATAATTGAATTAATTGAGAGGGTTGTATAGTTATAACCTGATTAGTATAAACAATGAATAACTTGTTATTTGGTTTGCATTGCATATTTCCACTGAGCTGGAAGCAATGACCATATTTGTCATAATTAAAATTCCAAATAGTACAAATTTGGATACATACAACTACTTCATGGGATTCATTATTTGCACTAAAAAGGACCTCACTATTTTAAATTTCTTCTAAGGTCCTTTGCAGCTCTAAGTTTTATGATTTAGGATCTAATCTCAAATCATGAAGTTGAAAATTCACATGCTGGCCTTAGTTATATGTTCATAACTGAAAATTTATTTTATTTTAAAGATAAACTCCTTTATTTTCATGTTTTAGTATAATCTAAAGATCAGTGTTGAAATGCCCCATGTTGTTCATTGTTGTTTATAAAATCATTAGCACTATTTCTTTGGTGTTTGTAGTATATTCAATAAATAAAAACCCAGGCATGAATAATAAATGACAAAATGCTATCCCTCCTGCTGCAGTTCAAAATTCTTCTCTTCTTTTTACAAATAAATACTTGCTTGAACTAAAAGTATGGTAAATAAGTCTTTCCCCCACCCTTATGCCCATCCTTCAAACAGGGATTATGTTGAGGCCAAGTTCATGTTCAATGTTTCCCTCTCTCCTCTGTCTGCGCTCTATTTCCCTGTGTCTCTTCCTTCTTTCAATATCACTGGGAAGACATTTAACCTCTTTGCCTTTTATTTCCCTTATCTATAACATGAAGGATTTGGACTCAATGACCTTTTTCTATCCTTTTTTAGTTCTCAAAGTACATTTCTATGGATTGTCAAGAAACCATTTCTGAGCTTTTGATTTTTGCCTTTTGAGGGAGGGAAGAACAACAAACTATATATATATATGTATATATATAACCATCTAAGAACTTGGGTGCTTATCTTAACTACTTAACATAGAGGAGAATCTTGGGAAAAGTTTTGTAATTAGGTTTACTTTTGTAATTAGAGTTATCCTAGTAATGGAAAAAAGGAAAATGTTTTCATGAGAATGTGACATTTATTCCAGTTCTGGGCAGAATTTGTAAAAATGTGGGCAAAGATTAAATAAAAAAAAATGAGTGGAAATAAACTGATAATTAAATGTTTTTGAAATTCAATACATAAAAATATGTTGGGATCAGTTTTGGCATATTGCGTGATTTGTAAAGTTTTCTGTAATTCTGTTCTTTTTTATCTCGTCTCTGCCCCCTCTTCTCAGCTTCATTTTATTATTGAAGAAGTCTTGATTTGGTTATCAAGTCTTGATTTTGGTCAGCAAGAATAGCTATTTTAAAATTTAATAACAATCAAGATCATTCATTTCATTTTCAGGGGCAACCATTCAAAGGTTTACAAGTAGTACAAAATTCTTTCAATTGCCAACATTCACCCATTAGCATTAATAATCTGACATATAATGTAGAGCTCAGAAAGCTGACATTTCATAGTCTTCTCTAAATATGAGCAAAATGTTAAGATTTCCATCTTGTTTTAATAATATCCTCTGATAAAATTACCAAAAGACAGACATTTTGCTCTGGAGAGAAATCAGTCTCAAACACTTATGATTGTGCAAATTCTGTTCTCCAAACTATATTCATTTGGAGCTAATCACAGTGGATGAGTAAGGTTCTGAAGAGTTGGCTGAACACTCTTTACGCACAATAAATGTAGCATGATGTACAATCAACAGAGTTAAAAGTATCTCAGAACAATGGAGTTGAGAGCACTGCTGGCTGGGAAAATGTGTGACCAGTGATGTACCAATCCAAAGTTCGGGGGGCAGGCATTCCCCTTTCTGCAGCCACACCAAATAATGATTATGAACTCATCAGTCAGGAGTTCATGTAAGAAGCAGCCAGCTTGAGCCACGATGACTAGTTTTCTGGGAGTATATTCAAGAGTCAGTGTTAAGAACTCTGGAGGCAGATGACCTGGGACACTTTCTAGAGGTGTGACTCTGCACAAGTCATAATCTGAATTTCAGTTTCTTTATTTGTAAAATGGAAAAGATTCTAGCCTTAAATTTTCATGATGAAGGAAACTCCTAGTGAGGAAATTTCCTTCAAATACAAATGAATTCTGCTCTATTACTCGCAGTCTTAGATAATTGACTTGCCTAGAATCATTAGGTCATTAAATTTAAAAGAAGGACTGGGAACATCTCCTCAATTCCAAAGCCAGCTTTGTTTGTACAGGTTGCTTCTTGAAATGAGGATAAAATGCTATTTATTTTACAGAGTTGATGAGAAGAAAACACTTTGTGTATCACAATTTTTTATATAAATGTTAGTTATTATTGAGGGCAGCTAGATGGTACTGTAGATAGATGGGCCTGAAGAGTCAAGTCTTCCTGACTTAAATCCAGCCTCAGAAACTTTAGTTAATTGTCTGTGTAATCCTAGGCAAGTCACTTAATCCTATTTGTCTCAATTTTTTGTTTCTAAGATGAACTGGAAAAGGAAAAAGTAAACCATTCAAGTATCTATGCCAAAAAAAACCCAAATAGGGTCACAAAGTATTGTACATGACTGAAATGATGATAACAAAAAGAGTTATTATTATTAACGCTTACATTTCAGTATTACCTTATGGTATGATGGTCAGTGTTAGTTTTAGTCAAAAATGAAATCTGAATTTGAATATTAAATCTATTTAATTTGTGTGACCTTGAGCAATAATAACAATAGTTGACACTTATTCAGGGCTTAAAGTTTTGCAAAGTTCTTTACTTATGTTATCTTATTTGATCTTCACAACCTGGTAAGGTAGATGCTATTATTATCATCACCCACATTTTATACATAGTGATACTGAGATTGAGAAGTTAAATGAAATTTGTTCAGGGTCAAACACGTAGTAAATGGCTAAGGCAAGATTTGAATTGATACCTTTGTGATTCTATTGGGGGGGGGGGAAGTGAGGCTGCCCTCATTTGATCAGCCCTCCCTCACTTAAATCTAATTCACTTGCATATTACATCATCACCTCTCTGATGCCATGGTTTTCTTTGAAAATGAAGGACAAACAACAACAGGTGTTGTACTTTATCATAGCTTCCAGCTGCCTGTGAAATCACTTGATTTCTCAAGTATCAATTTTTTCATCTATAAACTGAAGTAAATTGGTGAAATGACTTCTAAGTGTCTTCCTAGTTCCAAACTTATGATCTCATGATCTTTCTATATCACTATCCACTAGTCATTTTTTTCGTGTCACTAATGTCTTGTTTTGAAGATTTTACAGTTGAAAGGGACCTTAGAGAGCAGTTAGTCTAAGCCATGTGTGAATAGAATTCTTTAACATCTCTGACAACTGATCATGTAGTATTTGCTTGAAGACCTTAAATGATTGGAAATTTATTAAATTCCGAGGCAATTCTTTCTATTTTTTATCAAGTTTAATGTGGTTATAAGACTGAATGCAATAGTGTTTAACTAGAACCCCACCTTTTTTCTGGACATGATTCTTCAGTCTGTGTACCTTAAGATCACCTGAACTCTTAGACTTTCATGCTGTTGGTTTTTTATTCCGCTTGTAATCTACTTAAACTTCAGATTTTCAGGTTTTTTATTTTTTGTTTTTATTTTAATAGGAAGAGTAGCCCCATCATGTGTCCCTCATTCTGTACTTGGGCAACTGATTTTTTTAAACCCAAGTTTAAAGGCACTTCATATTTGTCCCTATCAAATATTCCGTGACATTAGCCTCCTTGCTGTTCCTCTCATATGACTTTTCATTTCCTGACTCCAAAGTCTTTTCACTGCCTCAAATTTCCCCTATTCCTGGAACACATTCTCCTTATCGTCACCTCTTGGCTTCTTTCAATTTTCAGCTAATGTCTCACCTTCTGCAAGAAGTCTTTTCCAGTCTTTCTTACCCTTAGTCTTTCCCTCTAAGATTACTTCCAATTTAATCCTGTATATCCTGTTTGTACTTAATTATTTTCATACTGTTTTTTTTCCACTATATGTCAGTTCCTTGAGAGTAAAAAGTGTGGTTTTTCAGTCTTTCTGAGCCTAACACAATGCCTGACATATAGATGGGACTTAAGTGCTAGTTGACTGATTAAATTTAATAATATAATATTTGACATATTGTTTTACCTCACTGGAATATTTTTCTTTTGCCTAATATATTGGCTATCTTTGTCATCTTATTATCATCTACTAATTTAATACCTATATCATTTATGTCTTTATACAACTCACTGATTTAAAAAATGTTGAGTAGCCAAAGCCAAGGATTTTTTTTTTTTGGCATTTTTTGTAAAAGACCATTTCCTCTCCCCAGGTCCCACTTTTAAGTTGACTTGAATTCATTAATCATGTCAGTGTGTGTGTGTGTATGTGTGTGTGTGTATGTGTGTGTGTGTGTGTGTGTGTGTGACAATTCAACAAATCTTCATCTATTTATACTATTTTCTCTAATTACATTTTCCCATTTTATCCACAAGATAGACATTGCCACTTTATAAATGCTCAAATTCATAATATTTTCTTTATGGTATTCTCTTGATCTGGCAGTAGTAACCCCGCCAAAAAGTGCACCAACTTATGTCATGGTTTATTCTTGACAAACCCATGCCAGTAATAATATTACTGATCATTTTTTTTCTATAAATACTCGATAAGCCATCTATTCAGCAATATGTGCTATACTTTTCCCAAAAATTTAAGTCAAATTCACTGGCCTGTAGTTCTCTTTTGTGAAAGTCAGAAAAACTTTTGATCATTATTCATGATTTTTCCAAGCATTACTAAAGGTTACTCTTTATTTTAGGGGAGATGAACATGAGAAAGCATTATAGCTATTTTAAAATAATTTTTAAAAGATCTAGGATATGAAAGAAACAGTATAATTGTTCTATTTAATTAAAAGGACAATGAGTAGAATGCATGCTGAGACAGATTTCAGCCAAATATAATGGAGAACTTCCTAATAATTGATCAATAATTGACCAAAGTCAGAATGAATTGCTTGTCAAACATGCTGTCCACAGGCCTGACCATGTGCATAGCAACACTATTCTGTGCAGCCTAAACCACATTAAAATATAATTGAGAAATATTTTTAAAAATAAATATTGTTTCTATTTTGGTTCAAAAAGGACTAATGATATTAAAGAGTGATGTCTTCTCGATTTGCATTTGAATTGGATTCAAGTGAGGCAGAATCATACAAAGCCATCAGTCTTATTCTCTCTTCCAAAGTCATCAAAGTCCAATGGAAGGAAAAAATCCCTGGTGATGGCCAGGGATGCAATGGATGACTTAGGCATCTTGGATGTCTGTGGAATGCCTGTTCTCATTTTTCCATTCTACCTCTTGGGGAAGTCTTCTAATGTGTGGGCTAAACATCTCCTTAATTCACTGATGGGTTTGAGACCCACTGGCTATTGTCAATCTGTTTTAGTTCATCTGCTAAGACATATTTTACTGGGGTATGGCCAATATGCATGCTTCAGCTTCTTGGAGCCAGGTGAGAGTTTAGTGAAAGTGAATACCAAAGGATGAGCATCCATGAAAAGGGCTCAGCAAATCTTCACATGAGAGGTGTTAATCCTTCCTGAACACTTTATACATCCCCCAAAATTAGATAACATTGTATTTTAAAACTAAGCCAATATGTGATCTAAAGGGATCCCAATATATAGATATGGTTCTTATTTTTATTTGAATTTGACATCACTGCCTTAGGAGATAGTGAATTTCTATAACTTGAGATTTTCATTTTTCATAATCAAGATCTAGAACTCGAATGGACCTCATAGACCATCTTTAGATGGCCTTAAATCCATAGGGTCCATAAATCTTGCTTTTAAAATTTTCACAACTGTATTTACATATCATTGATTTGGTAATCTTATGCTTTTATTTATTTATTTATTTTGCATTAAAACCTTATTATAAGAAATGGTCCATGCCTTCATTTAACGACCAAAAGAATCCATGATACACAAAAAGTGAAAAAAAATTTCTTGTTTTGGTCTCAGCTGACCTCTGAGATCCTTTTCAACTCACAGATTCTAGGGAAAAAAGGATATCATAATATTAGGATAAAAGATTATTCTAAAAAATTTTGAAACTTTCTTTGTCCTTTAAATCCTCAACACTATATTTATAGCCACTCTTTTTGTTGTGGCAAAGAATTGGAAATTGAAAGGATGCTGATTAATTGGGCAATGACTGAACAAATTGTGGTATATGAATGTAAAGGAATTCTATTGTACTATAAGAAATGATAAGCAGGTGGATTTCAGAAAAATGTTAAAAACTTATGAGGCTGAGTGAAATGAGCAGAACCAGTAGAACATCGTACACAAGTAAGAGCAATATTGTATGATGATCAACTATTATAGAGACACAGCTCTGCTCATCCATACAGTGATCCAAGACAATTCCAAAATCCTCATAATAAAAAATGCTATCCGCATCCAGAGAAAAAACTGATGAAGCCCGAATGTAGATTGCAGCACAATATTTTGCCCCTTTTATTCTTCCTTTTGTTCTTTTTCTTCTTATACTACATGACTAATATAGAAATATGAAAAAATGCTTAACATTATTAATAGGACTCTCACTAAGCTACTACCACAGATGACTATTCCTTGGTAGTCATGATGGTTAGTATTATTAATATTATTTATATTTTTAAATATTTATATTTATGATATCTAGTTGAAATCCCCAGCTTTCTTCTGCTAGATATCCTATGATGTGTTCATACCTTAGGAGTTTCTTTCATGATTTGAAGATATCATTTTACTTTCACCTCTTCTGGAAACCTTTACCCTATCATTTCATCTCACAGTGACTTTTCTCTTCCCCAAACTCCTATAGAACTGATTTGTAATTTATTATCTTCCATTATTAACTTCTTACCAACATATATTGTTTTTTCCCAATTAAACTACAACCATAAGGGCTGGATTAATATACTTCTTTGTATGTGTTCAATACATTTTTTGCATATATGCAAATATGATTGGAAGATAAATTAGTGCATTATTATGAGTTACTAATTTTTGATCAGACTTTCTTTTTCCTCTAAAACATACATATTGGCATTACTCAATAGAGGACAGAATAATGAATTTCCAGTTTGTTTTAAATCACTTTTCTTATTAGACTTTGCATAATAGCCATTTCTAATGAAGCACTTCCCATTCCAGTAACCATATCAATTTCACAACTACTGACTCTTCTCTCTCATGATGTTCTCACATAGCTGTGGCAAGTTGTCAAGACATCTCAGAGTGAAACTTGGCTTTCCAGTAGGAGCACATGGATCTCTAATAAAATTTTTTATGTTTATGGATTTTTCATTAGGGGAAAAAACCACCTAGAATTTCTTAAATATGAAAGAAAAATCTCAAACAAAACTTTAAAATTCTTTAAAATCTTAAAACATCTTTTAAGATAGTTCTTTGTATGTATATTTGCACACTTATAGATATGTAAGTTGATGTACATATAACTCAGATGGAAGATACCCAATGTAGATAGATAGATAGATAATGTAAGCTGATTTTTTAAAAGTAAATTTTGCTCTTTGCATCTCCTTTCAAAACCAATTCTGTCTCAGAAAATCTTTAACAGATTCAGTATATCACTGTGCCATAATAAATAATGAATATTAAGAATTCAAAGAAGATTTGGATATTTTCTATGAACCGATGAAAAATGAAGTATGCTGGAGCATACATAGCTGAAGCAGGAAAACAATACATTGATGATCAAACATTATAAGTAGGAAAAATAAAATTGAAACCAAACACTGTAGAATTATAATGACCAAATTTGTTCTTTAAAAAAACCTATGAGAAAATGAATTTCTGCCCTTCTTTGTCATAAGAAGGGACTATGAATATGGGACCCAGCATATACCTATTGTATATACTTTCAATCTTGATTGATTTTTCAATAGTTAAACTATACTTTTTTCCTTTCTTTTAAAATTTTTGTTCCAAGGCTCACTTAGAAGTGGAATATATGATAACAAATTGTTGAGCTATCAGGAATGTGTTGTGGTGTTGCCTCTGAAAGAATTCAGACTCGGTCTCCAACCCAAATTAAGGCATTTTAATGGGCAGGCCAAAATCCTGAAGGAGTCAGCAGCTCAGTAAAGCAAGAAAAGGATTTTTATAGAGTAAATAGTGTTGATCACATCATAAAATATGTAAATTTTGTGGTTATAGGAGGAATTTGCTAGGATAGGGTGGGTCATGAAACTTTGGTGGAACTGCACATGTGGTTATGCAGAATGAATATAGAAAATTCCACTTAGGGGATATTATATATTATAACTAGTAAAGGACAGAAAAGAAGGAGAACTATGCAGGTAGCACATTAGGGGAAAGATTTATTGAGGTTTGTGGTGCAATATCCTGTTCTGCATACTCTCGGTGTGACTTTCTTATTGATTGATTTTTATATTATGTTTTGTGGTAACCATTACATGGTAAATTGGTGATATGATTACAGAATATGCTGGCCTGCTCATAGTGAAATCTGTTATTAATTATTTCTATGGGGCTTGGATTTGGGGGTATATCCAGGCTGGGGTAACCTAGAAGTAACATTTAGAATCCCATCAATATTATATCATATCATATTCTATGTTACATATTCAGAAAGAAAAACCAAAATATATCAATAACATCTCCCCAAAATTAGATGAGGCTTGTCGAGAAAGATGATTATAGAATTGTGAGTTTGTAATAGAATTGTTTCATCTTTTGTAAATGGTGCTTTAGCACTAAAGAGAGGAAATTTTAAAAATATAGCTTTGAATCTGGTGGAAATTTGATATTGGAGAGATAAGTCAGTTCTCTCAAGTTCTTCTCTTGAGTCTTATTATTAATATAAACATTCAATGAAACCAAGTGTTTGCAATGAAAAAGAAATGCATCAAGATAACTATTTTTGGAGCTTTCATTTATATTTATTCGTAATAGTCTTGTAAGAAAATAAGACATTTAGAGATCAACCAACAGGTTAAAAAAGGAAATTTAATTTAGCTACTTCATGGAAAGGCTTCATTAAGGATATTATTGGTTCATGTGTATGCAGCTACTCTGCCATTGCTTCTGCTATGATGATTCACAAATTAAAAGTCTGAAAGAGAAATTCCTGCTTTGGAAAAGGCCAGCCAAAATCTATATTAATGACTTGGGCCTTATATACTGGGGCCAAGTAAGTCTTGAGGTTGGTTGGGGTTGGGGAAATTTAAGGAAAAGCTGTCCAGCCTGTATGGGAATAGACGTTGCTCCTATAACACACCAATCCTTGATATCAAAATACTTAAGGTTTTCTAGACCTTTTGCCTCTTAAATGACTTTGGGGCTGTTACTGGACTATTCTGACACTGAGGATGTTTGAAGGCTGTTATAGGTAGCACTCAAGGAAGAATAGAGAAACGAATATAGAATTAACAAAAAGATAACAATGTACTAGTTCCCTGAAGGAGTGGAAGAATATGGAAGAAAGTTAGAAATCTTCTCTTAATTTGAAAGGATTGAACCCTTTTTTCCTTAATGACTTGGTCCACATGGTAGATAATAAATACCAAATCTTGCATTTCAAAAGTGGTCTCAGTGAATAGGAGGAAAACTAGGATGATGTTATTTTCAGTACAGTCATTGATCATCACTATGGATCAGTATTATCTATAGCAAGGTAACTAAGAGGTCAGTGCTCCTTTGCATATGATCTCTCCTAATGGGGGGGTCAATATAGAAATTACTTTATTCTGTCATCATCTCAATGTTCTCAGGCAACCCAGCAGAACTTCTCTTCTCCCTTTCCCAGGAGGTAGGAAGGATACCAAATCATTACTCCTTAGCCTTCTTCCTTAGGACCTGAATTGACAGTTTCACTTTTTCCAGATGCTGGAAAGTAAGACACCTGCCAAAAAAGCCTCCCCGTGGTTCCCTAAGTGCTCCCTAGGAAAGCATTTCAGTTACTAGTGAATACACAGTGACAATGTGGATAAACCCCATTGTTTCCAGATTATAGTAGACAAAGGTTGGAGCTTGCCCTTGCTAGTGCTGGAATCAGGGTCCATTCTGTGTGAGTTTGTGTTGCTAGTCAATTTGCTGCTTTTAAGTGCTGCACATTTGAGATCTGTGCTATTGTCCACTGTTGCTAGAAATTATGCAGCTGCCCAGTGCCCTGAGGTTCATGAAACTGCCTCCACTTGGGATCCATGTCACTGCCTATACCACTATCCACTGGACATGGCCTGTGCTGCTGCCTACAGCTTGCTGCTGGTAGGACTGCCATTGCCTATTATAAGCCCTCCCTTTTACCTTCTCCCCTATACCCTGTGCTGGGGCCTCAGGGAATGGTGTTTTGGGACTTGAATGCTAAATCTCTGTGCTAGGTTCTGAACAAAGTCCACTGACCCTTAGTTGAACATTATTATCCTTGAAAACATTCAATAGAGGCCCTTCATCTATTTTCTCATTGGAAGTCCTAGAGTGTCTTCCCAGTTCCTTAGTCTAAAGAGTCCCAGCAAAGTCCATCTGGCACATTTTATGATACTTCCTCAAATATCTTATAAAAATCCCAAACAGTTCTTCCAGCATAATTCTTAGACAATTAAAAAATTCCAGTCTTCAGTGTGGGCTGAGGATTACCACAGTTGGTGGCCCTGGAGATCACTGTCATCCTTAAATACAGAAATTATGCAAATTCAACAAAGGGAAATTTATGGTATTTATTGTCTTCAAAGATTTTTTCTTAAAGATGCAGAGCCCATTTGCATGTCTCTACTGGGTAAATGACCACAGAACATTTATTCTCTAATCAATGGGGGTTAATGGCGTATGTCTCGTAATGTACATCCAGTCCTGCCTTAACTATGGAGACCATATAGAGCTCACTGACTTCTGCAATGACATATCCCATTTCTGAGATTTCATTCTGATCCAATCTAATCAGTTATCACCAAGTGTTCTGGGCTGAGTCTGACTCAGGTACCAGTCCGGTACTTCAGGTACTGAACTAAAAGGAAATGAGACACTCATAGTCACCCAAAAGTTAACAAGACATTTAGCCAGCCATGTCAGGGAAAGGATATTCAGAAAGGACATAACATTAATCCATCTGGGCTAACATCCTTGACTATACTGGTCATGTTGGTTCTCAGTTCAAAAACCTGAGGAAGAAGTTCCTGACTTTTCTGCTGACTTATAAAAGTACTTAGTTCATGAAGAAGTTATGCCAGTGATTCAAGCTCTAATACCCTGGACTAAGTAAATCTTAGTATTATTTGAATTTTAAGAAAAAAATATCCTTTTCCAGTGGGATAGGTATTATTCCCACTATATTGATCAAATTTGATCTCTGAATAAAAGTTTAACACTCCACTTCCCTGCCACACACACACAATTCCTTCTCTTCTTTTAAAAAGATAGTACACTTTTTTGGAGGTATGGGGTGTACTATTGCATATATTGTCAGGCTCAATATGTTGATTAGTTTAGTTGAACTGCTTTTTGTCTTTTTAATACTTGTTTTAAAAGTTGGTTCACTAAATAGTGGGCAGAAAAATGATATATTTGGGGAAAAGGGTGATCCCAAATCAAAAGATGATAATGAAATTATTAGTAATTTAAAAGGAATCATTTCCTTATTCAAAGATCTAGAAAGTATATTTTTTGCTCTCCTTTACTTCATTTCTTGTTGGATTGTTTTATGTATTGATATTATTTCCTGTGAATTTGTGGATTTTTGCTGATATTCTTCCTATAATATATTTGCTTCTTTCTATGATAAATGACCAGCATGTGAGAGAAATTATTCCTTCCTTCTAGTGTATTACACACACACACACACACACACACACACACACACACACACATACACACACACCCCTTGACCAACAATTCATGATTCCTATATTTTCTTATATTTAAGTAATGGTCTTGGGTATACAAATGCCCTTCTCAGAACACATATTAATTAATTAGCTATTTTATTTAGCTATTTACTTACAAAATCCATATTTATCTTCTGAATCCCATTACAAATGGCAATAGTGGTAAAGATAATTCTTGTACTATTGAAATCTTCCATTTCTTGGACTAGAGTCTATAATCTAAATTCCTTTCTAAATTCCTTTCTAAATTCCTTAGGTGGCAACATTTATCCTCTCACAAATTACTAGAAGTGGGTCTTGGCATTTTGGTTTGATAGTTCTCAGGAAACTCAGTTATGTCGCAGATATACACTCTCAGAGAACAACACTCACATCATTCTATCAGTCATGGCAGACCAACTTATGACTGCCTCGATGTTCCTGAACAGTAACTCACCAACCATCTCTACTCATGTTTCAGTCCTGTGACAGTAAACTTGTTTCTCCTGTTGGCACTTGTGAATTTATGCCAGCAGTCCTGCATTTATGTTATAGCTCCAAGGTTCAGTTGTTGTTCTTTCCTGATTTCTTTTTTTGCATTCTTTCATCTTCAAGCCATCTGATGTGAGTTTAAGATTCATCCAACTCTTCATGTCCTTTTTTTTCTCCTTTGAAGTTTTTCCATTCTTTCCAGGGATTTGGAATTCTTTTTGATAACTGCTTAGAGAGCAGAGAAGTTTTCTTCTAGTCTTTCCATCTTCTCCAAGAGGGAGCTCTGCTTGCTTGTTATTTCTTTTTACACTTAGTAACACAGATGTAGCAAGGTTCCATTTGCCTTACATAGTTGCTGAAAAGGAAACCCCCAAATTTGTGGCCAACTGCCTATGAAGTCATATTAAGTGTTCAAATATAAGAGTTTGGATTCAAACTCCAGATTTATTTTCTTTATACCACACTGGTAAATCAGATCCCTCTTTATGAAAGAAGAATATTGGAAATGCATTTTTCACAATTGACATGGAGGACCATCCATATAAAAATAATTGCTAGTTGCTAATTGGCAAAGCGATTTCCAAGGTCTTATTTTACATTTTTGGTTTGTCCACCTTTTATTACTTCATTCCTCAATTCATGAATAGTATTTGTCTTGCTAGATAGTCTAAAATATTTCTTCATTTTGGGAAAGGTTGATATAACTGGAAAAAAAAGCATTAGATAGCAAATGACTTGGGTTCAAAACAATTTAATCACTTGCTAAATATATAAGTTTGGACAATCTCCCTGAAGCTCATTTTCCTCTTCTATAAAATGAGAGTAGTGGTAATAGTGGGCCAAGTGGCTTTTAAATGATACTTTTTCAAAGTCTGTGATCTAATGAATTCTTATTTTAAATAATTGTATCAGGAATTTATTTTAGTCAAAATTCCCAGAAGATCCTAACATGGGCAGTATGATTCTAGGGCTGAGTCTAATATAGTGATTAAATGAAGAATTATCAACTGAATTGCACTCTTTATTTTTGTTACAATCAAATTTAGTTACAAATCACCTTGCCAAACTATTGATTCAACGAAGTTGAAGGTCAAATGGAGCCCCCATAAATATTATAATTCTTGATGAATTTTTCTTATTATAATAAAAATGTATAAAATGGATATTATCCCTATGCTCACAAATTAATTTTATGATGGAAATCTATTTATATTAAAATAGACTTAGATGACAGGAAGAAGGTAGAGGAGGGAAGGCTTGAGTTACATCATCTTTCACATTTTTCAAGCATGATTAAAATATTATCTATAATGTATTGACTAATAAATTTCAGAAGTGTTTTTCTCATTTTTCATGAGCAAGGGCAGGAACTTGACTATTTTTCTATATTCCATCATCCTCTGTCATAAGACCATTGAGCTTAGGGCAGCAAAGTGTCTGACCTACTTTCAGAGGGCCATGACTGATTAACCTAATATAAAATAAACAGTCTGGAAATAAATTCTCAGACAAATTTTTTTTGCAGAAAGTGGAGAATGTGATAATGTAAATTCACTGTGTTGGAAAGGATGTTGACTGAGTAGATTCTGGTGTGAATGCAGGTTCAGGTTAGTATTTATTAGTTGCTATTGACAGTAGTCACTTCATTGTGTGGCTCAGCTCCCACTCTGTAATAGTACCAAAAGATGGGGATATTTTTTGCTACCTTTTTTTCTGTGGAGCCATGAAAAGTCTTAAAAGGTCCACTGCTCACACAGAATCATTCTTCTGGAGCTAGGATGGAGCTTGAATGCCACTTAATCAAATTCTTTTATTTACAAAGGAGGAAACTGAGCAGGGCAGTTAAGTTACTTATCCAAGTTCACACAGTTCATCAGTATCAGAGATAGTTTTGGGGTACAAATATACTGAACAATATTTTCTGGATTTTACTGTCTACCTCAGCTCTTCTGGGTTCTTTCTTTGGGTGAAGAATGGCTGACTATATCTTCTTTTGCTAGAGAAAGTGTCCCGAACCAAGAAATGATTTAAAATACATAGTTAGCCCTTTTACACTGCAGGGATTAGGGACATGACATCTTCTCAATCTGAGCAATTTTTATAAAAAATTTTGAATCCCCCTTTGTACCAGAGAAGAAGTCTGAATTGTTATAATATTAAAAGGTAACATGTTGATATTATATAATACTATACATATACTTTATGCATCTTTGAAATTCTAAACTTTCTTTGTGTCAGCTGCTGTCCTTTGCATGTTGTCTGCAGCTTCTATAATATTTTCCCCAAATTCCCACTTAATTTCTTCTTTTGATATAAATATCTTGAAACCATAATGGGGGAAAGTCATAATATGTAAGGGATAACTAATCTGATGTGAATTCAATTTCAAATTGATGTCTATTTATTGCTATCAATAGTAGCAAGCAGCTAGATAGCACAGTGTTTAGATTATTGGACCTGAAGTCAGGAAAGATTCCTCTTTCTAAGTTCAAATCTGGCTTCAAATACTTACTAGCTATGTGACACTTAGTCCTATTTCTCTTGAATTCTCCATCAGTAAAATGAGCTGGAGGAGGAAATGGCAAGCCACTCTAGTATCTTTGCCAAGAAAACCCCAAATGGGGTCATGAAAAGACAGACATAACTGAAATTATTGAACAAGCAACAAATTGGCAGTAGCCATTCATTTGTGTGACTTAGCTGTCACTATAACGGTACCAAAGGATGGGGATATTTTTACTTTTGTGGAGAGCTAGAAGTGCTCACTCTCCAGCTTTGCCACCAGGATGGCTTGGGTGTGTCTCAGTTTGGAACTTCCCTCAGTGCCTGATGCCTTCTTACTCTGGAACATCCATTTGCCTCTAAGATCTTTTTATTCAGACTATTCCTAGGTCAAACCTGATTTTTCTCATTGATGAATTTGTCCCAGAGTCTCCATTTTTTGAGGGAGGAGCCCTGGCTAGTCAGGCTCCCTCGCTTAGTTTTGCTTCTAACTTTTTGGATTTCCACACAGTGCCTCAGTGTAGGGTACCCTTTATCCATTTCTCTTACTTTAAAAATCTATTTTGTGTGTTGTCTTCCCCCTAAACACTCTGAGGATAGAGGCTGGCCTTCTTTTTGTTTACATTTGTATTCTCAGTTCTTACCACAATGTTTTGGATAGTATAAAGACCCAATACATTCCTGCTGCTTTACCTTTGCATGACAACTTCTTTGTGCATACCCATAGAGCCTTTCCTGGCTCTGGCTGGTTGAGTTTTATTAGTTGATCAGAGGGTGTATGGTGGGGTGGGAAGAGTTCTGGAGTAGAAGTTAGAAACTCTAGGTTTTAGTCCATCTTCTACCATCAAGTAGCCATTTGACTTAAGGTATTTTATTATTTTCGGTCTCTTTTTACTCTTCTATAGAAAATATGGGGTTGGATTAAATCACTTTAAAATTTTAAAATTAAATTGATTAGATGCTCTAGAACAAGGATCCTCAAACTATGGCCTGCGGGCCAGATGCGGCAACTGAGGACGATTATCCCTCTCACCCAGGGCTATGAAGTTTCTTTATCTAAAGGCCCACAAAACAAAGTTTTTATTTTTACTATAGTCGGGCCCTCCAACAGTCTGAGGAACAGTGAACTGGTCCCCTATTTAAAGAGTCTAGAAGGTCCATATTAACTTTAATCTTTGATCTTAAAACTGAACTTGGTTTCCATGCTAATGTTTTTGTTGTTGTTGTTGTTTGTTTATTTGTTTTGCTAAGGCAATTGGGTTAAGTGACTTGCCCAGGGTTACATGCTAATGTTTTTTTCTACAGGAACTTCAATTGTGCTATAGTCTAAATTAAAAGTTGTTATAGAAAAAGGGATTAAGAATTTCATGGTTACTGTATTATATATTAGAAAAAATTTTTGTTGTTGTGCTTTATAAATACATACATAACAAATATTAAGCAAAGGTTTTATAATACCTCCATAATTTTGAAATAAGTTTAACACTAATCAGATGTACTTAGTCTAAGCTATTGTTTCGAAGTAAGCTGGTCATATTTAGAAACTGCATTACTGTTTTAGATAACTTAGTGTGCATATTTATAATTCAATTAGAGACACAACATGCATCTTAAAAGATAAGTAACAATGTAGAATGGTTGGCAAATATCAAGCAAAGGGTGTAAGTCATAAATACTGGAAGGAAGGGGAGAAGAGGAAAACACAAGGGAGAATAGACTAGAGGAAAGGAAAGGGAATAGGAGGGGAGAGTGGAGGAGAGAACAAAGGACAGAAGGAAAGGAAAGAGGAGAAAAAGGGAGAGGAGGAAAGAGGAAAGGAAAAGAAAAGTGTTAGAAGAGGAAAGGAGACTGGTGGGAGGAGAGGGAAAAGAAGGAGAGAAGAGGGTTGAGAAGGGAAAAAAAAGAAAGAGAAGGAGAATCATTTCAGCTTGAATATTTAGAAAAGACTTCATGGAAGAAGCTGAGACTTAAAGGATGAATAAAGTTTGAACAAGTGAAAAGGAGAAAAATGGATTGCTAGAAAGAACATAAATTACAGAGGATGCTTTCAGTATGCTAATTGGCACATTCTGGTTCAAAAATAATGTTTACTGCTTCCAGAGGTATCTAACTTACTTATAGGGAGTAACCCAGCCACTGAGGACATCTGGCTAATTGTGTCCTGCAAGAGAGCTGTATTGTCTTCTTAATCCATTCCACAGGTATTCTTTGCAGAAAAATGAGATTTTTTAAAGAAAGAAAATCTATTTTCCTTTGGTTAGTTCTTAGTGGTAAGTGGTCCCTGAGGCCAGACAGTGTCCAGCTGTGAGACCTGTTACACATTAATTCACAGTGAATGAATAAATCATGGAAGTGAAGTTACACAGTCTTTTCAAGTAAAGACTTTGACTTATTCTGCCTTAAAGCAATATAACTCATATGTTATGTGGGCTCTGGCTCTTGACAGGATGAACTGGATTCAACCCTTTGAAGATCCTTCCTAATATTCTATGACTTGTGCCCTCAACCATTAGTTTTCCTGGGTATATCTGAATTTGGCTTGTGCTTTAATAAGGATCCCTACTTCTACTTAAAATCATTCAGGTTAAAAAGACATAGATATACAGTAGGACAGTATTATTTAACCTGATAAAAATGCAAACTGGCATCATACTTGAATCTCTTAAAAGTCAAGAAAACTCTTGTTCCCAGAGGGCATTCAACAACCCTCCTCTCTGGTAGGTGTCATCTTTCTTTCAGACCAGAAATTAAATGTTTTTGTATATGTATCCCTTTGGCAGTCTGGTGAAAACTATTGACTTCTCAGAATAATGTTCTTAGAGGCATAAAATAAAAAATATTAAAAATTTACAAATATAAACGAATATATAGGGGCAGCGAGGTGACATAGTGGATAGAGCACCAGCCCTGAAGTCAGGAGGACATGAGTTCAAATCTGGTCTCAGACACTTAACACGTCCTAGTTGTGTGACCCTGGGCAAGTCACTTAACCCTAATTGTCTCAGGGGAAAAAAAAGAATACATAGAATATAGAGGAAACTAATTACATCAAATAAAAATTATCAAGATTTTTATTTAAAAAGTTCACTGATACCAGCTTACGAGTCCCTGATTATATACCATCTATCTGAAGAAAGAGATTTTTGATATTTTGGAATTTTTGCATCAAAGGATGTGGTTATTTTAATCATGTTCTTAAAGTAATTCAAAATTGGTTTCCAGAATAGGTGAACCAAATCACAAGTTCACTAAAAGTGCATTTATATACACTTTCTCCCTTTCCAATGCTAAAGGAATTTTTATAACAATATACTTATATTATTATATTATATATTATTTACTTATTATATATATTTATCTAATATATAATAATATAATAACTTAATAATAAAAGATTATTCCCATCTTTTGTCATTTTTGTCAATTTGCTGGATATAAGATAAGATGTTCAAATTATGTTGATTTTCACCTCTCTTATTATTAGTAACTTGGAGCATTCTTTCATAAGGTCAGTTGCGGGGAATTCTTTTTTCAAGAACTATTTGTTCATGTATTTTTGCTAGTATTTCGTTGGGGAATGACATTTGATATTACTGTTAGTTGTCTAAGAATCTTGGATAAAACATCCTTATCAGCTACAGGTGTGATAAGTCATTCTGAATTGTCACCTGCACATTGGCCTTCATAACTTCCCAGATCTTTCCCCTAATAACCTGATATCTGAATCTATGACTATATTGGGCTCTGATGGGCCAGATTTCACTCTATCTTGCCATGATACATGGTAAGGGCTTAATAAATGCTTTCTCATTTATTCATTCACTTTCAATTTAATATGTATTATCCCATTTGCATTAATTTTGTTTATGTAAAACCTTTTTAATTCCATGACTTGAAAAGCTATCAACTAATTAGTAATCATTTAAAAAATATTGTCAGGTACTTTTCTAAGCAGTACTGATATAAATAAGAAGTGAAATGTTCCTGCTTTTTTCTCCCCCCAAAGAACTTATCTTATCTTTTTCAACTACCTCTATTCCTTGTTTATTTAATGCTTTTGCCGTGAAAAGTATCTGACCTGGTTCTTTTTAAATTTTCTTGTGGTATGATCATGAATGTTAAGGTCCATTCTGAATTTATTGTGGCATTAGATACAAGATGCTGATCTAAACATTTCTGTTGGACTGCTTTCTAGTTTTCCCAGAAATTCCTGTAAAATATGGAGTTTCTTCCCTTTAGATGTCATATTTTTCATATATTGAGTATTTGAATTCAATTATTCTTGGTTCTTCTTTGTCTAATTGATTTCATTGTTCTAATTTTAAAACACCACCACCACCACCACCACTAGTACTACTACTTACTGATAACTAGCATACACATAATGCTATGTGCCAAGCACTTTTCTAAGTGCTTCATAATTCATAATTTTAGTTCATATTTAATTCATAATTATCTAGTACTAAGTAGTTGTGATCATTATATTTTTTAGTATTGTTTTAGATCTGGAAATGCCATTCCCTCTTTATTCCTGTTTTCTACCCATTATTTTTCTTGGTACTTTAGAATTTTTATTCCTGCAAATGAATTTTGGTATATGGAATATATGGATTGGTATATAGAATATACCAATATGGAATGTATTATTAGAAAATTGGTCGGGGCAGCTAAGTAGTATAGTGGATAGAGCACCAGTCTTGAAGTCAGAAGGACCTGAGTTCAAATGTGACCTCAGACACTTAACACTTCCCAGCTGTGTGACCCTGGGCAAGTCACTTAAACCCAATTGTGTCAAAGGGGAAAAAAAAATTGGTTAATAAAAATCTAGAAAAGAAAGCACTGATCACAAAAACCCAAAAGGAATAATCAAGAATAGGATGTTTCAGATGAATCTTATTTTCTTTTAAGGAGCATCAGGGAAATGCTATGTAGTTTAGAGTTTGACAAACATGTTTTAAAAAAGAGTCTTGTGCTATTTTTTTTGGACTATTTGATAGTATGGTTAATTATATTTGGAATTGATTTCGACTGTCTAGACTAAAGAATAGTCACTAATGTTTGATCTTAACATGGAAGTCTTTGATGGAGTAATCCATAGATTTGTATAATTTAATATTTTAGTTGCTGATTAATGACTTGGACAAAGTCAGGGATGACATGCCTGTCAAAAATTTAAGATCACACAAGCTAAGGCATAGACACCTACATATATACACATATCTATAGATAACATACTGGGTAACTGATACAGGATTTTAAGAAATCTTGAGTTTTCATTCATTCATCCCTTAATTCATTTATTCATCCATTTAACATTTATCTATAGAAAGTACTGGTTTTGTTTGCAGCACTGAGCACACAGTAAATAGTTGTTACTATAGTAAATAGTTAAAAGTCTTAATCAAACACTTTGCTATTTCCCCTATGGAGTTTAGAACCTAGAAAAAGAAGGCAGATAGAATTCAATACAGCTAACTATATCATAGATATAACTGCATGTCTTTTATTGTCTTTATACTTCCAGAAAGTATGGGTGCCTGGGTATGGCTGCCATAGAGATGACAAGATATCTATAATTTAGACAATCTTCAAGAATTGTTGCAGCTGAAAAATCTGATTCTGTGGCCAACCTGCTAAAGAGACTCTCCAACTTTAGCATGGAGAATCTTTCAGATGAGAGACCATGCTGTCCATCAATGTATTTGAAATTTTTCCAGCTTGGTAGAATCTGCCATGCGTAACTATTGTGAATTTAGGTTCACTTCCATGCCATGATGAGAATAATATGTTAGTGGAGGCCTGTGAGTAGCAGGAGGCCTTCAATAAATGTTTGTTTAATTTAAAAATAAATCAATTGCAGCCAAGCAGTCATTGCTGTTTTCATATGTTCCTCTTTATTTTTAATATTTTGTTTTGTAATTAACAAAGAATAAAGTATAAAGGGCATTTGTTGATTTGGCAAGCCAGAAGCATAATGTACATTATGGAATAATGAATACTGTTTTGGAAAGAATCTGGAAGGAGAAAAAACCTTTGGAAACCTGGAGAAAGAAATGGTAGAGAGGTCGTTGTTTCAAGCAGAAAATAAACTATCACTATGGTATTACAATTGGAGCCGAATGTTTTGGAACTACCCTATTTGCCTCTGGCTGGGGAGGCCAGCAGGAATATCTCCAAACACAACAACCTTGCTAAGTCTGTCTGTTATTTAAAAAGAGAAAAATAAATTTAGGAAAACTTTGGAAAGCCCCTAGTCTTAGACAATCTTTCTTCATTTCCACACCTGGAAGTAGTGAGACTTGGTGATTATTGCCATTTTGTAAACAGTCTTTAAATTTCCTACTCTTTGATCCTTCTTTAGATAAGTCTCTTGCTTTTTGCCAGAAAATAAACACCATTAAAGATTAGAATGGGATTTTGATTTGTCTGCCGTCAGAGGCAAATGTCAGAATTTGATGAACTGATGAGGATGATAGTATTTACCCATCTTGATGCTGCCCTCAAGAGACCTGTTCAAATGTGTTGCTCCTGTTTCGAATTCATATTTTGACTTCTAATTTTTAGCCCTAAAAGGAGAATGAATTACAATTGTAAAGAATGAATTTATTTTTATAATTACCTCAAGAAACAAGTTGCTTCATCAACATACTCATATACACATACATTCACATTAAAATATTTTTTGAAAGGCAATATGGTACAGTAGAGAGTTATTATGTTGTTTTTCAGTGGTGTCTGACTCTTCACGACCCAATTTGTGGTTTTCTTGGCAGAGACCTTGTATTGGTTGGCCATTTCCTTCTCCAACTCATTTTATAAATGGGAAAACTGAGGCAAACAGAGTTAAGGAACTTGCCCAGGGTCACACGTCTAGTAAGTATCTAAGGCCAACTTTGAACTCAGGAAAATGAGTCTGACACTAGGCTCTCTATCTTCCTAAATAGAGAGTTGACCTTTAAGAAAAGGAAAACTTGGAAGTTTAGGTTTTTCCTCCTCCAAAATAGTGATTGTGTGATCCTGAGCAATTCACTTAACTCCTCAGTACTCTAAGCCATTCTCTGAATTACAGAGTAGATGTATATATGTATTGGTGGAAGAAGTTTCCTCACTTGAGTTTCCAAAAACAATAAAATCATAGGTCCAATACAAAAAAACCCAAAAAACCTTTTAGTTGTGTCTTTTGGTTTTTATATCATAGTAATTTCCTGATATACTCTTCTACCAATGAATTTGTATTTTACCAAAAAAAAAGAACAGTTTAGGACAACCAACTAATAAAACCTATATTTATCACTGTATGTAGCATCATTATCTATGGCTTCCCACCAATACAGCAAGATGATAGAAATATGGTATAATACCCACTGATTTGGAAGTTACCCTAAACACATTTTTAACATTACTTTAATTGTTGTGTAAATTGTTCTTTCAATTCTGCTTCATTCACTCAGTATGAGTGTATATTGGTCTTTTGTGAATTTCTCACAGTCATAATTTTTTATAGTGTGATAGTATTCCATTCTCTTAAAATTCCTAGAGAGAAGTGGGAGTGGTAAAGGGGGGAAAGTATGGAAGTTAGAATTTTCTAAGGAGTACTGAAAAAATTCAATTTAATGAATATTTATTAAACTCACTATATGCCAGAGGTGGTGGTTGTTTTTGTCCTTTGTTCTTGAAGAGGACCATGATATCAGGGAGATGATACATGACATGCAAATGGATTAGATTTAAGTGCGGGAAGGTGTGAAAGGTGACCTGCTTCACTTTTCCCTCCAGAACCATCTGGATCCAGTGGCAAGATACAGACCAGGACAATTGGAGATAGCCCTGAATGAAATGGGTGACCTTGGCCCTTTTTAAACTAAAGTCTTCAACAGGTCAGGCATTGTGTTAAGTGCTGGGGACAAAAATAAGAAAAGGAAAGATAAAGATCTTTTTTTTTTTTTCCTTTTTTCGCTTTGTAACTTAGAGTTTTATTTTTTTTCTCAATAGTATTTAATTTATCCAAACATGCATAGTTTTCAACATTCATTTTTGTAAGACTTTGTGTTACAATTTTTTCTTTCTAACTCATTGCCTCCTTCCGAAGACAGCAAGCAATCTGATATAGATTAAATATGTTCAATCCTTTTAATGTTTTCATATTTGTATTGTTGTACAAGAAAAATCATACTAAAACAGAAAAAAAAGAGAAAGAAAAACAAACAAAAAAAGTTGAAAACACTATGCTTCAATTCACATTTATTCTCCATAGTTCTCTATCTGGATGTGAATAGCATTTTCTATCCCAACTCTATTGGAACTGCCTTGAATCATCACATTGTTGAGAAGAGCCAATCCAACACAGTTGATCATCACATAATTTTGTTGTTACTGTGTACAATGTTCTCTTGGTTTTGCTCACTTTACTCATCATAAATTCATTTAAGCCTTTCCAGGCTTTTCTGAAATCAGCCTCTATTGGCAGAAGATAACAGGAAGCTGAAAAGGGAATATCTAGTAAGGGGCGTCTTGTATTGTGGAAATGAAATCAAACAGAAGTGCATATATTAAATCAACCAGGCTTGAAAAATGTATAGAACTAGAATGTTGGATCCATTCTCAAGCTACTGATTGTTCTTCAATAAACTTTTCAGAGATGAGAGGAAATGATACTTCCCAGGATTTATTACTGGGCAAGTCATTTGCAAATGTCTCTTTATATTGAAGGTAAAATTAGAGTTATTTAACTTTTTGGTGTCTTAAGTAGAAGAGATTCCCTTAAACTGATGAAATCACTGTCTAGTTAAAAATAAAAAGCATATATGACGATTTCTAACATCTTCAACTAATAGGCAACTACTTTGTTTCCATTTTTCATGCTATAAAATAAATGCTTTATATATATATTACTATATTATTGTATATATACACACATATATAGTTACTTTAAATATTATATAAAATGTATTTAAGGATCTATATTTCTATCTTTGACTTCCTTGGGATTTATATTCAGTAGTGGGATCATGTAGTCAAAAGCTATACATAGGTCGCTTTAATCACACAATTCTAAATTTTTTTTTAGAATAATTGGATCAATTCACAATTCCATCCAAAATACCAGTTTTTCCTTTTCCCACACCCTTTCCAACATTGACTATTGAAATTAAAAATTTTTTTTTGCCAGTTGATGGGTGTGAGATGAAACTCCAGAGTTGTTTTAATTTGTATTTTTAAAAAAATTGCTGATGATCTGGAACATTTTTAATCTGGTTTTTGAAATTTACATTTCTTTTAAAAACTGTTCCCATATTTTGAAAATTTTGCTAGTAGAAAAATAAGTTCTTTTTTCCTTTTGTATTTGTTATGACTAACTACTTTGGAGAACAAGAAAAATTATATTCCACTGAGAAAATGGAATAAAGAATGACTATTTTCAAAAAAAATTATTTAGGCCTCAAACATTTTTTAGGTGTGTGAACCTAGACAAGTAACAAAACTGTTTGCCTTAATTTCTTCATTTGTAAAAAAGGATAATATTGCCTACCCTTCCAGGCTTGTAAAGAGGATCAAATGAGATAATAATTGTAGTACAGTGCCTGACATATAGTAAGCACTACATAAATATTAGCTATTAATATTATCATTAGTATCTGGGAAGGATTTTATAATCATAAAGATATATGGGGCAGCTAAGTATTACACTTAATAAAGTGCTGGTCCTGAAGTTAGGAAGACCCAAGTTCCAATCTAGCATTAGGCACTGGCTGAGTTAACTTGGGCAAATCAATCTCTTAGCCTCAGTTTACTCATCTGTAAAATGCTCATAGTAAGAGCACAATAATATCCTAGGTTGCTGTAAGGATAAAATGAGATAGCATTTATAAAGTGCTTTGCAAATTTTAAAGTATTATGTAAATGTTAGCTATTTCTGTTATTATTATTATTACAAGGTACTATATACATGTGACCAGAGAAGAAAATGTCAAACTACTCCAGTATCTTTGCTAAGAAAGCTCCAAAATGGGGGGCAAAGAGTTAGAAATGACTAAATAACAAATATAAATGTGAGATATTATTATTGTCTTAATCATGATTTCAAACTTGTCTAGTATCTTTATTAATGAAGAAGATGTATTAAACAATCTTACTGACATGTCAGAGACTTCATTGTTATTCCAAGGGAAATTGGGTAGGCTTTATTTAGAAGTCTGGGAACACAAAGCAATGCTAAACCCAAAGTGAGCACATAATAAAGCCTACTGAAAAGTACATTGGGAAATATAGTTCTGAGTTAGAAATAAAGAAAAGTAAAAACATAAAAGACAGAAACTTAAAGACTACTATTTTCTTCTTTAAAGGAATTTTATTTTTTAATATTTCCCTAGATGTTCCTCTGCATCTTTCTGTCTCCATCCTCCCAGAAAACCATGATAACAATAGTTTCTTTTTAAAAAGATGATATGAAAAATATCAAAACCAATCAGCACATTAAAATAAAACCTGAAATTTTATTCAATATTCCATATTTACAACTTCTGAAAAAAGCAGCAGAGAAAAATGTCATTTCTTATCTCTTCTTTGAAAACAAGGCTTTTTTTTTTCTTTTAACTTTTCTATCCTTTTGTTTTGAGTGTTTTGTTGTGGTTTTAAATATATATATAGTTACATTCATTGTGTATATTGTTTTCCTGCCCTTGCTTACTTCACTTTGTATCAGTTCATGTTAAATCCTTCTCTGCTAGTTATCGTCATTTCTCACAGTGTGGTGATGTTACATTCTTGTACCACAATTTGACTCTTATCCAATTAATAGACCTCTACTTTCCCCTGTCCCAGAAAAAATTTTGTGTGTTATCATAAAAAGAGTTACAATAAATACTTTGGTGTATTGCTAGGGCAAAACAGAGACTAATTTTCTTTTTGTTGTTGTTGTTGTTTGTTTGTTTGTTTTACAAGGCAATCAGAGTTAAGTGATTTGCCCAGGGTCACACAGTTAGTAAGTGTCCAGTGTCTGAGGCTAGATTTGCACTCAGGTCTTCCTGACTCCAAGGGCAGGGCTCTATCTACTGCATCACCTAGTTGCCTCAAGACAAATTTTACTAGGGATAAAGGTGAAATGTTTCTGATACAGTGAATCCCATGCAACATAAAGCCCTTTCTCCCCACTTCCCCAAATGATTATATTTTACTGGACAAGAAATGATCAATTGTTACTTCCTAATTCAGAAGTCAGTTTAGAATCAGTTCTCTGTGCATAGTTAAACCTAGTTTAACTATGTTTTGAACAAAGGTCAAAATCAAAACCAAAGATAAAGAGTAAAGGATAAAGATGAAGAGATATTGCATTTAATTATAACCTGACCTATTTAAATAATTTGTGAGCTTAAGTATAATAGTTGACCAAATAATAAGTCCAAAAGACCCTATAATAACTTCATGAACAAACAGCAGTTAGCATCATCAAATCTCAGATTTATTAAGACCTCAAAGACTATTTATTTTTTCCCCCTCATTTATTTATTATTTTTTAAAATAACTTTTTATTGACAGAACCCACGCCAGGGTAATTTTTTTTTTGTTATTAGCAAAATTCTTTTTTTTTTTTAAATAACTTTTTGTTGATAGAACCCATGGCAGGGTAATTTTTTACAACATTATCCCTTGCACTCACTTCTGTTCTGATTTTTCCCCTCCCTCTCTCCACCCCTCCCCCAGATGGCAAGCAGTCCTATACAGGTTAAATAGGTTACAGTATATCCTAGATACAATATATGTGTGCAGAACCGAACAGTTTTCTTGTTGCACAGGGAGAATTGGATTCAGAAGGTATAAATAACCTGGGAAGAAAAACAAAAATGCAAGCAGTTTACATTTATTTCCCAGTGTTCTTTCTTTAGGTGTAGCTGCTTCTGTCCATCCTTGATCAATTGAAACTGAGTTAGATTTCTTTGTCAAAGAAATCCACTTCCATCAGAATACATCCTCATACAGTATCGTTGTTGAGGTATATAATGATCTCCTGGTTCTGCTCATTTCACTTAGCATCAGTTCATGTAAGTCTCGCCAGTCCTCTCTGTATTCATCCTGCTGGTCATTTCTTACAGAATAATAATATTCCATAACGTTCATATACCACAATTTACCCAACCATTCTCCAATTGATGGGCATCCATTCATTTTCCAGCTTCTACAAACAGGGCTGCCACAAACATTTTGGCACATACAGGTCCCTTTCCCTTCTTTAGTATCTCTTTGGGGTATAAGCCCAGTAGAAACACTGCTGGATCAAAGGGTATGCACAGCTTGATAACTTTTTGAGCATAATTCCAAATTGCTCTCCAGAATGGCTGGATGTGTTCACAATTCCACCAACAATGTATCAGCGTCCCTGTTTTCCCACATCCCCTCCAACATTCTGCATTGTCTTTCCCTGTCATTCTAGCCAATCTGACAGGTGTGTAGTGGTATCTCAGAATTGTCTTAATTTGCATTTTTCTGATTAATAATGATTTGGAGCATATTTTCATATGGCTATAAATAGTTTTAATTTCTTCATCTGAGAATTGTCTGTTCATATCTTTTGACCATTTATCAATTGGAGAATGGGTTGATTTCTTATAAATTAGAGTCAATTCTCTATATATTTTAGAAATAAGGTCTTTATCAGAACCTTTGACTGTAAAAATGTTTTCCCAGTTTATTGTTTCCCTTCTAATTTTGTCTGCATTAGTTTTGTTGTACAAAAGCTTTTTAACTTGATATAATCAAAATTTTCTATTTTGTAGTCAATAGTGATCTCTAGTTCTTCTTTGGTCATAAAGGCCTGAGAGGTAAACTATCCTATGCTCTTCCAATTTATTTATAATCTCATTCTTTATGCCTAGGTCCTGAATCCATTTTGACCTTATTTTGGTGTATAGTGTTATGTGTGGGTCAATGCCTAGTTTCTGCCATACTGATTTCCAATTTTCCCAGCATTTTTTGTCAAATAATGTGTTCTTATCCCCAAAACTGGGGTCTTTCTCAAAGACTATTTAATCCAACCCATGAAGAAATTTCATGTATATGATCCCTAACAAGTAGTCTTGAAGACTACTATATGAGGCAATCTATTTTACTTTCATACAATTCCAATTATTTAGAAATTTTGTCTTATACTGAATTAACTTTGACTAATTGCTCCTAGTTTTATTACCCGTAGACAAGGAAACTCATCTAATGGTCCTTTTATATGACAACCACTCAAGAATTTGAGCTATCATGTCTCCCTTAAGTCTTGTTATTTTCCAGGTTAAATGTCCCTTATTTCTCCAATCAGTTTTTCAATGGCATGCCTTCCAGGTATTTCTGTCTTGCCTTCATTTCTCTGTATAGCCTCTAGATTTTCCATGTCCTTCTAAAATATATCCCTCAGAATTGAACAATATTCCAGATGTAGAAATAGATTTAGTGGGTCAATTGATCACTTCTATAATTCTAGACTCTCTACTTCTATTAATTGCTGTTGTTCAGTCATTTCAGTCGTATCCAACTTTTCATGACTCCATTTGGGGTTTTCTTGGCAAAGATGCTGGAGTGGTTTGTCATTTCCAGATTCAGATCATTTTACCAATAAGGATATGAAGGCAGAGTAAAGTGACTTTCCCAGGTTCACACATCTAGTAATTATCTGATGTTAGATTAGAGTTCAAGGAAATGACTCTTCCTGATACCCTATCTACTGTATCACTTACCTGCCCTATTTTCTACCATTGAGAAAAAGTAATTATATTTTTTAAGCTCCAAATATTCCTTGGACATCTGGTCTGACCTGATAACATCTTTGCAATGAAAAATTACCAACCAGAAGAACAAATCCCTTAGAGTACTTGGCAGACTCTTATCAAATATTCTAGTTAAAAAGGCAAGCAGTAAACCAACAGACTCTTATATTATACAACTCGAAATAAAATAAAAGGAATTCTGAATTTGGAATCAAGAGGCCCTGGATTCTAATCCCAGCCTTATTACTTAGCTGTGTGATCTTGGACAAGTCATTAATCATTTTAGGATCTTAATGTGTTTATCTGTAAAATAAAGGAATTGGACTAAATAACATCTCTGAAAGAGAAAGATAAATAATTGTATCAAATTGCACTTAAAATTTGGAAAAAACCAATAGGAGAGCATTTTAATCAAAATTTAATTTAATCATGAGATTACCTCATGTAACATGAAGTTGGTTTGCGCAATAAGCAACATTTTATTTAGTTGAGTCATTTCAATTGTGTCCAATTCTTTGTGATCCCATTTGGGATTTTCTTGACAAAGCTACTGGAGTAGTGTGTAATTTCCTATTCCAACTCATTTTTACAGATAAGGAAATTGAGGCAAACAGGGTTAAGTGACTTGCCCAGGGTCAAACAGCAGTAAGTATCTGAGGTCAAGGGAAGATGAGTCTTTCTGACTTAATACCGGGCACTCTATCCACTATGCCATCTAGCTGCCTTAAGCATCAGTAACCTTGGACAACTTGGACTTCCATATATACTAATTATTTAAACCACTTCTTGGAAGGTACCTTATCTTGATATGTTTTGGGTTACAAAAAGCATGTTATTTCAAAAATGAGCATTCCTCAACTCCAGCTTCTTAAGAAGAATGTTGGAGATTTTAAACACAACCTTTCTAGCAAAGGCCAAGTACAAATAAACAGGAAGCAGAAAAAAAGAAAAATGATGTACTAACTCCATATTTATTCCCAGAAATTACTTTGCCACTTGTGTAAATGATAAAATAGTGAAATGATCACAACGATGCAATAATATTTGTAAAAAGTGCTGAGCACTTAATAGGCACTGTGTATGTACCTTCTAGTTCCTTTCTCTTCCTTAAAAAGTTTTCCACACACCATTTATTTTAGCTCTCAGAGGGACTTAATTTGTTTTCTACCATCTGTTATTAATGGTAACACAATACAGTGAGAGTTGGCTTCAGCCAGGAAGACTTAGATTTAAGTAAGAACTTATATCTTGGACAAGTCACAGCTTCTCAAAGCCCAAGGAGACTCTTTAAGATTAAATTGTAGAAAAGGTGTTGACCTGCATTGGTAGGTGGAGGTTTTTTGGTTTGTTTGTTTTTACTTGAGAATTCCATATTACTAATAAAATCAAAGATGTGAACTATATCCATATTATCAGAGACAATGTTGGTGAATCAGATCTATGTCAATGTAATTCTGCTTCTTACTGACTGAATCATGATTTTGAGGATGTATTTCCACAAAAATATGGGGCTGCCCTAAGAAATAATTGAAAATTACCCTATAGACCATTATTAGGACTGTATTTCAAAGAGATAAAAAAATTTTAAAAGCACCCTTAAATACAAAAATATTTTTAGCAGCTTTTTTTTTTTTTGGTGTAATAAAGCACTGGGAACTAAGGAGAATGGTAAAATTAATATGATTAGGAATGTTATAGAATAGTATTGTGTTATAAGAAATTTTCAGAGAAATTTGCATTTGTATGAATTGATAAAAGTGAATTGAGCAAAAGAAGAAAAGAAAAATGAGATGTACAATAACAACAGTATTGCAAAGACAAACAACTTTAAAAGATTTAAGAATTCTGATTCACTCAGTGACCAACCACACACAATTCTAAAGGACTCATGATGAAACATGTTATCTATTATTTCCTGACTGGGAGGTCAGGATTATTGGATATAGCCAGTAAGGAAGTTTGTGTGCTTTGACTATACATATTTATTGCAAAGATTTGTTTTTCTTTCTTTTTAAGTTATGAGAGAAGAGGTAGGTGGGAAAGAAGGTAAATTTTCATCCATTGGAAAAAAAATAAAGTTTAAAAATTGCCTTATAGAGTAAATCAAACTGCTTAAAAACATATATTTATATAATAAGATAATAACATTATAGAATAAAATGTAAAAGAATGATATTAAAATTATTGTGGAAATTATTACGATATAATAATGATATAATATATAATTTATAATAATACTTCAATAAAATATTATTATAGAATAATACTGAAAGATAATATTAACAATAGAACTTACGACTCTTGTCTTTGAGGGTTTGCCTTATATTCAATGACAGAAGCCATTCTAGTCCTGACTTCTACTCTCTAGTTATGATTTTAAAGAAACCTCTTGACTTCTCTGAAACATTTATTTGCATAATTAAGGACTTGAAGTGGATGATTTCTTAGAGTGCCTTCCAGTTCTATAATCATAGAATAATCACATGAAGCATTTTCTTTTTTTTTTTAAAGGTTTTCTTTGATTATTATTTATTTTTTAAAACTTTTGATTTTCAAAACATATACATATTTTCTTTTTTTGTTGTTTGTTTGTTTGTTTTTTTTTAATTTTTATTTAATAATTACTTTATATTGACAGAATCCATGCCAGGATAATTTTTTTTACAACATTATCCCTTGCACTCGTTTCTGTTCCGATTTTTCCCCTCCCTCCCTCCACCCCTTCCCCTAGATGGCAAGCAGTTTTATATATGTTAGATATGTTGCAGTATATCCTAGATACAATATATGTTTGCAGAACCGAACAGTTCTCTTGTTGCACAGGGAGAATTGGATTCAGAAGGTAAAAATAACCCGGGAAGAAAAACAAAAATGCAGATAGTTCACATTCATTTCCCAGTGTTCTTTCTTTGGGTGTAGCTCCTCATGAAGCATTTTCTAAGTAGTCTTGTATATACTATACTTGTATATACTTGTATATTCTAAGTAGTCATAGTATATACAATATATATATTTAAGTATATAAATAAATATATTAAATAGTTATTAAATGAGCAGACTTCCCAGCTTTTGATGGGAAGAATCCATCAGCCATCATGTTTTAATCTCAATTTGGAGGTAAGATTATTTTACTCAGTACTAGAATGCCTTTATGATAGTACAATATTCTTTTAAGGATCCCAAACTTTTAAGACCATATTTTTGGTACCAATATTCTACTGATGATATGTGGCATACAAGACAGGAACATAGCAATCTCCTGAGAACTAGAAATATGAATCCCAAAGAGAACAATAGAGAAGTGCATGGGGAATGTGAGCAGGCAGTGATGTGTATCAAGTGAGGAATGCCAAAGAAGAATGGAGAATTTATGAAAGAAACAGAAAATGAGCGTTTGTGTATGTGGGATAAAAAATGACAAATCAAAAGCCCTCGTGGTCCACTGGTATCCTTATGATGTTAGGAGAAAGGAAAGCAAATCCCTAGCATATTGGGTGGACCCTCATGAGGGAACTTGAAGGAGGACAAGGAAAGTGTTGCACAAAATGGGACTTCATTTATAGGTCACTATCTGCATCATTGGAGGGAACATCTGGTTATAAGACAAAATTTTTAAATCTCAATCACCTGACAAAATTTTCTCTGTCCTTTCCTACCCTTCTTTAACATCAGTAAGAGTGATACATCTAGCAAAACTAGATGAATTATATTTAATTTTTTCAACTAAATTCTCACTTGGTTAATACTTGATTAAATTTTTAACTTTCTTTTGGACCCTGGATTTCATGACATCTTTCATAATCAGATTTAGCCTTTCCAGAAATTCTCTTCTAATGAAAGTATCCAACTTTGTGTAGCTTTTCTCTTAGTTGTATAGAGCTGAATGAAGTTGGCAATATTGAAAGCAAGTGAAAATCTTAAAGAACACTATTGTGTCTTGTTAGACAATAGGACTTTTAAAGAATAAAGCCAAATATGATAACTTTACTCTTAAAGTAGCCTCTAAAATTTTTCTGCTTAGCAAAATTGTGTACTGATCTGCTGTAGAGGGCCACAGACAGTAGAGGAGCTCTGGGTGAGGTATAAGACCTTTCAGTCCAAAGGAATCTGCTGATAATGTCTGGTTCGGCTCCCCATCTTCCTGAGAAGTCAGGGAACAGTGACAACCTGTGTTGTAATTAAAGCAGAATGATAGCAAGTGACAAAGAGTCATTTACATACAATGGCAAGTTGTTTATGTGGCTCCTCGTGTGCAGTATATATTTAGTGCAGTTTACTTTGGTTAGGTAAAGGTATTAGGGTATATAAGGCTGAGAGAATTTGGGTTATAGACATTAAGGATTGTTTCTATTCTATCCCTCTAGATAAGGAGGATATGAAAAGATTTGCCTTTTCAGTGCCTGGCATTAATTTAGTTGAGCCTTGTAAAATATATGAATGGACAGTTTTGCCACAGGGAATGAAAAACAGCCCTACTATGTATCAAATATATGTGGCTGCTGCTCTTACTCCAGTAAGAAAAGCATTTCCAAAAGTTGTTATTACATTTCATGGATGATATATTGGTATGTGCCCCTGATAAGCAAATGTTAGAGGCATGTCTACAAAAGACCAAAGAAACATTATATATAGCCCCAGAAAAAATTCAAAGGCATTCTTCTTTTCAATATTTAGGATAGGTAGTGCATCCTAAGGTGCTTACAGTACAAAAGCTTTCTTTAAGAACAGAGAAGTTGAACACCTTAAATGACTTTCAGAAATTGATAGGGGATATCCAATGGATGTGCCCAGTGTTAGGCTTAACTACCTATCAATTACAACTATTGTATGGCATTTTAAGGGGAGACAGTGCTTTAGACTCACCACACCAGCTTACAAAAGAAGCCCAATAGGTTTTAGAGAGGTTGAACTGGCTTTATCCAACATGGTTGAAAGAGTCATTCAAAAACCCTTGGAAATATCAGTTATTGCTACAAAAGAGGCACTTATAGTGGTCCTTCATCAAAGAGATAGTGTGATCGAGTGGGTGACCCTCCAAGCACAACTAGACCAAAGCCTTATTCCTTACTCAGTGCTTGTGGCTAGAATCTTATTAAAGCAAATAATATAATTATCTGGGATAAGATCTGACAAGATATATACCTTTTATATCAATGCGCTAATTAATGTGTGCTGTGAAACCATTCCAGAGTGGCAAATTTTATTGGCCACAGCTCCAAATTTTACACACAGGTCCCCCTTACAAATAACATAGCTATTACAAAATTGGTCATGGATTTTTAAAGAAAAAGTTTCTAAGGTTCCTCTTAAAGGAACAACCATCTTTACAGATGCAACCAAACATCATATTTGCACTGTATTTTCTCCTGACTTAGCTATAAAAAGAGTAGTCAGAACTTCCTTTCAGTCCATTCAGCAGAATGAGTTGTATGCAATTATGCTAACTTTTACTTATTATCCAGAAGATGTAAATATAATATCTGATTCAGTTGTGGTACAAAGAATTGCCTCAGTCTAAATAAAATTTGTAGCTTCTAATATATATCAGTTTTTTAAGGAACTTCAGGAGCAAGAGAAAAAGCATCCAGGTAAGTATTACCTCTTGCATATCTACTCTCATATGGAATTTTCCAGGTCCTATTTTTTATGGAAACTTAATGGCAGATTGCCTTCTCACCATGTTAGCCAACACTTTATTTCAGGCAGCCAAAGAATCTCATTCTAAATATCATTAGGCTGCATGAGCTTTTACATCTGCAGTTTGGGATAACAAAAGAGGAAGCTGGGAGCATAATAAAAGCCTGTACAGCTTGCTTTCCCTTCCATACTCCTACGCTCCGTCTAGAGAAGAACCCTCATGGTTTGAAACCCAATTAAATTTATCAAATAGATGTGACCCATTATAAGTCTTTTGGCCATTTGTCTTTTATCCATGTTGTAGATACCTTTTCAGGATTTACTTTTGCAATACTAGCAGCAAAAGAGATAGCCCGAATGGTCACTGAATTCTTTATACAAACCTTTGCAGTTAATGGTGTGCCACAAGCAATAAAAACAGATAATGGACCTGTATATACTTCTAAACATCTTGCACACTTTTGTGCACAGTATCAAATTTCACATACCACTGGCATACCTTTCAATCCTCAAGGACAGGCAATTGTAGAAAGAAGTAACAGATATCAAGATGCTCCTCCAAAAACAAAAGAAAGAAGGAGCCTCAGGTAACTCTAGAGCACTTCTAAACTAAACACTTTATACTATTAAATTTTTGGTTTTTGATGGAGATGCATTGGCTCTGGCAGATAGGTTTCATAACCCACTGGAAGGGCAGTGTCCAGTATAAGCAGCTCTGGTATCTTTAGATAATTGCCAAGTGATGTGGAGAGATCCAGAGAGTGGTGAATGGAAGGGACCAAACATACTAACCACTTGGGGAGATGATTTGTTTGTGTCTCTACAGATAGAGAAGGACCCCAATGGGTGCCAACAGGCTGTATCTGTCTTGTCCATTGGAGAGAGATGGAAAAGAGAAGACCCTCAAAACAAATGAGAAGACCCAAGAAACATCGGGTGGTTCCCTCTCTAACTATGTCCACCACTGAAAGAGCTTGGCAGTTAGCCCATATCACCATGACCATAAAATAACTGTTAATGAAACTGATGCTAGACTTCAAAACCTGCAGGAATCATTGGATCTCCTAAGACATGAAGTGATGGACAATAAATTAGCTCTGGACTAATTCTTGACTGCTGAAGGAGATATATGGGTGGTTGTGAATTGATAGTTTCTATATTTTCCTTCTGGGACTCATAGAAGTCTTTTGTAGTATCTTGTTAATTCATATTGTTATGTTACTATTTGTGTGATATTACTATTTGCCTATATGATTCCTCCCATGCTGATGGATTTAAACACTAATGTATACCTGCTTCAATTAAAACAAAAGAAAGAGTGAGATGTAGAGGGTCAAAGACAGTGGGGGAACTCGGGGTGAGGTATAAGACCCTTCAGCCCAGAGGGAACCTGCTAACAATGTCTGGTTTGGCTTTCCATCTCCCCTAACAGCTCTCAGTCTTCCTGAGAAGTCAGAAGGCAGAGACAACCTGTGTTGTAATTAAAGCAGAGTGATACCAAGTGGCAGAGTCATCTACATATAATAGCAAGTTGTTTATGTGGTCCCATATAGTTAGCACATGCATAGTGTGCTATGGTTATATAAGAGTATTAAGTATATAAGGCTGAGAGAATTTGGAATAAACAGATTCCATGTTTGACCATGCATATGAGTCCTGCCTCTTCACTCCTCTTCTAAGACCAAGGACTTGGGCTGGTACCAAGATCCTCCAGAAAGCTAGTCCAGACTTTACAATCAGCTATAATAGAATTGGCTCTTGTCAGAAATTCAGTGATCCAAGGCAATTCCAATAAACTTTGGATGGAAAATGCCATCCACATCTAGAAAGTGAACTATGGAGATTGAATGCAGATCCAAGTACACTATTTTCATCTTTCTTTTCTTCTGTTTTTTTTCCCTCATGTATTTTTCCTTTTGTTCTAATTTTTCTTTCTCAACATGGCTCATATGGAAATATGTAAAAAATGAATGTACAAGTAAAACCTAAAAGAAAATTAAAAAAGCTGATGCTTTTTAACATATCTGTGATTTGAAAGAAAAATAAAAGACAAAAGAAAAAATCAACAAGACACAACCATGGTGTTTCCCCTGTTATCACCCAATCATAGACACTCTCTATACTACCACTGTGAGACATTACGTTTAAGAGAGGAGCTATTGGTTCAAGTCATGAGAAGTTTGAGCAAGGCCAAGATTATTGGGATGTTGCTTCCAGTTGACTTATAAGAAGTCCCCGAATAATAATTTTTATTTTATAAGTAATTTTTTGAATATTTTATGTAACTTTATTTTATAAGTAATACTTGTTTACGACATCTTCTACTCCTAATCCCACTTGTGACTCTGAAAAGAATGTAAAGATTTCATTTTTTTCCTTTTGCACCAACATATGTCAACTGAAGTGTCTGCCATTAGCGAATAGGAAAACCTTTATGTCTCAAAGGAATAGTTTTTAATCTACTCAATTAACCAATGAAAATAGTTGGCTTTTTCTTTTACGGTGCAGCACTGTCAACTGTGGAGACCTCAGTTTCTAAGGTCTCTTCTAGCTCTACGATCAGAATAACTGTATGAAGTTTATGCTAATGAGTCTTGCATATAGTTCTGACCTTTGGGTAGGAAATGTGTATCATATTGGAATACATAAAATGTGAATATCACATCACAGATTTAGAGGTTGAAAAGACTTTAGAAATCATCGAGTTCAACCCCTTCATTTTATTGCTGAGGACACTGAGACCCAAAGCACAAATGTCACATCCTATTAAGAGGCCTCTCATCATCTGTCTCTTTTGTAGATGTTCATGGAAATTCATTGACCACTGGATTTGGTTGTGACTTTGATATCAGTTCTAAATTTCTTATTTTAAGGAACAAGAAAGGAAAGTCTAAATTTACATATAGAATGGATAAATTACAACTTTTTTTGGGGGGTGGAGGGAGAATGGTTATATTGACCAAGGATTTGTCTCATGGGCAATTTCTCTATCACTTGGGATACTGGCAGTTTAACTGTATTCAGACCAAAGAGCCTGCATATGTCAGAGATAGCTCTAGAATTGTTCCATGTGCTTTGTTTGTTGGGCTTTGTTTAGTTACCTTAAAAATATTCATCACATTTAATTAATGAGCTTCCTGGTATCTTTCAAATGATTTGTTTTATTTTTCTTTAAATCCAACATTATCTTCAAATTATCTTTGGCTTCATTCATGTTTCAATGATTTTTCTATTATTTTAAATTTGTTTTTTGTTGTTTTGTTGTTAAACGAGTCAGAAGTCCATTTAGTCTCTTATCTATTTTTTAATAAATCTGTTAAACATGCTAAATTTAGAGATTCCTAATTGGAATTGAGAGACGCTTTGGATGGGAACAAGAGATAAATAATATCAGAGCAATAATATCCAAGATCAAATCAGATTGGTCTAGAAAGAATAGAGCATGTGGAACTCAGATAAGTTATTTATTTACACATGTGTTGTCTGGAACAATGTTCTCAAAACTCCTAAGTTAAAAGTATGTGAAAGTCAGTGAGGTTGTCAAGTCAGAAGAAATTAACCTGTAGTGTTATATGAAACTATTGTTATTAGGATAGCTAAATTGTATTTTTAGATTATTTTAAGCAGAGCATTAATGGAATCATAACAAAGTAGAAAGAGGACTAAACTTAGAGGTATGAGGGATCATGATTTAAATTCTACATTTAACATTTAATGTGTTAGTAACTAAGCCTTAATTTCCTTATATGTAAAATAGGGATAATCATCTACAATATCTATAATATTTAGAGCATCCAATACATGGACATAGGTATCCATGTATATATCTATAGATATATAGATATATAGATATAGATATAGATATAGATATAGATATAGATAGATAGATAGATATAGATATATTATCCATGTATATATCTATAGATATATAGATATATAGATATAGATATAGATAGATAGATAGATATAGATATAGATATAGATATAGATATAGATATAGATATAGATAGATAGATAGATAGATATAGATATATTTTCTATATCTTTATCTATATCCTTTCAGGAACTAGCAATATAACTCTGGATAAATTATTCTTTCTGAGAGTTGCACAAAAATTTCTTGCCAGTGTTTCCAACTTTCTTTCCTGTGCCTATTCATGGTAGACATTTTAAAATAATTTCCTTTATTTCTCCAAGCTATTTATATTTCTGTATTTTGTTTCATATAACTACTATAAACAATCAGAATTTCTTTAATGATGAATGTCTGTATATTCTATACAGGAGAGATGATTGAAAGGCTTAATTACTAATAAGCTGTTTCTTCAAGCTGTTTATATTTCTGTATTTTGTTTCATATAAATACTATGAATAATCAGAATTTCTTTAATGATGAATGTATGTATATTAATTCTACATAGGAGAGATGATAGAATGGCTTAATCCCTAATAACTTTTGCTAAACTTCCCCAGCAATTATTTAAATTGGCTCCATGTCTTTCTCTTGCTTGAGTCAGAGTGACATTTAGTTGTCTGGGACAAGGCTGGGTCTGTAAGGTTGTACAGTCTCGCTAACTCCCTTCTCATTCCTTCCATAAATTCTTCAGGGATTGAGTTAAGGGAGGTGACTAAGAAATAGGAGTTATTGAATGGGAGGAGAAATGGATATTGTTAGATGTGGCTAATGAAGCAGTTAGACCACTCATTGAATGGATACACAGGTCTGGAGGCAGGAAGACCTAAAGTCAAATATAGCCTTGGCCACTTACTAGCTGTGTGACTGTGGGCAAGTCACATAAACCCTGTTTGCCTTAATCCACAGTGGGAGAAATGGCAACACTCTTCAGTATCTTTACCAAGAAAATCCTATGCACAGTATAAGAGTGCTATGGTCCATGAGGTTCTGAAGAATGAGACCTGAATGACTGAACAGTAATAAGATGTGACTATTAATGCTTTCATTTTGAAAATAGGAGAGAAAGCCTTCATAAAGCCAAACCTTGCCAGAATTCAACTTTTTGGTAACAAATATATTTAAAGGGAAGCATTAATAATTGGGAAGATTTCTAAAGTTCTCATATAGGTGACAACATTTGAACTGAGACTTGAATTCAAGTATGCAATCCAGAAGATAGAAGTAACTAAATATTCCAAATATAGGGTGGGGGGGAGAGAACAGGTTGGACAAAGGCATGGAAGTGAGAGATGTGATGCTGTAGATGAGCAAAAAATGGGCCAGTTTGCTTTTATGTAGAAAGTTTATAGGAAATAAAGTGAAATCAATCTGGAAAGGTAGGCTAAAGGCACAATGGGAAGGGCTTTAAGGGAACAGAATAATCTCTATTTTCTCCTAGAGTTGACATAGTCCCTAAAAATGCTAAGACAAAAGAATGATGTGGTTGGACCTGCATTTAAGAAATACCAATAAGTGCTTTATGATGCTTTCTGACCACAATAATATCTGCTCTGAGAATTTCTGTACACAAAAGACCTTGTTTTATCTTTAATCTCTTTGAATTCAAGGCATCATAGTGATATTACTGGGTCAAAGTTATTCAGTTTAGAGATTTAGGGGAGAGGGACATAGTTCTAAATTGTTCGGCTATACCAGTTTCTCAAGTAGTGCATCAGCATGAAAGGTTTCCCAGAATGCTTCCAATATTGATCATTTTCTATTTTTGTTTGCTTTGACACTCTAATGAGAAAGAGGTAGAATCTTAGAGCTGCTTTCATATCTTTATTTTTCAATAATGTTAACCTCAGTGAATAAGACTAATGGATTGTTCTAAGACAAATTTCCTGCAACAAATATACTCCATTTTATTGATGTAAATTATGAATTGATTTTCAAATTGTACTCGATTATTATATTTCTTCTACATGAAAATAACACCAATACTCTTTGAAACAAGTTCAGAACATTCTGACCCATATTTCAGTAAAATTGTAAAGCCACTTGGCAAGAAGAGAGTGCCAATTCTTCTGTAATTCTTGACCAATGAAATAATGATTTCAAATAATGTCACTTTTTCCAAATTAACTGAATTCTATTTGGGAGGAAAACTAACTCAGCTTTGAAAATACTGTCTAGCTTTCTAAATTTGCAACCACTCTTGCTTCCACAGCCTTAGCCTCCCCTTATCTCCACTCACCCCCAACAATGATCTAGAAGAACCAGAGATTTTTTTTAAGGGTTGTGTTCCAAAACTTGGAATTGCTTAGAGAGCTGCTCCATAGACATAGATATTGTGTTAGTTAGTTCTGTGACCACTTATTGACATGCCCACCACAGACTTTTGTTTTGATATCTCAAAATTGTACTTGGCAAGAGATGAACTAGGGATTCGTGTATTTCATGAGAGCCTACTCTTTCAAAAACAAATTAAGTAGCCAGATGATGCTTTAAAAGAACAAGCAGATGTTTGCCAGCTTATTTTTTGGCATCCAATTGTTGTCATGTCTTTAAAAACATTTTTTCTTTAATAAAAAATTCAAATAAAGAATCAAGTATAGTTCTGTTTGTGAGTGACCGCTGGGTCCAACTGTAATATTATGTGTAAGGTAAAGATGTAGTTAATGAAGTGAACTTTGAAGAGGAGCATGTGGGGACTTTCATTTTGTGGAAACTCCTAAAGTCAAATAGACTTGGAAATAAATTGTTCAAACTTTTTGGCTCTCCTGCAACAATACTTGTAATGTAAGCTTTTCACTGGCTAGCAGTTCACTGAACTTGACAATGAGATCAAGTTTATCAGTTGCTATTTAAAAATATTTGCAAATTAGTCTTGATTCTTTTCACATCAAGAATCTTTCCTCTCAAATTGTGAAATTTTTTTTCTATATTCAATACAAGTCAACACATATTTGTACACTTCCTGGGATTTTTCTTCCTTTTCTCCTTCCTCTCTGTTAACTTGAGGATAGTTGAGTTGGAGGATTTTCTTTGGAGGTTTTCTCTCATCTTGCACTGGGGAATTAACTGGTACCAAAAGATTGAGTACCCTAGAAATTTGCCCTTTCCTTGAAATGGCATGAATAATTAGACATGCCATAGAGCTGATAAGAGCCATGAGGAAGAACAGAAAGTAGGGAAAATAGAGAGAATTCTTTCTTTGCCTTTTCTTTACTACCCTCCTACCCTTAACATAAATAGAAAATAACTGGAAAAGAGTATCTTGAGAGAAACATTTTTATTTGGAACAATAAAGAAATCTAACATATATCTTTGGAACTAAAGTCTACTCACTCAAGAATTGCTCCTTTGATAAGAATAGGCAATGAGGAAACCAAATTATCACTCTTTGCTGATGATATGATGGTATACTTAGAGAATCCCAGAGATTATACTAAAAAATTATTAGAAACAATCCACATCTTTAGCAAAGTTGCAGGATACAAGATAAACCTACATAAGTCATCAGCATTCTTATACATCACTAACAAAACCCAACAGTTAGAGTTACAAAGAGAAATTCCATTTAAAGTAACTACTGATTATATAAAATATTTAGGAATCTATCAGCCAAGGGAAAATCAGAAACTTTATGAGCAAAACTACAAAACACTTTCCACACAAATTAAGTCTGACCTAACCAACTGGAAAAATATTAAATGCTCTTGGATTGGGCGAGCAAATATAATAAAGATGACAATACTACCTAAACTAATCTATTTATTTAGCGCTATACCAATCAGACTCCCAAAAAACTATTTTGATGACCTAGAAAAAATAACAACAAAGTTCATATAGAAAAACAAAAGGTCAAGAATTTCAAGGGAATTAATGAAAAAAAAATCAAATGAAGGTGGCCTAGCTGTACCAGATCTAAAATTATATTATATAGCAGCATTTACTAAAATCATCTGGTATTGGCTAAGAAATAGACTAGTTGATCAATGGAATAGGTTAGGTTCAAAGGACAAAACAGCCAATAACTTTAATAATCTAGTGTTTGACAAACCCAAAGACCCCAGTTTTGGGGATAAGAACCCCTTATTTGACAAAAATTGCTGGGAAAATTGGAAATTAGTATGGCAGAAACTAGGCATTGACCCACACTTAATACTGTACACCAAGATAAGGTCAAAATGGGTTCATGGCCTAGGCATAAATAATGAGATTATAAATAAATTGGAAGAGCATAGGATAGTTTACCTCTCAGACCTATGGAAAAGGAAGGAATTTATGACCAAAGAAGAACTAGAGATTACTATTGACCACAAAATAGAAAATTTTGATTATATCAAATTGAAAAGTTTTTGTACAAACAAAACTAATGCAGACAAGATTAGAAGGGAAACAATAAACTGGGAAAACATTTTACAGTCAAAGGTTCTGATAAAGGCCTCATTTCCAAAATATATAGAGAATTGACTCTAATTTATAAGAAATCAAACCATTCTCCAATTGATAAATGGTCAAAGATATGAACAGATAATTCTCAGACGAAGAAATTAAAACTATTTATAGCCATATGAAAATATGCCCCAAATCATTATTAATCAAAGAAATGCAAATTAAGACAACTCTGAGATACCACTACACACCTGTCAGATTGGCTAGAGTGACAGGGGAAGATAATGTGGAATGTTGGAGGGGATGTGGGAAAACTGAGACACTGATACATTGTTGGTGGAACTGTGAACACATCCAGCCATTCTGGAGAGCAATTTGGAACTTTGCTCAAAAAGTTATCAAACTGTGCATACCCTTTGATCCAGCAGTGTTTCTACTGAGCTTATACCCAAAAGAGATACTAAAGAAGGGAAAGGGACCTGTATGTGCCAAAATGTTTGTGGCAGCCCTGTTTGTAGTAGCTAGAAGCTGGAAAATGAATGGATGCCCATCAATTGGAGAATGGTTGAGTAAATTGTGGTATATGAACGTTATGGAATATTATTGTTCTGTAATAAATGACCAGCAGGATGAATACAGAGAGGACTGGCGAGACTTACATGAACTGATGCTAAGTGAAATGAGCAGAACCAGGAGATCATTATATACCTCAACAACGATACTGTTTGAGGATGTAGTTTGATAGAAGTGGATCTCTTCAATAAAGATAGCTAATTCAATTTCAATTGATCAAGGATGGACAGAAGCAGCTACACCCAAAGAAAGAACACTGGGAAATGAATATAAATTGCTTGCATTTTTGTTTTTCTTCCCGTGTTATTTATACCTTCTGAATCCAATTCTCCCTGTGCAACAAGAGAACTGTTCGGTTCTGCACACATATATTGTATCTAGGATATACTGTAACATATTTAACATGTAAAGGACTGCTTGCCATCTGGGGGAGGGGATGGAGGGAGGGAAGGGAAAAATCAGGACAGAAGTGAGTGCAAGGGATAATGCTATAAAAAATTACCCTGGCATGGGTCTGTCAACAAAAAGTTATTTTTTTAAAAAAAAGAATTGCTCCTTTGATTTCTTCTTTTTTAATGTAACAAGGATTTGGTACTTGCCCAGATCACTTAAAATTGAGGTATCCACATGGGAGATGACATTTTTCATTAGTCTGTCAAATGATTGGAAGTCAATCCTTCCATTGGCTATGTAGCTATAGATGTCATATTAATTGACTGAGACATAGTTGTTTTTTCTGATGAAATTTTCATTCGTTCACAATCAGGATTTAATGCAATATGAGCAACCTCATCTTCCTCAGACATGGTATTTTGGGATCTTTTTTGATTTTCCTTTTCAGGTCTAGATGCCAAGAGTTGAGTCTTGAACCCAGGTGCTTGAGCAATATTTTTAAGTTAGATATTATAGCCAGTTACGCAAAGGAGACCTGAGAAGTCAGAGGACTATATTCAAGCCCAAGGAGGGATTTCATACTTTGAAATTTAGATGGGATTGTTACTATTATAGGAACAGAATTAAAATGTGACCTTAATCTTTCTTCCCTCACCAGAGATAAAGGGATATTGAGTGGGAGTGGTGATGATTATCCCTCTGAAGTGATGAAAGAAAACTTTGGATATTTATTCTTGCTTTACCTTTGATGTAAATGTGTCTTTGTAAAAGCTAATCTAATTATTAAGTGGTAAATGGAACTAGGGTACTTGGACCACACTTGGTGTTAACATTTGGTTGGTTAACAATTGAAGGAAGTTTGAGTCAATGGCAGAACCAAGAGATTCCCTAACCACTTATAAGCACTTGGAGAATCCTGGGGAAAGGGTGAAGTGTAACACATCAGGTCCTCAGACAATATAGGTGAGATTAATCATATTTTCTTCCATGATATTATGAACTTTTGAAATGACAGTAGAGGAATAATCTCAATGTATTGGCAGAAAATAATGGAGAGGAAGCTGGAGAAGAGAGTTTTAAAGGGTTCCTTGAGTATGGCAGGGTATGAACTAAGAGAAGTGAAATAATACCTGAAAGTTTATCTATATCTGTTGAGTTATATATACCTTTCACATACAGGTTACACATATATTAAATATCTGGTTTGTGTGGAGCGCTGGCCTAGGCCATTTAAGGTCAATCCATATTTCTTTGCATATCTACTCTGAATTCTGTAATTCTCTTCTAAAGTCTTACCCTACTTCTCACTGTGGCACTGAGGTGCCTTTGGACTTGAAAATTGTGCCAAAGTAACAAAAGTCTTTGCAGATCTTCCCAAGCTGGGAAACATTGAGCACAACCTCAGCAAAAGACTGTGTGTCATTTGTCTGAGAACCGGCTTACTTAATTTGGAGAGGCTCATAACCAAAGGTTGGCCAACAGCAATGAATTATTTTGGCTATGGCAGCTCATGACACCATCTATTAACACTGTAGGAAATAATTAGAATGGTCTCAAAAACAGAATGGATTGCTTCAAGAGGGAATATTTTCCCTATCATTTCAAAAACCTAATTGACCACTTTCTGGAGATGCTCAAGAAGAAATCCTTGTTTGTGGGAGGTTGGATTAGAAGGTCCAACTCTGAGATTTTCTTGTATGATATAAATAAATTTTTAATTTTCCCAATGACTAGTGCTCTTGATCCCCTATTATTATTCACAATCTGGGGCTACCTTTTTTTTTTTTTGAGAAATGCTAATATCTGAAAGGCAATGTGGTATAATGGGTAGATTCAGGATAACAAAAGTTTAAATACTGCTGTTGTTCATTTGTGTTGTTGGGAAAGGCTCTTGATTGGCAGTTCCTTACATCAATGAAATCACAGATATGGATAAAAATTAAAACATTAGTTATGCTCATGTTTGGTTTGAGATAATATTATGCTAAGACTTAGCTATAAAGGGAAGGGTAATACCTCCCAGCCACATACACATACCTTCAAGTCCTGAAGGAATCAAGGGACCCTGAAAAAGTGATATTGTTGGAATGGAAATACTTTTAAAAATCTGTGCATGCTGGGGGATGACTTTTGGAGAAACAGTACTTTGAGGAAAGGGTTGGAAACTTTTAGAGCAGGAGAAAGTCAGGAAAGATGACCCTGATGAATGTGTACTTAAAAAGAGAAGATAATTCAGGAAAATTGCTGACTTGGGGTTCAGATGGTTGTGAAGTGGCCATATTTGACTTGAAACTGACACTGAGTGTAGATCTGATTGATGCTCATATAAAGCAAAATCATTGGAGAAGATCACAGTCAGTGTAGAAAAGCTAGAGAGTTAGAAAGTCAGTCAAGAAGGGGTCATGGCAAAAGAGAACAAAGCACATAATCAATCAAGCAATAGATATAATGTGCCAGACACTATGATGAACACTGGATACGCAAGTACAAAGAATGAAACAATATATATTTGCCAGGAGACTTTGGGCAAGTTATCTCCCTTCTTTGGGGCTCATTTTCCTTATCTGTATAGAAAATTAATTAAACAATCTCTAAACCTAACTCCAGCTTTCAAATGCTAAGGTTTTATACCTAGAGGAAGGCCCAAGGCATATCATGTAATTCTCATGCCAGGGACTAATGGCAAATAGCCCATGTGGTTCTCCCCAAACCACAGAGAATTCTACTTTTATCTCAATATAAACAAGAATAGGGATCAGACTAGTGTGTTATAGGAAATTCCTAGTTGAGAAAACTTCCTTTACCAATATTGCCTCTTATTATTATCGCACTAAGGGTAATTTAATCCTGAATAGTGAACAGCATCGTAGCAAAATTCATTTTTATGAATTGACATAAAAGGTAAAAAAATATATCACTTTGAAAAAATCTTATGGTCCTCATTTTAAAAACTTTTATGCAAAATGAATAATTTTGATTCCATTAAGATAAAAAAATCTTTGCACAAACAAAATCAATGCATACAAAATTAGAAAGGAAGCACAAAAGCTGGGAAACAATTTTTACAGTCATTGTTTTTGATAAAGGCCTCATTTTAAAAATACATAGAGATCTGATTCAAATGAATAAAAATACAAGTCATTCCTCAATTGATAAATGGTCAAAAGATATGAACAAACAATTTTTTCAGATGGAGAAATTAAAACCATTTCTAGTTATGTAAAAAAATGCTCTAAATTACTATTGATTTGAGAAATATAAATTAAAAAAACTCTGAGATATAACTTTATACCTCTTAGATTGGCTAAGATGATAGGAAAAGATAATAATAAATGTTGGGGGATATGTGGGAAAACTGGAATACATGCATTGTTGTTGGGTTTTCCGCCCCCCCCCCTCAGGCAATTGGGATTGAGTGACTTGCCCAGGATCACACAGCTAGGAAATATTAAATGTCTGAGGCCATATTTGAAGCCAGGTCCTCCTGACTTCAGGGCTGGTGCTCTATCCACTGCTCCATCTAGTTGCCCTGCTAATGCATTGTTGATGGAATTATGAAATGATCCAACCATTCTGGAGAACAATTTGAAATTATGTCTAAAGGGCTATAAAACTGTGCAATCCCTTTAATCCAACATTGTCTCTACTGGGTCTGAATCCTAAAGAGATCATAAAAGAGGGAAAAGGACCAATGTGCAAAAATGTTTGTAACAGCTCCTTTTGTAATGGCAAGGAACTGGAAACTGAGTGGATACTTATCAGTTGGGGAATGACTGAATAGGTTATGGTATATGAATGATATGGAATACTATTATTTTACAAGAAATGATGAGGGGCAGCTAGGTGGCACAGTGGATAGAGCACCAGCCCTGAAGTCAGGAAGACCTGAGTTCAAATCTGGTCTCAGACACTTTACATTTCCTAACTGTGTGACCCTAGGCAAGTCCCTTAACCCCAATTGCCTAAAAGAAAAAAAAAAAAGAAAAAGAAAGAAAGAAAAGAAATGATGAGCATGCTGATTTCAGAAAAGCTTAGAAAAACATGTTCTGATGCTAAGTGAAGTGAGTAGAACCAAGAGAACATTGTACACAGTAACAACAAGATTATGTGGTAATCAATTGTGATGGAATGGGTTCTTTTCAACAATATGGTGGTTCAAAGCAATTCCAATAGATTAGGATGGAAAATATATCTGCCTCTAGAGATAGAACTATGGAGACTGAATGTGGATTGAAGCATAGGATTTACAATGTTTATTTTTGTTTTTTAGGTTTTTTCATTCTCATAGCTTTTTTTCCTTTTGTTTTGATTTCTTTTTACATAACAAGACAAATATGGAAATACATTTAAAAGGATTTCACATATTTAACCTATATCAGATTGCTTGCTGTTTTGAGAAGGGGAGAAATAAAGGAGGGAGGGAGAAAAATTTGGAACACCAAGTTTTACAAAATTGAATGTTGAAAACTATATACAAATTTGAAAAAATAAAATATTATTGAGAAAAACTGCCTCTTTTAGAAGCAGGTAACTGTATTGTTTAAAAATAAGGTCAGATGTATGAATTCATTTCAAAACATGAAATCTGCAGGTTCTAAGTAGGCTCCAGATTTGAGACAAGTATGTTTGCTGAAACTGGTTCAGTGTTTGATATTGCAGGAAGTTACTGTCCCAGATTCTCTTGTGTACCTATTTATTTTTGTTACAAATAATGGGCAATTTAGCTTTTGTTGGGGGTAAAATGTTTGTGTAACACTGCCAGAATCTGTGTGTGTGTGTGTGTGTGTGTGTGTGTGTGTGTGTGTGTGTGTGTGTAGGGGGGCAAGATTACATTTCCTGGTGGGTTCGTGCATTAAGATAAATACTTCAATCTTTTAAGAAGTTATGCTTCCATTGTTAAAATCTCATCTTCCATGGAGGCAGATTATGAGCCTGTCTGTGCCTTGGTGGATGATCTTCCAGAATTGCTGCAACAAAAAATTCACTGTTTTGTAGCCAACCTTGTTCTGAACTTCTCTGATCTTAATGAAATTGCTTTTGGCAAATCACTAAGCTTCCCTGGCCCTCAGTTTCCTTTTCTGTAAATTAAGGGGATGGGTCTGGATGGCCTGTGAAGTCCCTTCCAGCTCTAGATTTCTGAATATAAATTCTTATTTTTATTATATTCTGAAGCATATTTCATTACTCTGGCTACAAACACAGTTAATTCCACAGAAGCTAAATTAAATGTTAAGTTAAAATATCAGAGGACATTTTTTCAAAGCCAATCTTTAAAGAAGTTATTTTGAACTTTTGGAGGAACTATACAAAGGCAATATGGCCTTGTTCAAATCTGGCATCAAAATACATAAGAAGGGTGCCAAAGAAACTCCTTTGGAGGAAACAAGGATTATGCTGTTTTGAAAGTTATGAAAGATTAAAATAAATACCAGAAGATGGAATTTAATTGGGAAAAGTATGAGGGAATTACATAAAATTTTGGCTGAATTAGAAATAAGCGACACTTGTTTCTGATTCTAATAAGTAAAAATTTGAACAATGATTTAATCTGAATATAGTCCCAGTTAACACAAACTGGTATAGACAGAATTGAACTATGTTATGCTAGGAATTCCTTTAGCATATAAGTTAGACTAAATGACTCCTGCAATCCCTGCAAACTGTTCAGTGTTTCTATGCATAGTGGAAGGACAAAAGGAAATAATCATTTATTAAGGGCCAGACTCTGTGCTAAGCATTTCACAGATATTATCTCATTTGATCATTATAACAATTCTGGAGGATAGATGTTATTATTATCCCCATTTTACAGTTGAAGAAATAAGATAAAAAGAGGGTAAGTGACAGGCCCGGGGTAACACAATTAGTATGTGCTTGATACTGGGTTTGAACTCTGATTTTCCTATTCCAGGTCTAGTCTGGGCACCTTGTAGCTCTGGCTTTATTCAGTCAGACTTGCCTTGTTGTGCTGAGGTAGAAGAAGAGAAGGAGTATAACTAGAAAAAAGAGTCACATAAAAATGAAAGATATCTTTAAAAGTGTTTAAGAAATAATTCCATTTCAATTTATATAATATCCTTTTAAATTAGATTTTTTAAAAATTTAAATCAGATTTTTTTGGGAAATAATTTGTCCACCCTCTCATCAGCACAGTTGGAAGGACAATAGAGATGGAGATTGAAGCATTATTCATTATGAGTAGAAAAAGGATGAACAACTTGGAATGGCCCATACCAAAGAGCAGTCTGACCATTATCAGCAAATCCTTGCCTAAACTGTAACTGACCCTAGAAAACTCACATTTTGTTGTAGTTAATAGATTATTGCCATGAAAGTCATAGGTAGGTGTTAAATGTTATTTGGTGCTTTGAGGTATGAATGCTTTTAAATTGAAAGGTCTGGGCTGTCTAGGAAGGTATATTACTCAAATGCCTAGATAAGAGAAGTCAAAAGAATGATAAAATGAATGGCAAATTTCCACTGCCTTTAATAGATGCCTCATGAATAAGGATTCTATACAGAGCATTTTAATCAGTTATGTTACTACTCAAAGACTGAAGGGGTGGCAAAAGTGCTATGATTTAAGTAAAAGGTTCTGAAAAGTCCACTGCCCTAAGCATCTCCTTCACTCATTTGCCCTGATACCTAAAATTCCCTCTCTTAGAGTAACTCCTTTGAATTAAAGTTTCAGGGAATCCTATATATACATTATATACAATGTATACACAATGCACAAACATATATACATATATATATATATATATGTTACTTAGGAGGACTAATTATATTGTTCATAACATTGCTATCTACAACTATATCAACATTAATATAGATATCCATATAGAGATATGCCTACATATCTATAGTTATCTTTATTAAGCTATTTTATAGATAGTTATCTAGTTAAATATAGATAACTATCTATACATCTACATATAAATGGAATAGTCTTATCTAACTCTGTAAAACATGATATATGCCAAGTGCTACTTCATCACTTAAGTTTCAATTTATGATTTTAACAGTATAGAAGATGGACCATTTTTGAGACTTTTGTAATTTTGTAGACTTAAGATAGTTATTTGCTTCCTTGTATCTCTAGTTTCAGAGTTAAAGCACTTCTTTGGAGAACTAGAATGGAATTAAATCATACATTATTGATATTTAAATTCATTTATAAATTCAATCAATAAATTTTTATTAAGTAATTACTATGCATTTGGTTGTTACTAATGCAAGCTCTGATGATTAAAAAAAAAGAAGAAAAACCAGCCATTTTTCTCAAGGACGAGACAATATGTACATTAAAAAGTATATGTGAAATACATAGAGAATAGATGAAAGATAGCTGGTGAAGGGGAAGATGCTAGCTAGAGCCTTTGTCTAGATTGCCCAAAGTTTGGGATGATTTGGAAACAAATAACATGATCACAGTCAGCCCCTCATTAGAATAGGTCTACTTTTCATTAGAATATTCATTCTTCTCATTAATTGTTAATCAATCAAAGGCAAATGCCATTTTCAGGAACACCCACTCTTTCATGGGCATATGAGCATTGAGTGGATTCGATGGTGGGATTTGGGCATTCAAAAAGGTCACTGACCCCCTTTTTAAAGTTTTTCACATATATTCTTGTATTTTTAAATTAAAGCTTTTTATTTTCAAAATATATACATGGATAATTTTCAACATTCACCCTTACAGAACCTTGTGCTCTAATTTTTTCTCTCCTTTACCCCTACCCCCTCCCCAGATGGCAAATGATCCAATATATGTGAAACATATACAATTCTTCTATACACATTTCCACAAATATCATGATGCACAAGAAAAATCAGATCAAAAAGGGGAAAAAAATGAGAAAGAAAACACAATGCAAGCAAACGACAACAAAGAGTGAGACTACTATGTTGTGAATCACACACAGTTCCCACAGTCCACTCTCTGGATGCAGATGGCTCTCTCCATCACAATACCATAGGGACAGGTTTGAATCATTTCACTGTTGAAGAGAACTACATCCATCAGAATTGATCATCATATAGTCTTATTGTTACTGTGTATAATGATCTCCTGATTCTCCTTATTTCACTTAGCTTCAGTTTATGTAAGTCTCTTCAGGCCTCTCTGTAATCATCCTGCTGGTCATTTCTTAAATTACCATATATTTTATGCCATATACCATATACCATAACTTATTCAGCGATTCTCCAACTGATGGGCATCCATTTAGTTTCCAGTTTCTTGCTACTACAAAAAGGGTTGCTATAAGCATTTTTTGCACATACAGGTCCCTTTCCCTTCTTTACTACTGAGTCAAAGGGTAAACACAGTTTGATAATTTTTTGAGTATAGTTCCAAATTACCATTCACAACTCCACCAACAATGTATCAGTGTCCCAGTTTTCCCACATCCCCTCTAATATTCTTCATTATCTTTTCCTGTCATCTTAGACACTTTCAGAGGAGTGAGGTGGTACCTCAGATTTGTTTTAATTTGCATTTCTCTGATCAATAGTGATTTAGTCACTGACACCTTTTATCAATTATATGCTAGCATGATTAATTACTTAGAAATTATGTCTATCAAAATTTTTATATGTTGTAAGACTGGATTGGAGTAGGAAGAAACTTGAGGAAGGAAGATCATTTAGAAGTTTATTGCAATTCAGATGAGCAGTAATGAAGGCCTGCATTAAGATGATGGCTACATTGAAAAAAAAAAGTAATGGACTTATAGCAGAGATAGTTGGAGTTAGAAATGGCAAGATTTGGCAACTGATTAGTCATTAAATGAGTGAGAGTAAGGAGTTGGGATTGGTACTGAAATCCCATATCTGAAAGATTGTGGTATCCTTGACAGTTTTAGTCAAGTTGAAAAGAGGCATGTAACGGTGAAAGATAATGAAGTTTGTTTTAGACATGTTGAGGCTAAGATGCCTGTAGGAATTCACTTTGAGATATCTAATAGGCAATATGTGATATGACTAGGACTAAGAAAAGATACTCTTGCTAGATATATAGTTATAGGAATAATCAGAATTCATAGGCATTTATGAGATTCTTCCTCCCCTATCTTCTTCTTCTTCTTTACAAATATTATCTCATTTGACCCTCTCAACTATCTTGTGCAGTAGATGATGATGATATTGGTGATGATTCCCATCATCTTGGACAGCTACATGGTACAGTGGATAGAGTACCAAGTACAGGAAGATGTGAATTTAAATTTGAACTTAAACACTTAGTAGCTGTGTGACCCTGGGCAAATTCATTTAACTCAGCAACAAATTTCTATTTTGTAATTGAGCAAACTTAAACAGAGTAGACTCAGTTGACTCAGTTACATTCTAGATTTATAAGAAGAATTGTGATATGCCTAGGACCACAGAGTTAGTACATTTTAGGTAGGATTTGAAGTCATATTTTACTGAGTAAGATCCCATTGCTTGATCATTAGTTCAGAGATGTTAAACTCAAAATTGAGAAAAGTGGCCCACAAAACTTCCAAATGCTTCTTGAACCAGATTAAAATGTAATTGGGAAATGTTTATAAAATGAATAAATATAATCTGAAATTTAAATAATGTTCCTTTGTCATTTTCTATGACCCATGGGGATCTTTTTGTATTTGAGATTAAAACTACTGTGAGTATTCCTTCTAGCTGCTTAATAAGTAAAAGAGAGGGTAGAAAAATAGAGGAGAGCCCAGTATGGAATGTTGGGGGTATCCACATGTAGTGAGCATGACATAGTTGAAGATCCAAAAGAGGAAATTGAAAACTGCAGTCAGATATCATAAGGACTAGCAAGGAAGAGTAAAATCATAAGAATATCATGGAGAAAAGACCGTATCTAGGACGACATTGTCAACACTATCAAATATTGGAAAAATAGAAAAGGTCAAGAAGAAAGAAGACTGAGAAAAGGTCATTTGATTAGACTAATTAAAAAAAACATTGATATCTTTGTTGAAAAAGATATGTGATTATTAGGGTATTTCTGTGTTGTGTGCGGGAAAAAATGTTACTGTTCAATCATTTCAATCATGTCCAAGTTTTTGTGACTCTATTTGAGGTTTTCTTGACAAAGATACTGGAGTGCTTGACAATTTACTTCTCCAGCTCTTTTTTACAGATGAAGAAACTGAGACAAATAGGGTTAAGTAACCTGCCTAAGGTCATAGTTAATGTTTGAGTCTTCCTGACTCCAGGTTCAATGCTCTATTCACTGTACCACTCAGCTGCAAAGCATCCAAAAGAAAAAAATTTATATTTATATTTTAAGACATTATCTGAAAAATATGGGGGAAATGAATTCAAGAAAATTATACTCAACATAGAATTTATTGGAAAATGGAGCAGATGGAAGAGTTGCTTTTTTAAATAAATGTCATAATTTACCATTCAGTTCTAGAGGCTTTTCCAGGTGTTCAGTGAAATAGGAATTAAGTGGGTTTTTATAGATTCTTCTGGAAAAACACTTGAAGGGCTTCTTCTAAGTATAATTAAAAATTAATTTAAATATTCAAACAGTTAACTTTTGCTAGTTTCACAGGATCAATCAGTTCATATTCTATCTTCTTTCACGTTAAATTCAGCACAGCTGCTTGAAGAAAAACACCCACCATATCTATACTGCAGATCTGCTATTCAGTTAAAAAATTCTGTTTAAATGTTGACTATGTGAAAAGCATTTGCTAAGCATGAGGGGAATTTAAAAGACCAATGTAGTCCTATGTCTGAAGTCTCATTGTGAGGTCACTTTTCTTTTAACATCTGGTATTAAGAAAGCTATGATTCAGCTATGAATTATCCCATCACCCAGAGAGGTCCTTAATTTCCTCAGCATTTTAAATATTTAAATTACTTCAACTGTGGAATCAGCTAGACCTAGACTAAATTTCTTTCAGTATGTCATGGATACATTGTTTTTTGTATGAAATAAATACTTATTTTACTCTCCCCTTTGCTTTCTTACTTGTGATTAAGGATACTCAGTTTCGGTTCAAAGTTTAATGTGTATATATAGATAAATATCCATCTCTCTCTCTCTATGTATATATATGAATGTATGTGTGTATATATATATATATATATACAGCCCATCATTTGCCCCTGCTTAGATAACTTTGGGAAGAATTGAATATCTGAATTCCTCTCAATCTTACCACCTTTTGACTGTTAGAGTATTTAAGTCCTTTTTACCTACAAGCATTTAAGACTTCTCCTTTGTATCTAAATGATGAAAGAGAAGGATCTAGTATGCAAATTCTCTCTGTGAATTGGAAAAAGTTAAAAGCTTCCTCATGAGGCTTGTTTCTAGCCCATCCCTATTTCTCAAATGGTTTCACCTGTCACTTTGGGAGAAAATCTAAAGAAAATCTCAATATCTTGGAAGTGCTTCTGAATAAGTCCCATAGCAGATACAGTTTCTCCATTCTCTTTACTTCATCTTGCTTTAGTTCTATTACCCCACAGATTAGACAACTTCAAATCACCTGAACAAGCCCAGGAGGCTTTCCCTACTTGCAACATAAAATCTCATGCATGCAGTATTTCCCTTCTTGATCTGTATTGCCCTTTAGAAGAGGAAATATTGCTCACATGATAGAATATAATATCTAATATTTACTATTTTGGTCCAGTTTCAACCCTTAGGATATTTCCCCTTTTGTTCAACATTTTCCCAATTTTCCCATGTGGATGAGAATATTTTAGGGATATGTATACCTTTTTAAAAGGATTGTGAGAGGGCTTTCTCAGATATGTGGATTAAAAGTGGGAAAAGGAAAAGGAAATACCCCACCTGCTCACCAGGAATAGGAGAGTTTATAATGATTGCAAATGCTCAGCTAATCCTGGACAACACTGGTTATGGTTTGGCTGCAGTTCCCAACTCCCCTAGGTCAGCCCCTGATGCCTCTAGTGTCTCTCCCAGAGCTCTTCTCATATAACCATTGTCAGTTTCCCCCCTCTCCATCACCTTCCACCCCTATATATGGTTATATCATTTTTTTCCAGAGGATGCCGAAGGAAAAAGAGACAGAGACAGAAACAAAGAGATGGAGAGAGAGAGAGACAGAGACACAGAGAGAACCAATTGCAAGTAATATCCTGCTATAGGGCTGCTGTTCCTGTCTTATAAAGGACTCCAACAATCCTGGAAGGAGAAGATTATTTTCTGATATCAGAATCTTAAAATTCACTCTGCTAACCTCATTTGCCTATAGGAGAAAAAATTCAAAGATTTAGTGGCAACTAAGCAAAATTCTAATGAGATATAATTTTTAAAAACACCATAAAAACCAGTTGGTTTTCATCAAATAAGATATTTTCCAGGAACATGTCAAAATCATATCAGACTCTATGACAGATATGACCGGATAATTGTTCAATGAACTGTTCAATACCACATGAAGCAAACTATAAAGTACAAATGCATATGCTCACCTAAAGGGTTCATCAGTATTATGGAAAATATCCTGGTACAGAGACCAAATTGAAGATGAATTTTTCTGAGCAGATGTTCTTGTCCACGAATGTGATCTTATTTATTGTATAAAGCCCCTTTATGTATGTATGATACCAGGCCATATAAATAGGATGCTGAACCTGGCTTCAGAACAGTTTGAGTTCAAATCAGGGAAATTGAGAATCTAGGAAAGTTATATCATCTCTGTCGGCCTCAGTTTCCTTATCTGTAAAATGAGAATAATAATAATACCTACTCTCCAGGTCTATTTATGGGTAAAATGAGGTAATATTTGTAAAATGCTCTGCAAACCTTAAAGTGCTATTAATGTTACCAAAACGATGAGGTTCATAGTCACTCAAAAGAGGCCAACCCAGACATTCCTATAAATAGTAAAAAAAAAAAAAAAAAAGCATCAAACACTCATGCCTCCCCAAGATCTAGTATCCATTTCATTCTTTGGGTAACTTTGCTGGAGCTAGGGAACAGTTATAACAATTATCCACATTTGGGGAAATCTAGATATGAGCTATATCTGAGCTTCATTTTGGAGATTTATTTTACTTGATTAACTCTATTTAGAAGCAAAGAACAAAAAAGATAAACTGTCTATCTTTGGAGTCACTTTCCAAGATCTGACTTAAGCTGGTGAGCCTAGGCTCCAATGGGGAGCTCTGAATCAGGATTTCCTTAGAGGTTTGGTTGTTAGAGACAAGAGAGATAATAGGCTACAGTCACTCAGTCAATAAGTATTTATTAAGGGCCTACTATGTGCCAGGGCATGGTGCTAATCACTGGGAATAAAAACAAAACAAAAGCAAAAACAAAAAGCAAAAACAGCAAATCTCAAGAAGCTTCCAGTTTAATGGAGGAGACAAGAAGAACACAACTGATATAAACAAGATAAATACAAGATAAATTATAGATGATCAATAGAGAGAAAGATAGGATCTTAGCTGGGACTTGAAGGAGATCAAGAGGTAGAAATGAAGAGGAAGAAATTTCAGGCCTGAGGGACAGCCAGAGAAAAGGCTGATGGGAGATGCATAGTCTTGTCCAAAGAACAGGAAGAAGACCTGGATCACTGGATCAAAGAATATCATTTAAATTTTAGAATTGGAAAGACAGGAGGGAACCAAATTACAAAGAACTTTGAATGTCAAACAATTTTATTTTTGATTCTGGAGATGAAAGAGAACCACTGATGTTTATTGAATAGGGAAGTGACAAGGTCAGACTGTTCATTGTATGAGAGTTTGAGGGGATGGCAGGGTGAACTGAAACTTTTATGGATAAGGTGACCAGGACCTAAGTATGTTTATAGGTATTAGGGAAGGAATCAGGAGAAATGGAGACACTAAACATTAAAGGAAGGAGGGCAATGGGGATGGGGTGGGGATATTTGTCAGAAGAAACAGGAAAGAATGGAATTAGGGGCATCAGTGGCAAGGAGATGGGTTACCCCTTGATCATAGACTGCATATATGGAATGTATACACTTTTAGTCTCAGTAAATTCTAAGTCCTACAGCCACACTTTGATGTTATTTTTGTGTTCTCAGTGCTAATGCTTATTTCCTTTGTTAAAGGCTAGGATTATAAATGACTAAAGGTATAAAACAGAAGGATATAGAAACTCATAAAATCAGGATATGAAGAATAGAAATAAATCAAAATAACATGTGTTTTCTGAATGATAGTCACAAGAGAAATTCAAAGGCTGATTTAACAGTGGGTGGATAGATAAACAATATTTGGGTTTTTGGCTGATATATAAAGACCTGATTTCTGCTGCCTTTGCTATCAGAATAAATGTTGAAAAGGCTGTCTTCTTTGACTTCCTGGATATGCCCCATTTTCCCCAGTGCCATGTAAACAACTTGAAGGTATTGGTGAGGTAATAATTTACCAGAAAAATAATGTTCAGGAAAATTCTTTTTTGGGCTTAGATTTGTCCTCTTTTAAATTGAAATGTTCTTATAATAATTCAATTCAATAAATGTTTATTTTAAAAGGCTCTTTCTACAATTAAGCTCCCCTGGAAACATTTTCCAGTAGTTTTCAAATTTTCTGGATCTGGGCCTTCTTTACAAGGAAAATTAACCTATGATCTTTTATTTGGACCACCAATCTTCCCCCACCAAAAAAAAAATTGTGAAGTTGCTACCTGGATAAATAACTATTATTTGGCTACATGTTTTTTAAAATGCAAAGGTTATTTGAATATTTTTGAAAGTAAGATCCCTTTCAGGATTCTAAGCCTTTTCTCCATGTGATACTATAAACTGAAAAAAACTATATAGTGGTGAAGGCAGAAGCCCAACAGAAAGACGTCATTATCTTACATTGTTTGCATGAGTCCTTTGTGTTTGCTTTGCAAGGTTTAGTAAAACCTGTCCTATTTTTTGATGTTTTAATAGCCTGGATATTTGTCTAGAAAGCCTAAGGGTACTTAGATACTAGGCCAAATTGCAATGTTACTAGGGTAAATTCTAAGTGGGGGAAGGAGCCAAAGAGATTTCATGCAGAAGTTCCAAGGATTAAAACCAAAAGAAACCAAAATGAAATGAAACCTTGAATGAAATGAAATTAAAATTAAATTAAATTAAACTTTGACTGAAATCAAAGTTTCTTGTTAAGACCATAGGCTACCATGTAAAGTGGAGGTCTTCAAGGATGGCGAATTTTTGCTTAAGGTATAATCTTTTTGCATTAACAGTATCCATTTAGACAATATCCTTGCCAGCACTAAAGGAGGTAATGAACCCTAAAGGTAGATTAGATCTGTACATATTGGGAAGTTGTGTAAAATATCAAAGTATTTGTGCTTACTAACAGTTGTGTTTTTGGAATGAGTGGCTGCCGATTTATTAAAAGACTGGAGCACATTACTGTTTAGACCCTTCCTCATCAAGAACTGTCAGTTTGGGGAGTGAGTACAAAGACTTGTTGTTATGGCAAGCTCAAGGTACCTCCTACTTGCATATCTATTACAGGCATATATAGTCAATAAAAACTCCACATTTGCTATGTCATAAAATAATATTTGTCTTATTCTACATTTGAATCCTTCCCCTCTCCCAGGAGGCAGATAGTATATATTTCATCACTGGTTCTTTGGAATCCTGATTGGTCAATATACTGATAAAATCATAATAGTATTTCATCACATTTATATATTATAACTTATTTATCTGTATTCTCATTTATCTGTTTCTCATTTTATTGACACCTCTTCACATTCCCGTTCTTTGCCACATCAAAAAAGGATATAAATATTTTTGTACATCCTTGGAATTTATTTTGTTCAGGAATAATTCCTCTCAATCTTACCACCTTTTAATTCTCTTGCTTTCTCTTCTTTTCCTCCTATTTCCTTGCTGAATAAAATATATTTCTATACTCATTCTCTCTCTCTCTCTCTCTCTCTCTCTCTCTCTCTCTCTCTCTCTCTCTCTCTCTCTCTCTCTCCCTCTCTCCCTCTTTCCCCCCTCCCTGTATTCCTTCTTTCAACAAGTTCAAACAAAAAAGAAGTTCAAATACAAAAAGTGTTAATTCCCCACTCTCTCCTCCTGGATTATGTCTACCAGTGAATATGTGTGAAGTATGTGAGATAATCTCCCAGAGCCTTTCTTTTCCTCTTTCTCTTTCCAGTATATTTATTTTTCTCTCTTTCCATGTTTTCCTTAAAACTCCAAAGATATATCAGAACCATTCTTAGATCTTGTATATTTAGACTTCTTCTATGATTTTTGATAATGAAAGGGTTCACAGGGATACATATATCATATCCCCAAATTAAAATGTGAGAAATTTATCCTTATTTAGTCCCTTATTTTTGTTAATTTATATTTACCTTTTCATGTTTCTCTTCATTCTCATGTTAGAACTTTAAAGTTTTTCTGTAGTGTTTATTCATCAAGAATGCTGGAAGTTCATTAAAAATGGGTTTTTCCTTTTAGGATTATACTCTAAAAAAAAAAACTCAGAAAGTTTTTTTGGATAGGTTATTATTATTATTACTTTTTATTACAGTAAGTTCACATATTTTTCTTTCTGGGATATTGTAACCCAAATTGTATACAGGACTGGAATCAGCTTGTAAGCTATAGGTGGCCAGAACCAAACATAGTAGAATAGAGACAGGATGTCAGGAATCAAACAGAAGTTTAGTTTATTTCAGAGTGAAGAAAACAGGTTTGCAAACCGAAGTCTTCCTGAGGAGGGCTTATAGCATATGGCAGGGATAGGCTTTTTATACATGAAAACTATGAATGGCAAGACCACAACAGTCATTCATAGGTCTTGAACGAATAATTCCCATGAAAAGCCTATGCATACAGGCATTTTTGGGAACAATATAGGCATTTTTGAGTCTTGTTGGAACAATCCTCCAAGTTATTAAAATCATTAAGACGCGTGATTGTCTGAAGTCTTAAAGGACATTGAGTCTTATCATTCAGTAGGATACAAAATCAGAGCTAACATAGCAGGAATAGGAGTGCAGTAGCTGATCCTGTTTACTTTGTAGCTACAAGCACAGAAAAATGTCAGAAGTTTTGATTGATAACTTTTCTGCTGCAGCATATCTATGCTTCTGGTTGTCAGGTCCCTGGGAAACAAGGAAACTTCAATAAATTGAAATATTTATTGATTAATATGAAAAAATATAAATTTCTCAGAAAATACTTAGTGCTGGCTTAAGCAATACATTTAGGAAGAAGGTATACTCATCCAGAGGGTGAGTACAAAGACTTGTTGTTATGGCAAGCTCAAGGTACCTCCTACTTGCATATCTAAGCTCTGAAAAAAACAGGGTATTTCCTAATATCTTGACAAAGTTTATAGTGGTGGATACTAAATTATATGAGATTCTGACTGTGCCTCCTTGACATTTGAATTCTTTTTTTTCTAGATGATGATTGTAGTACTTTTTCTTTAACCTAGTAGCTCTACATTTTGTTTATGATGTTCCTGGAAATTTTCATTTTGAGTTTTTTTTTTTTTTTTTTTTTTTTTTGGTGGAGGAGGTGACCAGTACTTTGCCTTCTTGTTCTAAAAGATCAAGGCAATTTAGGGGCAACTAGATGGTGCAGTGGTTGGTTCTGAAGTCAGGAGGATCTGCATTCAAATCTTGTTTCAGACACTTAACACTTACTAGTTTTGTGACCCTGGACAAGTCACTATACCTTAGTTGTTTTGCCCGACAACAAAATCTAGGCAATTTTCAAGTTTTGATCTCCTTTCCCATCCCGTCCTGCTTTTGCTGTATTACATTTCTTCAGGTATTTTAATCTTTCTTTTGAAGTGGCCCTATTCTCATAGACTCTTTTTTTCTCTATTTCTCCTCTTGTTTGTTATTCTTTTACATTTGGGGTTTTATTTATTAATTTCTTTTTTCTTTCCTGCTCTTATCTGGTCATATTTTCCTTCTTTTTTCCTTCAATGATAGTCAAGTAGATTGTCTCTTCCTTTCCTCCCCTTCAGAACAATTAGTCCTGTTCACTAGTTTGAACAACTATCTTGTTCACTTGTTTTTTAAATTTTATTTTTTGCAACCCTTTTCCAAAAGGATTTCCCTCACTTTATTATCTATCCTCTTTGTTTACTCTCAACCATCATTCTCTGATTCATGGCCTTTATAATTACCTGATCTCTTTCTTTTCTCTGTATTTGTAGAGGGCCAGAACTCTGGAGAAGTATACTTGAAAGAAGGATACTTACAACAAGGTGTTAACTCAGTGGAATTGATGAGATATGGTTCTTTAGTATACATATACTTAGTATTTAGCATGGTAATATAATGGTTCTCTAGTTTACACATAATCAGTATGCTATAATGATGTAATTGTAATAGGGTATTTAAGGGTTGAGAAGGACTGGAAATGGGACATTCCATCTTTAACCAGCCTCATGGTGGCTGTCGTGCCTTCATCACTTCTCCACTAAGACCAAGGATTTGGGCTGATTCCCCGGACCTCCAGAAAGCTATCCCAAACATTACATTCTTTATGCAATAAAAACTTTTAAGGAATCCATTCAAGGCTCTCTTCTCTATGTGTTTTCTGTCACTGTCCTATAGGACTTTCTCTATGGATTCCCCTTTTCTATTTGTCCTTACTCCTATTACAATGTAAATTATTTCAGGCGTTAGAGAAGACATTGCTCAAACATAGTAGGATCCCTCACCTACCATATCCTTGATTATGCAATCTACCACTGATCTGTATATTTTTCTTTTTACTTTCCTCCTATGTATGCCTTGAAATTTCCTCCCTATGTCCTTGTTCTTCACTCCTCTAAATTCTGGTTACCACCAAGGATCATACTCTTCCAAACCCCCTATCTAAGACAAGTAGACTCTGTCAAGTACCAAATCCCCCAGACTACACAAAATACAAGATCTCCATCACTATTTATCCATCACAGCATGCATCAATAGAACTCCCTCCCAGTTCCAAAATAAGATCTTTTTCCTTTTTCCCAATTCCCCTCCTATTTCCCCTGCTATTCCCCTGTAAGCTCTTCTTTTTATGGATCCTCAATTTGACTTTGGTGCATCCACACATTCTTCTCTATTCTCCTGTTCTTGCTTCTCTTTTGTACTCTTCTATATTATAACAGTTTCATGAAAAGGCATTGATTCACTTAGGAATTCTATCCACCTTTTCACAGCATTACCAGATTTCTGCTTTCATTCTTGACGTCCTGTGACCACTTAGAAAAAAGTCTCTTTGTGGTCTCTGCTGTCATTTTTGCTGTACTTGTCTATTGTATTTATTCACTCCTGCATTTCTGTTGTTTGGAATGTTGAAGAAGTAAATAATTTCTTCATTTTCTCAAACTTTTTTGTTAATTAATGTCCATCTTTTTCCATTTTGGTTAAGTTCAGATTTGTAGGGTAGAGTCATAGTCAGGATCACACATGATTTAGCATTCATCACTACAAAGCAGCAGAGAACTTGAAATACAATTTTCCAGAAGGAAAAAGGATATGACCCCACAGTAAAAATAACTTTGCCAGCAAAACCAAATGTAATTCTACAAGGAAACCTACCTTAGGAAACCTTTCCTGGGCCACTTCCATTTTCTTCTACATTTTCTAAATGGTGCAGAACAGTCTTGCATTATTAAAATGTTCCATCTTTTGTATTTGAAGGTTTTGCAGAACTTCTTGTTTCTGAATTGAAAATATTAAATTTAGCTATTATGTGTTTTGGAGGGTTTTTTCTGGAGGTGATTTATACATTTTTAAAAATTGAAATCTCATTTTCTATGTTCTAAACTTGGGGCAGTTCTCTTTCTCATTAGACTGAGAAGGTCCAATAAGGAATTTGTAGTACTTATGGAAATCAAAACTTGTGCCACAATATCACCAAAATAGAAATATTACATAAGTTCCTTATCCCCCCCCCCGCTTTTTTTATTCCTTTTAACCTCTAAAATTAATGATATACTGATAAATATATAATATACTTGGGATTTTTAATCAGAAAAAGAGGAATCTTCTTCTCTGTATTTTCTTATATAAAAACATTCATTGTCCTGAAAAAAAAAAAAAGTATTCCTGCAAATGTCAAAAGTTTCCCTGATTTGCTATGGACTTTATTTAAACTGAGTAATAATGTTGGGAAAACGTGTCAAAACTGCTTCCAGGGACCACACCTCCAGTCACCTCCAGCCAAATAGCCCAGTTTGTGGGCAGGGGGGAGAGTAATCCATTGCCAGTTTTTCTTGTTTGTGCTTTCTTTATCCTGTGTCTGGGGCTAGTAAACAACTTAGTCTAGTGTGTTTGATTAATGACATGCAGTTGCCTGCAGAGGATCTTTGGGACTTAAGAGAAAAATATAAATCAAAATATTTGTCAGTTCTCAAGAAAGATAGAGTATTTACTTATGTAGAGGGATATTCCTAGTAAAGGAGAAAAGTCCTTGAGATCTTCAGTCATCATATTTAAACCTGCCAATGGCACTTGGAAGGGAGGAAGATGGTGAAGATGGGGGAGGATGAAGGGGAAGAGAGAGAAAGAGAGAGAGAGAGAGAGAGAGAGAGAGAGAGAGAGGTTTACTATTGTCTGGATATACTTCAGAGGGAACAGGAATTATTCTGGGTTGGCCTAACTCAATCTGGTCCAGTATCAGATTCAAAGCTGAATGCAGTGAGGTACATGTGGATTATAAAATAAAATAAAAATAACTTTAGTAATAATGAAAGATTAAAAGGATATAATTCCTAAGAATAAAAAGATAATTCATATCAAGCCACTCTTCTTGCCTCTACATTCACTTTGTGAAACAACCGTGTTGGTCAGAAAAGTGTCCTTGTTGAGAAATAAGAATTCCTTTAAATCCTCCAACACCAAGTCTCATAGATTAAAACTAATTTAATGCCCTCTGGCAGCAAGGAAATCTAGGTAGTGTTAAATTCAAGAATAGCTTTTCCACCCAATTCAGGGAAAACTAGCTCATAATACCAAAAAGGTGGTATTTCTAAAATTATTTTTTAAATATAAAATTTGAATTTCAAATTTTCTCCTTTCCTCCCCCCGTCCAGATGGTAAGCAATTAGATGTATTATACATATGTGCAATCAGGTAAAACATATCCATCCATATTTTCTCAGAGTTCTGTTTTGGCTTTTGTTTTCAAAACTTTTATATCCTTATTTTCAAAGCAATGCTAGAATTATCCAGGTAGAGATTTTCCTAGATTTCCTAAATTTGTGCTAATTCAATTAAATTCAACAAACAGTTCTAAAAGTGCCAAAAAACTACCAGACACTATAATGGGCTCTGGAGATTAAAAAAAAAAAAAAAGACAAAAACAAAAACAGCTGCCTGACTGAAAAGATTTTATATTTTACTTAGGGAAAAACAACATGTATGCAAAAATTAAATTAAAAAATACATTAAAAAGCTGGGGGACTCGATAAAGACCATGTAGAAAGTTGCACCTGAGCTGAGTTTTGAAAGAATTCTTTGAGATAGAGGTGAAAAGGAAGTGAGTTTCAGATTCTAGGGGAAAACTAGGCCAAAGCATAGACACAAAAGATGGAATATTGGGTACAAGGAACAGCAATTAGGCCAGATGGATGAACAATAAAGAACATGAAGCTGTGCAATTTAATTTCCAGTAGGCCTAAAAAAATTAAGTTGTGACTGTAACCTGCTTGTGAAGGGTTTTAATTAGTGAAAAGCTGTGTTTGCTGTTGGGAACAAACATGAGTAATAGGGAACTACTCTAGTTTTTTAATCAGAGCAGTGACACAGCCATGGTTGTATTTTAGCAATGTCAGTTTATTTTATTTTTTTATTTTTTTGCTGAGACAGTTAGGATTAAGTGACTTGCCTCGGGTCACACAGCTAGAAAGTGTGAAGTGTCTTAAGACTATATTTGAACTCAGGTCCCCCTGACTTCAGGGCTTGTGTACAGCTGCACTAACTATCTGCCTCACTATGTCAATTTATTAACCAAATGGAGGTAGGAAAAAGAAAGACCAGTTAAAAGGCTGTAATGCATCAAAAAATGATGTGGTTGTTACTGTCAGCCAAGAGGACCAGAAATTCTCCAAAATACACTTAAACTCTTCATGTTGTTAGAACTTCAGACACAAAAGATAAAATCTTTCCTGACCAGGGATCCGTGGTCTCTGCCCATCACTTCATTGTTTTCTGGAACCACTGCTATCAAACCTGAGACCAGAACATGACCATTCTTGTATGAAAACTTTCTAATGTAGCCCAATAAGTTTAGAAAGTTCTGAAAGGAATGGAGCCCTCTATGAAAGTATTTGTTTTTTCACTATGCTGCCGACTTAGGATGTATGTCCAAAACGTTAACAAGCAGATTATTGGAGGGACCATAAGAAGGAAGAAGCTTGCAGAAGATGCAGGGGATGGCAGGAAGGGAAATACTCAAGAAACCCAGGAGGCTTCCTACTACCTCTTGGGCCAAAGCCAAACCAAACCAAAACATTTTTTTTTTTGCCAGTTAAAGCCCTTCATGATTTGGCTAGCTGAACTGCAAGAAGCCTCTTCTTCTCACTTACATGTATTATAACAAATTCTATTAAATTTCTGGCATTTTGGTAGAAGCCCCTTCTTCTCTCTTACATGTATTATAACAAATTCTATTAAAGTTCTGGCATTTTGGTAGCTTCTGTTGTATGCAAAAGGAGAATAAATACCCCTAGGGCAGAACTGGAGGAAAAATTATAATGTTCCTATAGGAACACTCTAGTTGGGAACAAACATGAGTCATAAATGCTGTGATTACAGAGAAGCCCCTAAGGTAGGAACTCAGGTTTTTGTCAGTCTAAAGCTACTTTCCTATGATTCTAGTCTTAGATGATTATTGAGTGGCCAGATTCCATTTAGGGAACACAGGCCAGATTTTTGCTGGTTTAGGGGAATGAGATTTTATGTCAATCTTAGGCCCCAGAAATGTCTGAGTCCAATTTGCCATTATGCTTCTTGACAGAAATAACTGAAAATGGAGTAAGACATTAAATTTAAGCCAATTCCATAAGTCAGGGTCTTCCAAACTGTTTCTAATGAAATGTGAGTTTTAAGAATATTATTTGAGTAGGTTTTCCTAAAAACTGAGGTGTTGCTATGTAACATTCAGAAACCAGTACTAGAGTTAAATGGAGTGTGGTGTGATATGTTAGCAAGACTATTTAAGTTTAGAAGATCAAAGGATTTAGGTTTAGAAGCGACTATGGCAATGATCCAGTTCAAATTTCTTGAAGTTCTCAGGTCAAAGAAATAAAGTTCCTTGCCCAAAGCTACATAGTTAGCAAGTGATAGAGAAAGCTTATCTCTAATGCTAGCTGGGTAATCATGGGTAAGCCATAAAACTTCTTTCATCCTCAGTTTTTTACCTGAAAAAATAGTGATAGTAATACTTTTAATACTAAAAAAAAATTGTGAAGAACGGGCTTGTAAACTTTAAAATGCTTTGTAAATGTGTTTTATCTGTAAAAGAGTGAGCTGTACACAGCCTATTCTTCTCACTTTGGGATCCCTGTTCTGAGTCTACCATTGCTACTTAATACTGTTTCATTAAATGTATTGAGATTAGGCTATTTGTTCCTTTAGCTGATTAGCAAAAGTAAACTCAAATGGACGCTCCAATTTTGAATGGATATGTATTGGATTTAGAGTGCCCCAGCTGCTATCTTGAAATGGAGAGTAAAAGGACTCTAAGGTTACTAGTATATATAAATAGTATCTACTCTAGATGTAAACAAGGATAAGAAGATGAATAAGTTACTCAATGTACACAAATAAGTGAATATCTGCCTTTAAGGAGTTTATCATTTCCATTTCATAGTCTCTTAGAAATTAGATATCATCTATTTTAATTTCCATTTTACAGATAAAATGAAAGCCTATCTGATGCATAGTAAGTAAATAGCTCATGGTCACATATTTATTTAGTATCCAAGCCAAAAATATAAAATTGCTCTTTATTTTTTTTCTTTTCCTTTCTTTTTTATACTCTTCACTCTATCACATCTCCAGTCTTGTCAAGCCTTAATTACTGAACACTTTCCGAGGGACTTCTTGTTTGAGTAATCATACCAGATTGGCTTCCTTTGTTGCAATGTCCAGAAATTTTAAACCTAAACTTGACATTTTCCAGGTTTTAGGTTGTGGAGGTATACTAGCAAACAAAAAGGAATGGATCCTGTCTTGTATTTTTCATTATAACTTAGGATAAAACTGTTTTCAGTGTGGCACAGTGGGAAAAGTATCAGAGGTATAGAGAAATCAATTTCTGGTTATGCCATTTACAATCTATGTGATTTGGGCAAGTCATTATACTTCTCTGGGCCTCAGTTTCCCCACTTGTAAAATTTTGTGGTTAGACTAAATCAATTTTAAGATTCCTCATAGCTCTAAATATATGATCCCGTCCTTGGGAAAGACGTGAGGGATGGAGAATCTTTACCTAGGATCTGTCCCATTCCAGCCAAAAAAAAAGATTACTAATTTAGTCTTTAAGAAAATAAGTTCCCTGTTTGTCTTATACTCACCTAAGTTCCTGGTCACTGGAGACTTCTTCAGTGAAAGTAGGGTCCTTGGGCCCCATGTTGGGCGCCAATTGTAATGACCATGTATTTAAAATCAGCCAGAATCAGTAATTCAGGTTAAGGGAAAAATCTTCAATCTTTATTGAAGTGAAAAGGTGAATAAGGATTGCAATAGCAAATATAGGCAAGAAAGATTGTGATAGCAATATGGGCAGCTGCGACAGGAAGCCAGCTAACAGAGGGGGAATCTGAGCTGAAAGGTCGTCGCAATGGCAAAAGCAAGCAGTCTCTCCTCCCCTTCTTTTTCCACTTTCCTGCCTCTACCCACCAAAATCGTCATTTCCTATACAACACATCAGGACTTGCACAAAGAGTGGGCGGGGGCCATTCTTTCCCCAAGCTTATATATTAATAGAGTATGGTCCAATTACAATATTTAGCCTCATGTGCTTGGGACCTCAGTGCAGCATCTCAAGTGACTTTCTGTAAGGGACAATGTACTTTATGAAGACCTGAATTCTTCTACCACTCAACTTCTATGTGACATTGAGCAAACTTGGTCTAAATTTCTTCATCATTCTTTAAAGTCGTTTAAATTAATCTCTGAGAGTCTTTTCCATATCTCAGGTGAATATAATCTACTGAATCCATTGTGGGATGTTGGTCAGTTAAACCCTCACAGTACATTACTATTTATTTGATTATCTGTGATTTCATGGCTCAGTTTCAAGGTCAGCCATGGTAAATATAAATGGCCTTTTCCTGAAACTGGGTAGTTCAGTTCCAGAATCTGTGCTTGAGTGATGATACACAAGACTTATTTTCACTTCAAACCCTGCTCATCCTATGAACCCTCAAAGTATTTCTCAATCTCTATCCTGATAAACTTCTCACTTCTACTTTTAGAGCTTCCTTTTTCAATTAGTAAATTGATTCTCATTTCAGGAATTTCATTTGAAAATTTGAAATTTTCATTTCATTTGAGGAAGTTCCCATACCAAAAACTTCAGATTTAACTCAATTTGTAGTTGAATTGAATACATGGTAAAGACCTAGGGGATTCTACCTTGTCTCAGATTCAAGGACCTGCTGCTTTTTCCTCACCCTGCCTCCCAACTTTTCTGTTCCTTTTAATTTGTCTCCCTTCATGAATAACACAGCAAGAATGTTTAATTACATGATAATAATAGAATATAAACTCCTTGAGGGTAGGGATTGTTTTCTTGTTGCTTATATTTGCATTCTCAACACTTAACAAAGTGTTTAATAAATATTTTCTCAACCTTTATCTATATTCCTCCAGGGAGAGGAGTACATAAAGTACTCCAGGGGTGGAGTAATCATTGGATGCCTTACTGTAGGTATTCAGATTTACTAGTCTGATTTTTCATTGCTCTTGCCATCTCATTGCTCTTGCCATAATAATTCTGGACTTCCTTCAGGGAATAAAAAATGTGGGTTTCAAGTGAAATCATTCAGTGAATGATTAATTAGAAGGAACTAACTTTTAAAAAGTACATATTCTTTGTTCTTCTACCAACATTTTATTCCAATTCCCCACCATAGCATGGAGATGCCCTGAGTTCTAAAATGTTATGCTGAAGAAACACGAAGCTGGAAAAGATTTTCCTTAGCTGGAAAGATTTCATCTGTGGGATGATGATGGAGGATAGTTTGTTGTCCTAGGGTCAATTTATATCTCAGTGGACCTCTATATCAAAGTGGCTAACTTTCAATGGCTTGAAGCATGACGCATTTTTTTTTTGCCACAGTAATTTTAAAAGTGGGCAGCTAGATGGAACAGTTGATAAAGTAATAGACCTGAATTCAGGAAACTGCTCTTCCTGTGTTTAATTCTGGGCTCAGACACTTACTAGCTGTGTGGTGCTGGTGAATCCCTTCATCCTATTTGCCTAAGTTTCCTCCTCTGTAAAATGAGCTGGAGAAGGAAATGATAAACCACTCCAGCATCTTTGCCAAGGAAACCACAAATGGGATATGAAGAGCTGGATATGATTGAAATTACCAAACAACAATTCTAAAGGATCTACTACTACTTCTACTAAATGAGAAGCAGATTGTGATTTACTTCAGGGGAGGAGTGTGTGTACTTATGAAGTCACAAATATTTGAATTATCAAATTAAATATATCTAAACATATCTTTACCTGATGTACTCTTATCTGATGTACTCTGATGTACTCTTATCTGATGTACTTTTAGATTTACTAATATATTCCGGGAACAAAGAACATTCGCTGACTCAAAGGTTTTCTGAATTTATTTGACTATGGAACATTTTGAGTAGAATCCACCAACATTTATTAAGTACTTAACTATATGCTAGATACTATGAGAGGCACTGGGGATATAGAGTCAAAAATGAAACTTTCTTTGCCTTTCAGGAATTGCATAAAGTCTTTTTATTGATTGAGGCTAATTATTCAATGCTCTGAGACTGTGTGAGGGTTGAAGTTGGTGAGATCGTAGAATGAAAAAGATTCTGATCTTTTGACAAGAAGATTCAGTCTACATGTGTTTTGAGATTCATCTTTAGGTTCCTAAGGGAAAGGAAGACTCTGGAAAGTTGAAATGATAGAATTGCTGGCTCCTCCACATATCAGCTTATTCTCAAAATCTTTCTTTTCCTTCAGAAACTGGAGGAGAAATCTCAGAACACATCTTTCCCAAAGCTAGAAACCAGACCAGAATCTTTCTTCTCCTAATTGCTGAGTCATTTCAGTCATGGCCAAGTCTTCATGATCACATTTGGGGTTTTCTTGGTAAAGATACCAGAATGGTTTGCCATTTCTTTCTTCAGATCATTTTATAGATGAGGAAACTAAGACAAAGGGAGTGAAATGAACTAGTATGTGTCTGAGACCTGAATTGAATTCAGATGTTCCTGACTCCAGGCCTGGTACTTTTTTTGCTGTGCCATCTAGTTGTCCCCAAGCTTTTGCTAATTCAGTTCTTCACGCAGGCTCAGTTCATTGAGTAATCAATCTGCATCAATAAAGAAATTCTTATATAAATGGGTATTAAAGTTCAGGTTATAAGTATATTACAAAATACCAGATGTGACCCTTCCCACAGGTGTATAGAGAACTGAAAACTATTATAAGCTCTGGAAAAGGCCTTGGAGTTTTTCTCCATTCAACTTTTAGCTAGGAACAAAATTAATTGGTTTGTACTTGATATTTCATTATTTTCCTCTGAGTACAAGCTGAGAGAATGTATATAAAGTCCAAGAGAGGCTTAGTAGAAAAGAGGCATCTCTGGGTTCATTAGAAATTGTGAGTTGATTTTATAGTTAATTCTCTTTCAATCTTTCCCATAGCTAACTAGGAGTTTCCATACTCTGTGAACTCAAGCCCAGATTGCCTCTGATAACTTCACTGTTATTCACTGTTACCCCACCCATATCAACAGCTATATGATATTTCCACTGAATTTTCTTTTTGTTTGGATTTTTTAAAGCCATAAAATAGGATTTGGCCAAACTTTAAATTTATTCTTAAAGATAGTTCTCTGTCTCTCGTCTCTCAAATCAAGAACTGTTAGGATTTAAGAACCCATGTGCTATTGTATTGGCAGGTTGGCAACATCCCATTAAGGAAAATGCTTACAGTTTATTGCCAGCCATTTGCTCTGAGAGCCTCCTGGCTGTTGTTTCTCAGACTGATGACTGAGGATTTGGGGGAAAGTCCACCCCTGTTTTCTAGAAGCCAATTATCAAATCTCTTATGATTAAAAGGCACTGAGCTGTTTTTCTAGGAAATGATGTCTGACACTAGTATTTCCATGCAAAATCTTTGAACATCTGTGAGAACAATAATGAATATATGAAATATGATTGAACTTTGTTTCTTTTTTTCCTTATCAAATCCAGCTATTCTGGCCTTCAAAAACTAGAGTTAAAATTGAGTAGAGAAGCTTATTCTCTTCTCTATTCTCACTGGCCTCTCTTAATTCAGACTTTCAGCACAGTTTCATCATCTTGTCACTCAGGGTATAGGTTAAAGCAATATTGTAATTCCAAATTGCTGCAGGGGATTTTATCCTTCTTTTTATTTACACACCAAGCAATATTTAAGTCTTAAGTCCTTGCCTCTTTATATTCTTCTTTCAAAGAGTTTTATGTACTTATAAGGAAGCAATATATATATATATATATATATATGTATACTCACAAGCCATAGAGTGACTTTTTCCTATTATAAAGTAAGCTATTACATGATTTTCTATGTTTTAACTTTGAAGGATTTTAGAATTGTAATGCAGCGATGACTCTAAAAGATTAAAGATGAAACATGTCACTCCCTCATGTAAGAGAGGTGATGAACTTAAAATTCAGAAATAGATATTTTAAGAAATGGCCAGTGTCAGAATTCATTTTGTGGGAATATGCATGTCTATAATGAGATTTTGTCTCTAACATTTTTCTTAAGTGGTGGTGATTTGGGAGAGACTGATTATAAATGATGAAAAAAATAGACATAAAATATATAGAAAAATTAAAATCTGTGTTTTTATTTGACAGATTTTTACATTCACCAGTGTGCACTGAGACCTAATGATATTGGTTAATCCAGTATTTATCAAACTCATCTGGCTATGAAATACTTTTTGCCTGAGATATATTGCTGGAACTCGTGTGTGTGTGTGTGTGTGTGTGTGTGTGTGTGTATGTGAGTATATGTAAGGATGCTCAAAGAGGACTACCATCACTATTGTGAAGACTTGTCAAGCCCTTTTAAGGGCTGTTCATCTACCACCTTTACCCAACTCTCACCTGTGGCTCCAAGAAGCTGTAGCATGCCAGCGGTCATACACTAGTAAACCATCGCAGCAGACAGTGTAAACCAGATGGAGAATAACCAGTAAGACTTAAACCCATCGATAGGTTAAGAGCCCTAGGATCTAACCCAAACACATGAAAACTTCCTCTAGAGGAATAAGCAAATGAGAACAATTTGTTCCAAGAAAGTAGTTGAAACAGGTGTTGTGGAGTGCTTAGAGTTCAGTCAAACATCAATGACTACCAGGTCATCTACTGCTTCCCAGACCATCACCATTTATTTTGGTGATTTATTTTGACTTTTGTTTTGCCACTGAACTTTGATGACATGGGAAGAGACATTGAGACTGATGACTTTGTACAACTCTGCCTCAATTAAATCCACCCCCCCCCCAATTATATATAAATAAATAAATATCATAAATTTAATAAATAATAAAAATTTAATAAAAAATAAAACCATCACCTGTGATATCATCAGTCCTCTTAAAAAGTAGACTCTGTGTGTGTGTGTGTGTGAGAGAGAGAGAGAGAGAGAAAGAGAAAGAGAGAGAGAAACAGTGTGTGTGTGTGTGTGTGTGTGTGTGTGTGTGTGTGTGTGTGTGTGTTGGGAAACCCATCAATGGGGTTCCTCATTATTACAGCATGTGCCATACTTTCTGCCAACTGTGACCTATTCATGTGGAGGTTTCTAAGCCTACTTTTGGAAATGTGTGATGTCGTGTAATAGAGCCTTGCTTTCCCCTTCCCTAATTCAGAGAATGCATAGGTAATATCATATAGTTTACTGTGGCTTATCAAATGTAAACTCTGAATCTGAGTGTGTAAATAAAAGGTACAAACAGATGAAGTCTTTTTTCCCCTTTTATGACCGCTTTTGAGTTAGAAGAACAAAAAATTGTAGAAACCTTTTCTGGTTATAAAATATTCCTTTCAGAGCCACATGGAAGCTTGGGTGAGGCAGCCCACCCAGAGGCTTATAACAGTTTTTCTTTGGTATGATGTTCAGTTCTGGCTCATTACATCATTACAAGGCTTTTCTTTATTTTACCACACAGCAAGGCAACTGGAAATAGTCACTGAATGCCTATGCATGCTCTGAATAAGGAATCGTGAAGGAGAGCCACTCCATTACATCTTGCTTTTCCAGAAACAGGCTCAAAGAGCTCCATGTCGAGATATGCATTGAACATATTTCAAGGACTAAGCCCTCACTGGTCAATTCCCTATCATACCACAAATGAAAGTTCTATCCACCTCTGGGGAAATGGATGCATTATTAAGGATCACAGTTGTCTTCTGACTTCGCTTCAGTTTTAGTCAGCAAGTCTTATTTCTTCAGAAGGAAACCATTTCAGTCAGATGTGGGAGTTTCCCTAGCCAAGAATCCCAATTTTACCCTTTCAAAATTTTTTTATTGATTTTGGTGTCTTGATGTTTATCTCATTCTGTATATCCTGTATGAAATAAATTCATATTACAGATATTTGTTGCTAATAAAAATGAGCTAATACAAAAATCCCACTAAGATTTGCTTCATTCATTTCTTATTCTAGATATGAGATCCACTCCATTCTACAATCCTCAGTTTACTTTCCATATGAATTTACTGATAAATATGCATATGCTAGTATTCTATATGTCATTGGTCCTATGATATTCAGAAAGGAATGGATGACCATTTCAAAGTGTTGAAACATGATTTTTAAAAAAATCTTCAATTTTCTTCTCCATTACCAGTTTCCATGATTATTTTTGTAATAACATATTACCACATTATACTGCATAACAATCACCATAAAAAAAGCCTTTGGTCAAAGGAAAAAGGGTATGCTAAGTTATATAAATGCATGTCAGAAAGCATTATATTAGCTATATCCTAAACTAAGCATTTAGAAACATGAACTATAGAACACCCTTGCTGACTTCAGTAGTTTAAAAGTCTCTTCATATAAAGGTGCAAATAAGAAAGTTGAAGTAAGGAAGAACCATGTGTGTAGGAAGAAGATTTAGAATAAGATCTAGACACCAAGAAAATTTTGGTGGGAATTCTGTGTTTTGGAGAACAATTTTATAGAAGAAAAATGGGGGGAAAAGACAATCACTAAACAGTTTTTGACAATACTAGAGTAAGGTTCCTTGATCATCTAAGGCATCCAAGGTACTAGTTCCACTCCCAAATATCCTATTCATTAAGGTACTGAATATTTGAATATGTATTGGTCTCTCTCTATATAGTTATCTGGCAAGACTAATCTATCCCTATAAACATTCTATAATAGCTTCATTTTCTCTCAAAGGCCAATCTATGCATTGAAATATCATTCTATGTAACCCAAACATGCCTTGTGTCAGCAACTGAAACTCTCCAGAGGTTTGCCTGCTCAAATCAGGTAGGGCAAAGGAGCCAGCATTTCAAGTGTCACATTTGAATTTTACCCTTCACATATCTCTCATTTTATTAGTATTAGTGAAAAGATTAAGTGAAAGATTAAGAACACTCAGAAACAAATAAACAAGGTGTATTTTTCTTAGGGAAGTAGTGACTTATTTCCCTGCTCAATGTGTGATCTAAATCATTGTATGCTGATCAGAGATAGGGGTTGGACTGCCCAAAAGGACATTCAGATATCTTTCCAGTGGTTTGTAGTGGTGAGAGATTTCTGGAGATAAAGGACGAAATAAAAAAGGAAGGGGTAGAGGAACAAGCATTTATAAAGTGTCTACTGTAATATTTGTCACTGTTCAAAAAGCTTTTACAAATGTCAAGTTACTTAATCTTCAGTGATTACTACCTGTTAACCCTTGCCTGATTCATAATTCATATAAAATTATATCAATTTATAGGAAATCTTGCCCAATATAGTGCATACTTTGTACAATCCTAGTTGTATTAGTATTATGATGGGAAGACTATATGGCAGATACCTCCAGAAAAACTATACATGTGGAAGCTCTGTGGTGCTTTTAAAATACACAGCCTTAAAAACTAAATATTTAGCTCTGTTAAAATTGATTCAAACTCCAGTAAAAAGTGTCTCCTACTATCCAAATGCAGGCTAATTTTAGTCATTTGTAGTGGAAGATATAATTGACCTGAGAACTAGGAACATAGGATAATGAACTCAGGAAAACAGATGACCCAGAAACTTTTTTATTTATAAATACGAAGCCAATTAAAAAGGGATCTGAAAATTCTTCAGAGATATTTTCATCTTAAGATCATAAGTTTTAGAGCTGGAAGGGGTCTTTGAAATCTGGTTTAGGACTTTCATTTTATAGTTGAGGGGACTAAGTTCTCAGCATGGTAGTGTGACATCACTCAGGTAAGAATTAAGAGCTGGAACTCAAACTTGGGTCTTCTGGTTCCAAAGCCAGTTCCAAAATTCTTGATGGTTTTCCCAAATTAGAAGTTTCTCTATCCCTGCCTTCAACCACACTAGAGATACTGAGATACTTTCCTAGCTATTGCCCTAAGAAAGTAAAGATGTTTGGGTAAAATTCTAACTTTTCTGTAGTCTTTTCTTTACATTCTGTGTTGTACTGATGCTTTCTTTTAAATATTTGTTTACATCTTTTTGTTTTCACATCTCTTTAGCCTCCAAATCGATCCTTTCCCCCCTTCCTTTCTCCACTGATTCCTTCCTCATTACAAAGTAAAACAAAGAAAACAAGAGGAAAAAAACAGTTCAGGGAAATCTATCAACATATCAACTGAATTTGATGGTTAGTGAAATATTACCCACCCATAAACATCTTTGCAAGGACAAGGAGGAGATACCTATTTTTTCAATTCTTCTACATGAATATCACCACACAGGGTCATTAATAATAAAGTATTAAGTTTTAGTCATTACATATATGTATATATGTAATATATATATGTATGTGTATGTGCATCTATTATGTATGCATGTATGTGCACACAAACAAATCTAAGTCTAGTTTCACAATCTAGACGTCATCTTTGACTTAACTTTCAGCTCTCATATCCAATCAATTGTCAAGTGCTATGGTTTCTGTCTTTCAGATGTACCCTACTTTCTCCTCTGACACTGCTGACACTCTCTGGCAGAATCACTGGTGCAGATTCTCATTACTTCATGCATAGACAATTGCAATAATCTGGCTGATGTCTTACCTCAAGGAAACCTTCCTTACCTTGCCAAATCTCTCTCTACTCCAGTCCGTCCTCCACTCAAGTGTCAAATTGATCTTCTTAAAAAGTAAATATGACCAAGTAACCCCACTGTCCTTAATTACTTTCCGCTCCCATTAATTCCGCTCCCGGTTAATCTAGGATCAAACCTAAAATTATCTATTTGTAATTTTTTTTCTAAATCTGTCCTCTTTTGACTTTTCAATATTTTTATGTCTTGCCCCACTAAGTACTGTGCAATCTAGTGATGCTAGCCTCCTTGTACTCCTTGTATATAATACCCCATATCTTCACTCTTGAATTTTTTAAAGCTTTTTATTTTCGAAACATATACACAGATAATTTTTCAACATTAACCCTTGCATAGCCTTGTGTTTCAGATTTTCCCTCCTTTCTCCCCTCCCCTAGAAGGCAAGCAATCCAGTAAATGTTATACATTAAAATATATGTTAAATCCAATGTGTGTAAATATATTTATACAATTCTCTTGTTGCACAAGAAAAATCAGATCAAAAAAGAAAAAAATGAGTAAGAAAACAAAATGCAAGTGAACAACAACAAAAAGAGTGAGAATGTTATGTTGTGATCCACATTCAGTTTCCACAGTCCTCTCTCTGGATGTAAATGGCTCTTTTCATCACAAAATCATTGGAACTGGCATCAGTTATCTCATTTTGGAAAGAATTGAGTCTCTCATTTTGATGGGTCATTCTCTATCTCCAGTATTCTTCCCCTCCTCATTTATACCCTCTGATTTTCCTTTAAATTTTCACTGAAGTCCTGCCTTCTGCAAGAAGTCTATTCGTCTTTAATATTTGTACTTTCCCTTTGAGATTACCCCCAATTTATGCTTCTAGATCTTATTTATAGTTATTGTCCATATTAGCCTGTGCGCTCCTTGAGAAGAGGGACTAGTTTTATTGTCTTGTTTTGTTTTTGTCTTTGTTTTGCCTTTCTTTGTATCTTCAATGTTTAGTAAAATGCCTCACCCACAATAGGAACTTAATAAATGCTAGTTGACAGATTACCACATGTGATAAATATTTATTTACATGATTTAACTTGAGTTGGAAGAAGAAAGTGGAGATTTCCTATACAACTATTTGGAATAATTATAAATTATTGGTTATTATTATTAGTTATTAATTTTATTAATAGTAATTTATTATTGCATTATTAGTAGTAAGATACTTATTTTAGAGCAAATTGTTTACTTTTTATCCTGCATAGGGTAACTTGGTAACTAATGCATAGTAGAAAAAAATCTTGGATTTGAAGTACCAAGTTTGTTAGTTACTATGTGACCTTATGCATGTCATTAAAGCAACCCTCTGAGCCACAATTGCCAAATGACAGGACCCATGAGCTTCCTTCTAGTGCTAAATCTACCTATGGTGCCATGCTCCTGAATTTGTTCATTAGTTCATCATCTATAACCTACATTTCACAAGACTCTGACTTGGGCTTTCTCTTCTTGTAGAGAGGGACTCGCCAGTACTACCACAACCATTCTCTGACCAACTGCTGCTGAAAGGCAGGTAAGCCCAAAAAGTGTGAAACAGTAATATTTCCCAGACCACTAGCCCTGCTTCCAGTCTGACCTGCACAACCACAATCCTGGAAAGCAAATATTGTGGTGAGAGGCCCTGGTGATTTCTTTGTAGGGACTACAATTTCTACTGGCTTCTTGGCAACCACAGCTACTAAAGTTCTCCCTATCAAAATCCTTGGCACTATCAAGTGGTTCAGTGTCAGAAACCAATATCAATTTATAAATGGAAATTACATTAAATACGACATATTACCATATATTTTGTTGCTACTCCCTATTGACCACAGATTCTTTTTATATAACTTACAGCTGAAATTTCCTATATGAGATGCCTTTCCTTATTAGAATATGAAATCTTTGAGGGCAGAGAGTCTGGCTTTTCTATTTGTGATCTCAGTGCTTAGCAGAATGTTTTGCATGTACCGAAGCTTAATAATTCTTTTTTTCTTCATTTGTTTTGTACACTTTTTCCCTTGGCGATCTCATTCATAATCTCATAGGTTTAATTATCATCTCTCTGCTGAAGAGTCCCATATATATGAGTATATGAACATATATATATGATATATTATATTCTGTATCATAATACTCTAATTTCTATAATTATGTCCTTATAGTATCATCAAAAGTATTTTTTAAAGAATAGAAAGAATGTTCAATGGGCCTTATTGGGAATACAAAATAAATAAGTAAATAATAAATTAATTAATAGAATAAGGTAGAATTTCATAAACCTAAAGACTCCCAACCATTGGTAAGGATTCATTGTTCAATAATTACTGATGGAAAAACTGGAAAATAGTTTGGCAGAGGTAAGGTTCAAACTATCACCTCATACTAAATGCCACGATAATCTCCAAATATGAAGCCAAATATGAAAGATCATTTTGTAAAAAAATTTAAAAATTGGAGGAGGAAACCTTCCAAAACTATGGATACCGGAGTTCTTGGACAAACAAGGGACAGAAATCACCATAGGATCTAAAATGAATGAATTTGATTCAATAGAATCTAAAAGCTTATAAACAAACAAAATCAATGCTGATAAAATGAGAAGGGAAAGAATTATTTGGGGAAAAACATTTATCCCAAATTTCTCTTATGTCTAATATTAAAAAAGAACAAATCCCAAGAAAAAAGAACAAGAACCATCCCACAATAAATAAATAGTCAGAATATATAAAAAGTAGTTGTCAAGGATAGAAATTAAAACTATCAACAAGTATACAAAAAAATTTCAAATCACTAATTATAAGAGAAATACAAATTTTAAAAATTTAAGGTTCTACTTCATACTCACTGGATTAGTAAAAATTACCAAAAAAAAAAAAAAAAAAAAAAAGAACATAATGATTTGAAGGAATGTGAGAGACAGGCAGACAAATGCATTGTTGATTGAGTTGGGGATTGGTACAGAATTATGGAAAGCAATTTAAAACTACATTTCTAAAGTCACTAAACTGTGCATGCTATTTGATCCACTAATAACACTACTAGGTACATGCTTCAGAATCAAAGAAAGAAAGGGCTAATTTTATACAAAAATATTCACAGTCACACTTTTAAAATAAAAACTAGAAATTAAGGGAGTAAAATAGATATTTCACTATGGTGAAATGAATAAGTAAATTATGGTATATGTATACAGTAGAACATTATCTTAACCATAAGAAAGATGAAAGGGATGAATTCAGAGAAACCTGGGAAGAACTGAATGACATGAACCACATAGAACTGAGAAAAACCAGGATGACAATTTATAAAATTATTACAAAATTATAAAGGAAAACAACTATGAAAGATTTGAGACCTTTGATTAATACAATGAACTGCCAAGATGCCAACTCAAAACCCAAACAAGAGGTTATAAACTTGAGATGTATAGAGATTCATATTTTAAGATATGGTCAACATGTGGTTTTGTCTTAATTGATTGTGCTTATTTGTTATCGAAGATGTTGGTGTTATTAATGGATCTGGAGGGAATAGTGAGAGTCAAATTGTGATAATGATAATGAATCATTATGATAATAATGCTAAAGAAGAGAAAAAAAGATTACAGAAACATTTTCTTTTGGTTAGACTTACTCTCCCTATCTTATCCATAATGAAAGTATAATATTATCTCGTGGAGCCCAATCCCATTATTGATTAGCATGAAAACTTTGACTTATTCTGTTTCCAACCTGCTTTTATTCTGCCCTCCTTAAGTAGTCTGGTGAATTCACTATATCAGGGATCACTATATTGATGTGAAATATACTGTGGATTCTCAATAGGTTTATTCCTACTGAAGTTCAGAATTCCTAAACTCAAGTGATTAGCCTATTTCTCGTAACAGGAGTTACAGACAAGTGCCATATTGGTAGTGTAAATCCTATTGTGTGTGATCCATGACAGCTGGAGGCATCAAAAAGGAATCACTATAATTGGGCAATTGCTACTCATAGGTTAATATATAATGTACCTTATTATTCCAAGGGAAGATTTGATTGAAGGGAGCTTCTCATGCATGAATACCTTTGGAATCAGCTATCACTTTTCCTAAATATGACATTTTGGGGGGAAGAGGTTAAGGAAGGTAAATTCATAAGCCTCACTTAGCCTAGCAGGAAGTAACCTCTAATTATTAAATAGAAATATTTCTTCTCCACACATAATGTGAAACATAAATTTCTTTGTATATGCAATAGATTGTGCCGAGATTAAAAAGAAATAAACTTTATGAACAACAATACTATTTGCTCTTAAAAAAAGAATTTCTCTGGCAGAAGTTAAGATATAATTCTCATAAGAAGCAGAGAAGAAACAGATAATTAAAATGCTTACAATTAACATTTAGTAGGGCAATGATGAATCTAGAATCAGAAGGACCTGAACTCACATCTAGCCTCAGACAATTTCTATCTATATGTAGGACCCTGGATAAATTACTTAAACTTTGTCTACCTCAATTTTTTCATTGGTAAAATGAAGCTAAAAATAGCACCTATCTCTCAGGATTATTGTGATGAACAATTGAAATAGTATGTGTAAACCACTTTGTAAAACTTAAAGGGCTACATAATTATAGTTAATAATACCTGGTTTGTTTTTTTTTAATCACTTTTTCTCCTTTGCCATAGATTGACTGCAAAATAATCTTGCTATCAGTAAGGAGAAAAACATTTTTTATTTTAGGAAGAACTGGAGTGTGGCCTAGCCTCAAAGACACAGATTAGAATCTTTTCAGGTAAAACTTCTTGCCAAGGAGATATATCAGCTCTAACATTTTAAAGGATGACTTATGACTAGAGCAAGGAAACACCATATTGCTTTGACTTATGTAAATCATGATTTAGTTTTAATTTTATGGGTTTTGTTTCATGTATATTCAGTTGAATGTCTTAAGCACGCTCCTTATGTTCTCTTGAGCACAAAGGAAGGACTACTCTCTGAAAGAAAGCTGTGAATTGTAACCAAAAAAAAAAAACAAAACACCCTTTTTACACCATCTGCTACATAGTTTGGTGATAATGTAACTCCTTGGACCAAATTCAGCAATTCTGATAAAAACTAAGGGGAAACCCTTTTTACAAAAGTTCTTTTAACCACATACTGCTATGTTCTTTGCAAAAATGACTAATATTTATGATAATTTTGGAGGGGGTTAATTGAACAAACATTTATCAGTAACATAATCTGTAGCACATTATGTAAGCATATTATTGGGATATTACAAAAATTAAATTTCCCCTGCCATTGAGAAGCTTATATTCTATTTTTTTGGGGGGATGAAACTTAAATAATATAAAGAATTCTATGATTATATAAGTTACATAGAGACACAGAGCACTATAACTCCTGATGTTGCTGGATTGAGCATGTCAAAGTTTTAAGCAAGTAAAAGCTAGTCAACTAATAGAAGTTATTTTATTAAACCTCGGTGACTGTAAAGGAGAAAAGAAATCTCTTTTAATCCTGAACAAAGGTACATTTATCACAAAGACAACTTAGCATAGTAAAGGAAGGAAGGAACAAAAATTGATTAAATACCTACAATGTGACACCTCTATGCTAAGTGATTTATCTCACTTGATCCTCACAACAACCAGAGGAGAGAGTGACTATTATTATCCTTATTGAATTGCTAATTAATTTATGGAATTATTAAATAGGGGCAGGCATATCTAGTTTTTTGGATACTCTCCTGATAGCATAAGGAAGCAATGCTTTAATCACACCTTAAGAAACAGAAAGCATAAGAGCAAATGGCACAGAAAGTACAAAGAAAATTCAGTGAGGTGGGCACAGAGGCAAATGGCATAAATAAGGGGATGGAGTGAGGTAGGAAAAAAGTAAAAATGTGGAGGGAGGATGGCATTGGGGAAGAGAATAGGAAATTGGAGTGGGGGAGTCATAACTATGGATTAAATTTGGAAACATTCAGGAGTATGAACCTTTAGGAGATGGAAGAGTGCTTGGGGGTAGAAGTTTGCAATCTCATTTTTATAGGATTTTTATGGGGGACAAAATAAATATTACCTGTAACATCTTAGAGTTATTTAATTAACATATCCACATCAACTCTAAGTTATCAGCAACACTGGGTGTTCTGCTAATCTTACTGTGGATATTTGGAGATTATATGAGCTCTATTAAGAGTGTGGTTGCTAGCAAAACTAAAAGGACCAATCAGCAAAGCTTATCTGGTTCCCTTGATTTAGTACATAGTCTCAGGATGTGATTTTAATTAATATATAATACTATTTGATAAGTAGCCTTTATACTTCTTTCATCTATGGGATACTCTTTAAATGTTTTAGGTTCTCTTGTGCAATGTCGCTTCCTGCTATAGTTATTTTGTACTGATTACTGATTAACTTACTATTATAACTATAAAAGGGGGCTGGGATTCAGGAGGATCAGAACAAATTATAATTATAAAATCCATTTTATCGTCGGGGAAATTGAGGCAAACAGAGGCTAAGTAACTTAAGTGTCTAAAGCTGAATTTGAATTCATATTGTCCTTACTTCCAAATACAGAATTTTATCCACTGAACCACTTAACTGCTTCTTTAGAGGATAGAAAGTTGGCTTTAGTCTGAACAAATTTGGTAAAAGTTCTGCTTCTGACACATTCACATATTATGGGACTCAGAATAAATCACTTAATCTTTTTCAAAGCCCAAGGCAACTCTTAGAGCCTAAACAGGTACTTGTCAGATTTTCCTCACCAGGAGTTCTGGTACCAGAGAAATGATAGAATCCATTCTCATCTATAATAGAAATTTAAATCTTGAACATCATTTAGTTCCATACATTTCTTTATTGAAAAAAACCAAACTAGACAAAATGGTATTTTACTTGAGAGTAACCCTCCCATCCATTCCTCCTCAGCCTCCAAATAACCCAACCAACACATAGATACACATAAAGCCCCAAAAAAGTCAATTTTACCCAGATGCGTCTTCAGAGGAAAACAAACAATCATGCATACAACTATTTAACAAGTCATTTAACTTCTCTAGGCCTTAGCTACTTCATCTTCTGACTAATGTTAAGCATATTTTAATGTGATCCAGCCTGTTTAAAAGTTTCCCCATTTTACTCTGAGAGGGAAGGATGATGGCTTTGCCAAAAAGTCATCTGGGGAGAATGTACACACTAACTCTTGCACCTGTTAATCCACGCATCTTTTCCAAAAGATTTTCCTATTGAGCACTTGAGTAACTTCATGAAAGAGTCTTGTATATTCTGACATTTCCTGTTTCATCAAAAATATATCCTTAGTTCATTCCAAGATATTTTATGAGCAAAGAATCATGTGCTATCCAACCATAGGCAGTTAAAGATGGCTCTGGTTTTCTGCATTCAAGAGAAAAGGTATGACTATTCTTTACCAAAACTTCAGTTAATGCAATATATCTTCTAGAATGTTTATTTTTCCAAATGAAGTCTGACATTTTCAATGTAAGCCATTTTGAAAATTTGAATTCTTGATATGATTTGTGGTGGGTATTATCTGAATAGGCATATAAAGAGCTAAACCTGAGCACAATTGTGAGGTGGATAAAATTTATCTCTCATGCTTCCAATCAATCTTGGTTGGTCAAATACCATCCTCATTCATCCCTTTCCCTAATCTCCTGTGGTTTGCTTAGAGTATTCCCAAAAGTTGTCTGACTTTTCTACTTCTCAAAATTTATTCCTTTTTTTATTCTATTATTTTTTCATAATTAATGTTTTGTTTTTTTCCAATTACATAAATAGTTTTCAAATTTCAATTTTCTAAGATTTTTAGTCATGATTTTTCTCTCTCCCTCCATTCCTTGCCCTCTTCTCAAGATGGCAAGCAATCTGAAAAAAAAAACTTATACATGTCTAATTATGTTAATATTTCACATGTCATGCTCTGAAAGAAACAGAATAAAAGGGATAAATCATGAAAAAGCAAAAAAAGTGAAAATTATGTGCTTTGACCTGCCTTTAGACTTCACAGTTCTTTCTCTGGATGTGGATAGCATTTTCCATCATGTCTTTTGGAATTGTCTTAGAATTGTCTTAGATCATTATGTTCTCCTAGTTCTGCTTACTTCACTCAGCATCAGTTCATGGAAGTCTAAGTGTTTTTGAAATCTGCCTGTTCATCATTTCTTATAGCATGATAGTATTCCATTATATTCTTATACCTCAAGTTGTTTAGCCATTCCCCAATTGATGGGCATTCCCACAATTTTCAATTCTTTGTCACCATGAAAAGAGATGCTTTTAATTTGTACTTGTAGGTCTTTTCCTATTTTTATGATTTCTTTGGGATACAGACTTAGTAGTGGTATTTCTGAATCAAAGGATATGCACAGTGTTATTACCTTTTGACATAATTCCAAATTGCTCTCCAGAATGCCACAGTTCAGATGAATCTTTCCGTGATTCTTTCATCATGCTCACTGTTACACAGTAGTATTCCATTTTATTAATGTATTAATTTGTTGAGCTCTTTTCCAAAGCACTTGGTTTCCAGTTTTTTGTTACCCCAAAAAGAGTTATTATAAATATTTTTGCTATATACTGAGCTTTTCTTTTGTCAATGATATCCTTGGAGTATGTATGAAATATCTGGATCAAAAGAGATGGATATTTTAATTATTTTATTTGTATAACTCCTTTTCAGAATGATTAGATTTCCAGAATAAAATTAGAATTGCTTCTTTTGGTGTACCTTAATATGTAAGTATAATTGACAATAGGTGATTCCCAACTTTTTTGAATTTGAGAAACCCTCTAATTAAAAAAGGAAATAATTATACTATTTATATTCAGTTATTTTTTTAAAATGAATTACTAGGTATAGATCTCTTGCAATAATTCCATGCTCTACATCTGGGAAACTATTTCTATAAGTCAGATACTACTGTGAACCATTGCCTTACAGAACAAGAGAGGTAATGGTCTTGTTTGTATTATTTCCAGGTTGGACTTTATCTGGAGTTTTGTCTCCTTTTCTGAACTCTATTATTTAATGAAAAATATTGACATTGTGGAATAAAGCTAGAAGAGGGTGATGTAGATAGTAAAAATATGCCACATTCAGTTTAGTTGAAGGAACCTGACACATAGTAGTCACTTGTTGAACTAAATTTAATTGAATGGAGATATTTGCCTGGAAAATAGAGGACTTTTGTGGCTATGTGGTAGAAGTTTCAAATAAATGAAGGACTGTGTGACACAGATGCTTAGTGCCAGAAGACAAAACTAGAGACAATGGGTAGACATTTAAAAGGATACAAAATTATTTTTGATGGAAACATAAACTTCCTGACATTTAAAAATCTCTGAAAGTAGAATATCTGCCTTGATTGGTAATGAATTCTACCTTGCTAAAGATCTTCAAACAAAAATTGGATTCATTTGTTGGAAATGGTAGAAAGGATTTTTTGCTAAGGTATGGATTGGACTAGAAAACTTCTACAAAGTGTGATTCTCTGTATATGTTTTATCTTCCCCTATTTAATTATCCTGCATCAGTGCAGAGATCTTGTCATCCATTCTTTCAACAACAAAAACAACAAAATTATTAAGCACCTATCATATATATTGTACTGTGTAGACAATACAAAATTTTAGATAATTTTCCTGACATCAAGGAACTTTTAGATTCTGGTGGGGAAGTAAGAGATAGACATGAGTATACAGAGATATGTATATATCATATATACATATGTACATATGATATTTTTATCTTCAGTACTTAGGACAGTATCCTCTACATAGCACTTACTTCAATATTTCAAGAATTTGCCATTTCATTGGTGGAGCTACTTTCTTCATGCAGCATATTACTACAAATATAGTAAGAGGCGTTGAGAGTATATCATATGAGAAGTAATTAAAAGTTTATCAAAAGAGGATGGGAAGAGTCACACTGTTCTGTACTTCAGTAATATCACAGAGTAAGTGTTAGCAATAGAAGTGACATTGAAATTATCAGATTTACTTTAGCCTAGTCTCTACAGCCATCTTTGGGGGAAAAAACATCATAAAGAAGAGGCTTACCTTCCTCATCCTTCTGAGTAAAAACTGATAGTGGTCAACTGCTCTCAATAGGCAGATTAGCACAAGAGCACTGGGAAGAGCAGCACCCCATCCACCACCTCCATTGGCTGCCTAACCTGTATCCTACCCAGTTCTCACAGTCATTACCTGTGGAAACAACTCCTAGGGAGAAGGGGCCAGCATCCTCACCAATTACCAATCAACTGCCTCCCATTCCCCAAAGGATAGGAAAGCCAGCCTAACTGGATTAGCAAAACAGAGAAACAGAAGGCAGCATGTGCCAGGCAAGTTAAATCACCACTACCATTATCACCTTGACCACTTTCTTTTCTAGATCCTGATGGAGACAGCCCAGAACTCTGAATTCAGAGCTTGGGAAGAGCAATACTTCCAAGCCACTGCTCTCAGTCATCACTGTGAGAAGCAATTCCTGTGGAAATGTATCCTGGCAAGCTTCCCTACAGGTATTTTAGCCCTAGCTTCTGAAGACCCAGAACAGATAGTTCTTGCCACTGTAGCACTTGATATTGTCAATGGTTCAACAGAAGAAACTGATATGATTTTATCATTGGAAATGAAATTAAAGAAAAAGGACTGTTGTAATATTTCCATCTGACTTATAGCCAAAACATTTCATATGTATTGTCTCCCCCATTAAAACATGAGCTTCTTGAAATCAGGGAGTTTTCTTTTTTTTTTTAGATTTCCAGTGCTTAGCTTTAGACATAGTAAGTACTTAATAAATACTTTATTCTTATATTCACTGTATGTTAGAGTGTAAGTTACAGAGAGGTATATTTTAGTTCAGTATCAGGAAACATTTCCTAATTATTATAACTGTCAAATAGGAATGGAATGCATCAACTATAATGAATTTTTCATAACTGGGTGTCTTTAAACCATTACTAGCCATGGGTTCACCATCAGCAGAGATTTTAAAGTGAAGATTGGATTCACTTGTGGATTACTAAGTGTCAAGGATATTGTAAAAGGGTTGGATTAAATGACCTTTGAGTTTCCTTCCAGTTTTGAGTTTGTGATTCTATAAAGGGCTGACACTTTGGCATCCAGATTGTTGGCATCTTCAGTCTTGTTCTGGACTCATGAGTTCTGCTGGAGTCTCTTCAGACAAGCTTTGTAGCCACAGTTCACCCAAAGAACTAATTAATGATCCAAATTGTTTGGACTTAGAAATGCCAGTCAGGTCTGGACAAACTCAGAATGCTGTCAGAATCACTTTGTGTGACTGGCATTCTCTAATTGATCTGATCTAATATTCTCCCCCGATTACCGGTGTTGGAAGTGTGATTATTTGTGATTTCACAAGTCAGGGATGACTATTCCAAAATCCTGGATCTTGACAACTGGAGGAGTTTTACAATAACTCCTCCAGTAAACTCTTCATTTTATTTTTTTTGATGCTCTTTAGCTCATTTTACTATACTGACCTTTTTACTTCAATTAATCAGATTTTTTTTTGGTGATTCTTGTAAAAGTAGGGAGCCTCCCTTTTATTTTTTTTTCAAGAAGATATAATTAAGAGAGTATTTTTGGATGGATTTAATGGATTTTTGTCTTATAAACACTTTTCTAGGTGGAGCAAGTCTAGGTGAAACAACTCTAGAATAGTTCCTTCTGTATACTTTATTTTTTGCTAAGGCAATTGGGATTAAGTGACTTGCCCAGGGTCGTACAGCTAGGAAGTATTAAGTGTCTGAAGCCAGAATTAAACTCAGGTCCTCCTGACTTCAGAGCTGGTGTTCTATTCACTTCACCAACTAGCTGCCTCTTCTCTATACTTTAGATTGTGAGATCAGATAAGTTGAGGAAGACCATCCTGGACATCCACTTATTGCCTCAGGTAGTCATATAAGTTTAGGACAATGAAGGCTGACTCAGTCGGTAGAAGTTGGAACCAATATAAAGGTTAAGAAAACCCATAGCTAGATCTCTGCATCAGTCTCAAGAATGGGATAGATACTTGTTTTGATCAAATAGGCATAGCTGACTGCAGAGACTCAATACAGGAATAAGTCTGAACCAAGCATAAATACTAGAAGTAGCTAGGGGAAGAAACCCTTATAGGGATTCTTATCCTCAGGACTGACCTGATTTCTACAAACTCTTTTCTCCCAGGTCTTTAGGTGTATCCTAATAGAAAATGATCACATTTATGGGGAATACCGGAAATTGTTCTAATGTTCAAGAACTATGCATTACATGACCTGGCTATTGGTCATTTAAGCAGCCCCAAACTAACCAGTAATATGAATTCTAATGTGGCCATCGAGGAGGGAGGGAAGTTTGTGTCTAGGAACCCAGATTCTGCAATAGTAAAGCAAATGGAAATATATTGTCAGTTACATTTAAAAGTCTTATTATATATATAATTTATAATTATATATTTATATAATTTTGATGACTCTGTGATCAGTTTTGTGGGTACACCTTCCACCAATATAAATTAGCAATATTTCTATGTCATTTCATTACATTTAATTCTTTCCCTTGTCCTTTGACAGAAGATCTATTATTTATATCTTCCTTTAGGTCTTTTAATATTTTGTAGATGTAGCACAACATCTGGATCAATCATCTGGTATACATAATCTTTGATATATGCCCAACCCACTTCTTTCTTTGGTCATACATGTCCAATATGGCATCTTTCATATCCCTTCTTACATTCAAATTATCATTGGTAATGTTAGTCTACTTATACCCATCATATAGCTTTTTATTATCCTTTGGGTCATCTGCAGATGATATTCTTATGTGATGGTAGTGTTCTATGATTCATAGCCACATACAAGGAGAAAACTAATATTGAAAGATGGACTTTGTGTTATTGCACACAAAAGAACAATTTCTCAGAACAACTCTAGTCATTTTTCTCCTTTCATTCACTTCTGGGTTAAAATTTTCATCTGCCTTCAGTGCCTATCCAAAATACAAATACTGATGAACACTCCCAATGAGTTAATAATCCATCAACTTGCCATCTTTTTTCCTCTATGGATTACTAAATCAATTCTTTCTGAATGATGAGGCCCTGATCTTTAGTACACTCAGAACACCTAAGAATTATTTTTCCCTTTGGGCTTTACCAAGACATCATCTATGGCATGGTAAGAACTTTTGAGAACCTTGGGTCTCTGGTTATATTTTACTTAATATAAGATCCTTGAACAAAATTATCTTTGTGTTTACATTTTTCAACGAATTCTGTAGTATCCTAATATAGACATAGGAGAAACTGGTTAGAGCACAACTTTTAAAGTTGGGTTTTCTTCTATTTACTACAATAAAAATATCAGGATTTTATGTTTTTCATATCTTTTATTTATTTGGCATTGAAGATCATGGTTTGCTACTGAGAATCATCTGTTAAAACTTGCTATTCCTTTTTCTCATTCCTTTATCAAAGAAAGTGCGTAGACTATTCTTATAAAGATTTTATAGGAAAAAATAGGTATATTTCTTGGCAATAGCTGATATCTTCTTAGTCACAATTTTTATAGTAACATAGCTCAAATTTTCCAGTATTGTGGAATTTTTACTACTTTGATATAGCTTGAAAACTTATCCTTGACCGCCTTTAAAATTATATTCCTTCCAGTATGGGCATCCTCTGAATATATTTAGTCTTGCTAACCTTCCGAACTTCATTCTCCTAAATATGACTTTCAGTTCCTCATGTCACAGAAGATGCCAAGGAATTGTAGCTGCCAGAGTTAAGAGTCCAGTTAATGATGAGAATAGACTACTATGCAAACCCTGTAAATCTGTTCCATTTCATTTTTATTTGTTGCTGTCCTTCCAGTTTAATCAATGTGTTCCTAGGATAATCTAGCTTAGTTTAGTTTTATACCTTTTGTAGATTTGTTTTCTCCAGAGTAGCTTTTCACTATTTTATGAGAAAATACTGCTCAAGATCATCTATCATTCTCACCAAACACTTTTCCTATCATTCCTGATTTGAAAAAGGTTGCAATCTGATTGTGAAGATCATGTGTCTCACAATTGTTCCTTTAGGTGATCCAGGTCTTCAGAGTATGATATTTTATGACTTGTAGGCATATTCATAGCACCATAAGAATACTATTGGTGTTAAAGAAATGGATCTATTGGGGCAACCTAGGATAGAGCACCAGCTCTGGAGTCAGGAGGGTCTGATTTCAAACCTGGGCTCAGATGCTTAACATATTAACTAGGTGTGTGACCCTGGGCAAGTCCCTTAACCCTAAGTGCTTCACAAAAGGAAGAAATAGATCTATTATTTAGGAAAAAAGTTAGTGGTCATTAAAGGAACTTCATCATGTTCCAAAGAAAAGTCAACCCTCATCCCATTCATGTTTTTGTTCTTTGTTTTTCATCTTTCTTTCTCTCTCCAGGAGCTAGTTAGAACAATACCTAGCATTTAAATGCTTCTTGACTTAACTTGTCTATGATATATAGTGACCATATGACTCTGGACAAGTTCTTCAATATTACAGTGTTCAAGGAAACTCTTTTAGTTAGAGATAAAATGCTAAATTGTACTGATGGAAATCAGTCAAAAAACATTTATTAAGCATTTACTATGTGCCACTAACTATGCTAAACACTGGAGTCTCTTCACCTAAGAGTTCTCTACAGCAATGGAAACCCAGCTCTGCTCCCTATCTTTATGGATCCTGTTAAAGAAGCTCTACAATGTTCTAGGGTTTTCAGAGAATCAGAACAATAATATCCTCATAATAGAGATCATCAATAGGAAATCTCATTTAAATGTATACTTTTCATTGGATAGCTTTTATGACAGAGAAAACCAAAATTTTTTAAAGCACATATCTTCCTCTCTTAGACAACATTTGATATTATTAAAGAATAATGGAAAAAGATATTTATATTGTTATATCTCTTGAGGAATTTTGATATATTCATGAGTAACAATTTGTTGAAGATGAGAGCCTTTAAATAAGCATTTTGCTCTATCAAATCTAATTATTTCTAGTTGGCAAATAATATACACAGTGGCATCTTGAATTCTTTTAAAAATAACTTAAACCTAAAATGAAAAAAATTTCCATAGACACACAACATAAAAGAGTTCTCTATATGAAACCATGAATCTATTTCATACTGCTTACTTTAAAAACCAATAAATTCCTAATGACTTTCAAAACTGTCCTGCTTGTTTGTGCTTCCTTATGAACTTATATCTATTTTTTTTCTGTGCATTAAAAATATTTCAATGGCCTCTTTTTTTGGGGGGGGGGGGGAAGAGCATTCCTCTTACTTATATCTTTCCTCCAATTAAAACCAAGAGAAAAAAAAATGTAAACAATAAAGCTAGTCAAGCAAAATGAATTCATAGCAGCTATATCCAAAGAATATCAATTTGTGCATTTGTGTCCATAGCTTCTCTGTCTAGAAATGTGTATCATAGCTAAATTCCCCCCCGCCCAGATCCTAACCTTTCCCTTCTTCTCTTAATCCTCCTCTTTAGTATCAGTACACTTGTTGTTGGTTTTTGTTTGTTTTGTTTTTGTTTTTGTTTTTTGGAACTATTCCTTCCCTAGGGAAAGCTAAGTAGCACAGTGGAAATAGTGCCAGTCCTGAATTCAAATCTTTCCTCATATGCTTATTAACTATGTGACCCTGGGCAAATCATGTAACCCTGTTTGCCTCAGTTTGAGTGGGAGAAGGAAATGACAAACTACTCTAAAGTTTTTGCCAAGAAAATCCCAAATGGGGCCACAAAGAGTTGGACATGATTAAAAAATCATTCCTTTCCTGTATTATTCTTCCTCTTAACTGGCCACTTCTGTTCCCTATTCAATTTGATGTATTTTTTAAAATAACTTTTTATTGATAGATAATTTTTTACAGCATTATCCCTTGCATTCACTTCTGTTCCGATTTTTCCCCTCCTTCCCTCCACCCCCTCCCCCAGATGGCAAGCAATCCTATACATGTTAAATAGGTTACAGTATATCCTAGATACAAAATATGTTTGCAGAACCGAACAGTTCTCTTGTTGCACAGGGAGAATTGGATTCAGAAGGTATAAATAACCGGGGGAAAAAAACAAAAATTCTAACAGTTTACATTCATTTCCCAATGTTCTTTCTTTGGGTGTAGCTGCTTCTGTCCATCATTTATCAATTGAAACTGAGTTAGATTTCTTTGTCGAAGAAATCCACTTCCATCAGAATACATCCTCATATAGTAATTTGATGTATTTTCACATGAAACTCTGTGTGAGTGTGTGTGTGTGTGTGTGTGTGTGTGTGTGCGCGCACGTGCGCACATTTATGTTTTCAACACTCCTTTGTGTGATTCAGGGACAGTTTATCTGATGCTTTCTCCACTCTTGGTTTGCTCCATTTTTGTGTATTTTTCTCATACATACTGTTGATAAGAAATAAAAAGTTCTGCCCCTTTTCTTCCTCCTTTTTGTAGTAGTGTGTTCCTTTTACATTCTTTTATTTCATTTTCCTCTTAAACCCCATGGAAGAGAGCCAATCTACACTTCTCCTGACAGGATCTCTATTTTCTCTTATTTAACTCTTTGGATACTCTTTGAAAACATTAAGATACTGAAGAGATACTAGTTTCTTCTTCCTTAATAGAGTGTTAATTTAATTAACTATTTAATTAGATTACATTGGATGTAACAAAGCTCTGAATGTAGAGAGAATGAGATATGGCAAAGGTTATCCTTAGCAGAATAATATCACTAGCTTCTTCTGTTCCCACCCTCCTCCAAGGAAGATTTTTATTCTTGCCAGAAGAAAAAAGCCTGAAATTATGCCCAGAGTCCACTCTGTTCTCTTTATAGAGAGACTGGGATTACATCTATCTTCTCCATTAAATGTTGTTCATATAATATGTTAGTATAATAATATATGATCTAACTTCTGATCACTTTGTTTCATTATTGGAAAGATGGGGATAGCCAATCTCTGTATTCAAGGCTTGACCCCTTTCTCACCAAACATTATTTCTATAATGAATATACATAGTGAGTATTAAAGAAACTTATTATCCAAGTAATAGCAAAACAGATATCAGAGAAAGTATAGGAGGGCACACACCAAACAATATAGAATGAAAAAATTCTCCTATTGAGATGAGGTAATTCAACTCAACCAAGAAGGAAAATTCTAGATGTCATCTAAGGAAAAACTCCCTGAAATCTCTGATCCCTAAACTCTGGACAGAGGACCATGATGGAAAATATCAGCGTTTCTCATGTCTTTCTAGTCTTTTCCTTCAGCAACCTGAAGGATGATTGACCTCTTTCATCTCTTAAGTCAAAGCTAGAATTCAGAAGCACCCAGCTTGACTCAATCTTGAAAGAGCCTACCAGAAGGAGTTTGAAGTTTGAAGGATCCCATAGGGGACTGAAGAAATTTCAATCCATCACTCGTAAAAAGACATTCATCTCCACCAAGAATGAAAGAGTCACATACCAACAGGATTTGATACAGGGAGTTACATAGAAAAATATTAATTGCTCATGGGTAAGGCCAAATCAATATGCTAAAAATGGCAATATTCTCCAAATTAATTTATCTATTTAGTGCCACACCAATAAAAATATCAGAGATCACCTTATAGAGTTGGAAAAAATAGTAACAAAATTCATATAGAAGAACAAAAATGGAATTAATGGGAAAAGTGGGGAAAAAGGACGTCTAATAGTACCATATAGCAAGCTATATAGTTCATATAGAATATAATGTAGGTGCATAATATATAGAAGGAAGAGGACAAAAATTTATGAAGTACTTACTAAGTGCCAGGCTCTCCAAACAATTGAGTTCTTAGATTTCCAAGTATACCAGATAGTAGAGGCTCTTGTCCACTACTGGCTATCTTAATGTATATTAAGACACAATTTTCTCTAAAAATCACTAGACCTTTCCATCTGCTTTAGAGTTGAATTGTTCTGTCTGTGGTATCTCTTCCTATTAGAAGGTGAGCTCTTTGAGAGTAAGGACTGACTCATTTTTCTCTTTGAATTCTCAGTGCCTAGCACAGTACTTGACATATAGCATATATTTAATAAATACTTTTACATTCTATTTATGTGAGTAATAAACATATGGAACTTGTTACCTCAAGAGCTTGTCCAGTCCAAAAATATAAATAGGGTCAAAAAGAATTTAGCAAAATTCTTAGTTGATAAGCAAATAACAGGTTAGTGTAAGGAAATTGGGGATATTTACATTACATGCCTAAACTTCTAGACAGCATCATTTTGGAGAAGAGAAATAACATGCTTACTGGCAGACTGCCTTGGATACTACACTTAGAGACAGAGAACTATGTTGAATGATCCATTGAATATGATCCATTTGGGGAGATTCATATGCTAAATCAATAAGAAGTTTTAAATTGAAAACACAGTACCTTGATGTTTCCCATATGAAATCAAGAAGTAAAACAAAATGGATTATGTTCCAACCTTCCTCTCCCCCATCAATATATTTTTGCATATTATCAAGTATTTTCATTTCCTGATACAATATAGTTTATGTCATGAATGTTCAGTAAATGTGAACTAGTAGTATAGCAAGTTCAATTTTTATAATTTATAATAAATAATATTAATATAGGGTCTTAAGGTTTATAAAATATTACACTTTTTTGATAATATTTGAGCCTCACAGTGACTCTGTGGACTAGATAACATGGGTATTAATGAAGTACAGAGAGTTTAGTTGACAAACCCAAGGCCACAGTGTAAAGTGTCAGAAATGAAACCTGAAGTCAAGCCATCCTGATAGTGGATAGAGTGATGGGACTGATTCAGAAAGGCTCATCTTCAGGAGTCAAATCAAATACTTCCTATCTATATTATCTTGGTAAAGCCACTTAACCCTGAAATATTTAACTGAGACAAACATCTCAGTTTCCTTACCTGTTAAATGAGCTGGAGAAGAAAATGGCAAACCTCTTCAGTATCTTTGCCCAAAAAAAACAAATGGGGTCACTAAAAGTCACAAGTAACTGAAATGACTGAGCACTAACATCCTGCCTCTGGACGATTTATAAGTTTTAATGAAAAGCAATTTCACTTTTAGTAATGAAATAAAATTAAAAGATTTTTAAATACTTAGTATAAAAAATATTAAATATAGTATTTTTAAAATATCATTCTAAATTTCTATTAGTTTCCTTCTAGCTGCACTATCAAAGGGAAAATAATTCTTTTAAAAAATGTAGGGGCAGCTAAATGACACTAGTGGATAGAGCACTGGCCCTGAAATTAGGGGGAACTGAGTTCAAAATCGGTCTCAGATACTTAACACTTACTAATTGTGTGCCTAGACAAGTCACGTAGCCCCAATTGCCTTGCAAAAAAAAATGAGAAAAAATTTTAAAATGTAGAATGAGGAAACCTCAGTATTGAAAAAAAATGTTAGAAGGCTTATCTTATCTAACTTCAAATGAATGGAGAGAACAATAGAAGCAATTTCATTAATATATGTATGTACATAAACACATAAGTATATAAGATTTTAATATGGACTATCATCTATTCATTGATCACCAGAATCTCTTCTGACTCTAAATCTATGATCCTAAACTAAATGGTAAAAGATCTTGTCTTTTTTTTTCTTCTTTTTTTCCTTTCCCCTCATATTCTTTTTCTTCCCTTTTTCACACCCTCCCAAGCCATGTCATATAAGCTACTTCTTTGAATTGCAATTCAACGTAATATATACTTCAAAGCCCATACAAAGGTTTAGGTTCAAACTGGACCAAAGGCCTTCAAAGCCTTAAGCAAAGTAATAACATATACCTAATAAAAGTACAGTAAAAAGATGTTGTTATCATTTTTCAGTTGGGTCTAATTCTTCATGAGTCAATTTGGGGTTTTCATGGCAAAGACATTGGAGTGGTTTATCATTTCACTTTCCAGTTCATTTTATAGATGAGGAAATTGAGGCAAATAGGATTAAATAACGTGTCCAGGATTGCATAGGTAACAAGGGTCTGAGATCAAATTTGAATTCAAGATGATGAATCTTTCTGACTCTAGGCCTGATCCTATCATCTATGTCATTTATTTGTCCATGTTATATTTGTAGATATACCTACAATTACTGAAGATCCAGAAAAGAAAGTTCTCACATTTAAGTCCTTGACATTGTCAAAAGGTTCTACATGAGGAATTTTTAATATTTTATTAGTATAATTTACCTAAAAATAAACTCACCATCATTTACTTTGCCTCTTTATCCTTAGGACATTAGGATCTTTCCATCTGACCTTCAGTTAAAACTTTTTATATGTTGTTTCCTTTCTTTGACAACTTCTTGAAAACATGGGCACTTTTGCTTTTCTCTTTGCAGTCCCCATACTCTGCATATTACAAGTGCTTACTAAATGATCTGTCATTGCTCCATTCACTTAGCTTTCTATTTTCTCTTCCTTCCCTCACTGGATATTTTTCATGAAAACGGGGTCTATATCCTGTTTATCCTCTCACCAGAACCTAATATAGTGTCTTATATGTACATTCTTATATGTGCGTTATATGTACAAATCTGATTTCACTGATTTGTAGAACATCAGGTACTGAAACTCCCTCTCCTAATCCAGATCAGTCACATTTCTAGTAGAATCTTAGAGGGTTCCCTGGGGTTTTGAGGTATTCACTGACTTGCAGTGGTAGGGCTTGAATCCAGCTTTTCATGATCCTAAACCCAACTCTATTAATTCTACAAAGTTGCCTCTCTTGCACAAACATAGTAAACACATAATAAGTGCAATTGATAATAGAGAAAGTTACCTAGAAGAAAAAATGTTTAAAAATAGCAAGACAATCAAAGAAAAAAAATTGAAGGAAAGTGGTCTGTCCATTACAGATCTCAAACTCTATTACAACGTAGTAATCATCAAAAAATCTGGTATTAAGAAAGCCAATGATGGATCAGTGGAATACATTAGATGTACAATATACACTAGTAAATGATCACAGTAATCTAGTGTGTGATAAACCCTAAAATCTGAGCTTTGGGGATAAGAATTCACTATTCTTCAAAACTTCTGGCAAAATGAGAAAGTAGTAAGGCAGAAACTAGGTACAAACCAATATTTCACACCATATTTTGAGAAAGCCCAAGGTCACCCATTGCATCCTGCGTAATTTGCAATCTTCTTGACTTTTATCTTATTATTAGATTTCAATGGCTCTGGAGGAGAAGTGTATTCATGCACAAATCAAGACATCACTGACATGGATGTCATTAGTCTCTTTTGTGAATAAAGACTGAACAACAACAGTAGCAACAACAATTATATATCAAAATATGGCTCAAATGGGTTTTTGATGTAAACATAAAGAGTGATACCATAAAAAATTATGGGAGCATCGAATGATTTAGCTGACAGATCTATGGATCAGCAAGAATTTATGACCAAATAAGAGATAAAGAATATTACAAAATAATATGGATAATTTCTTTTAAAAGCTTTAAAAAGTTTTTGCATAAACAAAACCATTGCAACCAAGATTAGAAGGAAAGCAGAAAAGTGGGAGATGGGTAATTTACAGCAATTTTTCTGATAAAAGTTTCATTTCACAAATTTATAGAAAATGGAGTCAAATTTAAAAGAATACAAGTCATTCCTCAACTGATAAATAGTCAAAGGATATAAAAAGGTAATTTTCAGAAGAAGAAATCAACGCTATCTATAATCACAATTTTAGAATGCTCTAAATCTCAACTGATAAATAGTCAAAGGATATAAAAAGGTAATTTTCAGAAGAAGGAATCAACGCTATCTATAATCACAATTTTAGAATGCTCTAAATACCAATTAGAGAAAAGCAAATTATTAAAATGACTCTAAGCTACTATTCACACCCGTCCTATTGACTAATATGACAAAAGAGGAAAATGACAAATGTTTGAGTGTATATGGGAAAATTGAAACATTATTTCACTGTTGGTGGAGTTATGAATTGATCCAAGAATTTGGAGAGAATATGGAACTATGGCCAAAGAGCTATAAAACTATGCATATTCTTTGATTCAGCAATATTACTATTAGGTTTATATCCCCAAAAGATAAAAGATGGATGGGAGGAGGGGGAAGAAAAAGATCTACGTGTATAAAAATATTTAAACAGTTCTTTTTGTGGTGATAAAGAATTATAAATTAAGAGCATGTTCATCAATTAAAGAATGGTTGATCATGTTGTAGATGATTATGATGGAATACTATTGTGCTATAAGAAAGGACAAGCAGAATGCTTTCAAAAAACAAAACTTGGAAAAACTTGCATGAACTAATGCAAAGTACAGGAGTACAACTAAGGGAATATTGTACACAGCAACAACAATATTGGACAATGATCATCTCTGAACTATTTAGCTATTCTCAATAATACAATGATCCAAGACAATTCTGAAAGATTTATGAGGGAACATGTTGTCCACTGCCACAGAAACAACTTATAGAGTTTGAATGAAGATGGAAAAGTGATACAAATTATTTAAATCCCTAAGCACACTTCTGAGGAGGAGTCAGAGCTTTTATATTTCTAATGAATTTTACTTAACAATAATGGTAATAACTATCATTTACATAATGCTTTAAGGTTTATAAAAAGACTTTATATGTTAGTTCATATTTTATTTGAGTCTCACAACCATCCTGTGAAATAGGTGCTATTATTATCCCCATTTTACAAATGAGGAAACTGAGGCTTAGAGACAGTAACTGACTTGCCCAAAATATACAACTAGTGTCTGGGGCAGAATTTGAACTCAATTTTTCATCATTATGTCTATTCTGCCACCTATCCAGGTAACTGGCCTTAGCAGTTAAGCTGCAAATTTGTGTGTGTGAGTGTGTGTGTGTGTGTGTGTGTGTGTGTGTATACACATATATATCTGTATATATGTATGTATTTGTATACAAATATGTCCTATGTTGTATAAGCAATGCACATATGTGTTCCTATATATACATGTGTGTACTGAAATAGATATGTGCTATTGTGTATTATATACATGGGAGAGAACATTCAATCAGTCAGAAATGGAGATGATTACTAATCCAGGCTTTATTTAGCATAGTGATTTAGCAGTAACAGTTTCTTGAATATCGTTTTCTTATCCTAGTACCCTCCCTTCTTATTTTTTTTTTTCAGCTGGATTCTAGGCTCTCTCAGAAAAAATCTCCAATGTAACACAGAGGCTTCCATATCAGAACCTTGAGGCAATGACGTTTAGAATCCGCACAAAGTCCGCCAGCTGGATGAAGGATCCAACTTGTGAATCTGACAGCTCTGCCTGTTCATCAAGTTTAAAAAAAAGAGAGAGAGAGAGAGAGATGAAAAAGACCTGTTAAATAATCATGTCCATTCCAGAATCAGTGCCAGAGCATTCCTGTTGTGAGTGCTCAGGACAGTCTGGTTTTAAATGACTCTAGTAATGCATCTTTCAAAAGTTTAGAAGACTCTGCAAATTATTAGAACTCTTGTTTGGAATGGGAGTATATTCCTTTGATCATTTTTAATCCCACTAAGACCTTTTATTTATAATCTTAGTCTTTTTTTTAATAAAGAATCAATTCTAAAATAATTTAATATTTTTGAAGAATAAACATAAGGATCCAATCATTTGAATATTTTTTAAAGGCTTTAAGGTTTCTCTGAGAGGCAGTCTGAGGAAATAAATTTCAGGGTAGAATCAGAAGCAGGAAGATCTAGATTTATGTCTTGACTGACCCATACTAGCTACATGAATATGGACAAATTATCGTGTCTTTCAGTGCCCCAACAGATCCTTCCACCTATGAAATCTCAGGTCTGGTGCTTCTCACTCCATGCCTAATCCCTTGACCACTTCCAAAAAGAATGGATATAAAAGAAGGGTGGAAATTTGAGTGTAGTTAAAGGATTAATTTCTGTCAATTGATGTAGTATATTCTCTTTAATCTTCAAGGGAAAGAAAATAGAGGTACTAATGTAGAAATAATTGTTTAAAATTAAGTTATTTTATTTACTTGTAATGATTTGTATTTAAAATACATTTGCAGAGATAGAAAAGATACTTGTAAATTATCATAGAATTTTTTTTAAAAAAATATTTTGTCAAATGACAGACCTCTTTCTAATGTTTAAAGTTCCAGATCTTCTTGCTATTGAGTCATTTATGTTCTTTAAGTTGTTTAAATAACACAGGAACTAGGAGGGAGCAACATTCTCTCCCATTTCTACCCATGAAGAGAATTGACTTAATTTAGTAGGCAATTAAAACCAGACATTTTTAGAGTGGCAATCCTCCAGCTAATGGAGTTTTGCTATTTTTCCCCCACAAAAATTCAGATGTCTTTTTGGTATCATCTTCTCCTCCTCTGGATTTCAAAACCAGTTAGTGACTTTTGAAAACTACCCAGGATCTTTTCTCCCCCTTGATTTAGAGTAACTTTGTATTCCTGAGAGACAGCAAGAGACAGACAAGCAATAATAGCAGAGGCTAGAAAGTTATACACCAGAGGGAGTGTGATGTTGATAATTTTTTGTGCTGTTGTGCCTATTTTTTTTTTTTAAGTGGAAGGGTGTGATGTCATTTTGTCTCCTCCCCCTGTGAAGTAAGCTCATGCCTAACTTTTGCAGCCTCTGTCATTGGGAGAGCCGTTCACTTAAATGCAGCTCCAGGAGGCTGTGTGATACCCACCAGCATCACTCACACTGTGACTTTGGGTTTGTAACCATGGTCTCCAGCTTGATCTTTCTACTTCTCTGTGGAAACATTGCCCTAAACCTGGGAAATGCACAGAAATTGCCAAAAGGCAAGTAGCTCTAACTGTGTTTTTTTTTCTTCTGTTTTTAATATGACTTGTTGGAATACATTAGTTTTCAAGTGTTGAGACTAAATCTGCTCTGTTGTATTATATAAGGAAATTGTTATGCAGTGCAGAAGAGATCAAGGTTTGGGAGGAACTTATTTTAAACTCTGATTTTGCTTCTAATTCTGTACTAATATAATCTTCTACCCTTGACTTTTTTTCATTGCCACACAAAAATCAAAGGACAGTTTTCTTTCATTAAGTTTAGCAGAAGTTAAGGAACTGTTAAAGTTTGATTTTAGACAATCATACATAGAGATCCAGATTAGAAGGGCATTTAAATCCAATTAAAGAAGAAAGCTGTGTGTGTGTGTGTGTGTGTGTGTGTGTGTGTGTGTGTTCTTTTCACTATCTCATTTCTAGTTTGGAAATTAATAGCAGCAAATTTGAGGGGAAAATGGGTGCTGGGATGATTTCTTCCTATATACCTGTTAAAGGGAGGGTTAAAAGAATGCTAGGCATGAAATACCCAAAATGGGTCATGTGCACATTTGTTTGGACGGAGTTTGGAAGAGGATTTACAGGACTTGAAAGGACACTCCCCCTTTGTCTTCTTGCTAAATTGAACTGTTTTCAGTGTTGGTATTTTGTTTATACATGTTACCAGCAGGAGAATATTTAAATATTTCTAAATTTAGGCTCTTGAAACTACTCAAGAAGCCTATGAGCTCTAAAACTCGAGACTCTTTTTCTACCTCTGAGTAAATGAATCTAACAAGTCCCTTCACAACCATGATTTTCTCAGCAGATTTCTAGTCTGTAAAGACATTTCATGGGTTGCACACTGCTGCAGTCAGCAGGATCATGGAAAGAGGTTGTAACTTACTATTCAGATGTTAGGGGAAATGCCCAAAGTGATAATACCACTGCTCCTCAGCCTCCTGCTAGTCAGCAGAATGACCCAGGACATCAGAACAGAAGGTGATGCCTTTTTCCCAGAATATTTGCTATGGACAGATTATCTTAAATTTAGAGTGTGAATACTGAAGGGTTTGTATTTGTCTGTACAAATAATAAAACAAAATCTCTTCACATGTGACTGTTTAACTCATTTATAGAAATAGAGAATTTTCCCTACGAGGGAAAGTCATGCCTTAATAATTTAAAATGTTATTTCTTAAATACATGTCAGACATGTATATTCAGACATAATTGATGTCATTTCATTGTATTCTGAGGATATATTTATTAAGGACATACAATTTTCTTCTGGGAGACTGAGTTTTCTCAGTTTACACATGGTTTTATTTTACATTTTTATTCAGTATGATAGAATAACAGTCATAACCCTGTTATTGCAACTTTCTGACAATGCCAAGAAATTTAATTATGTTGCAATCACTAGATGAAATCTCTTGACACACTTTTCCTTTTCCAGTAATATTGAAAAAAAATATCATTCAAGATAAAGGGTACAAACCTCTTAATAATAATAGGTAACACTTATGTAGTGCTTTAAAGTTTTCAAACCACTTGAGAAATGTTATTTCATTTTATCCTCACAACAATTCTAGGAGGCAAGTGTTATTATCCTCATCCTCTAGAAGAAGAAAGTTAGGCAGACAGAGGTTAAATAACTTGCTCAGGTTACACAGATAGTAAGTGTCTGAGGCAGGATTTTCACTTCTGGGTTCCAGATCCATCATTCTATCTACTGAGACATTTAGCAACCATATATAAAATACATTTATATAAATAACATATATTTATATACAATCTATACAACACAGAAATGTTTATATAATTATATTACATAAGATATATATATATATAAAATCTATGTGTATGTATAGTTTCACCTAGAGATTCCATGTTTGGTAAGATCAGAGAAATGATTCTCTTACAATAGATTCTCCTTTTTTGGGAAACACTCAAATGATGTGAATTTTATGGGATTTTTTGCATATGTTTTTGCTTAAACCATATCCAAATGCAATCAAGTTTTTCTTTCTTTCCTTTAATTTAGCTTTAATGTGTCTACATAAGTGTCTACAGTATTGAAAGCACTGTACTATAAGTGCTGAAACACTAAATTTGTGAAATCATTTACCTTAGACTACAATCTAAATACTTTCTTTACCCCTTTCATAGCATAAGCTCTCATATATATACTACTGCTTTAATTTTAAGTTATCCCTATAATTTAATCTCCATGTTGTAAATGACAAAATTAAATAATAATGAGGTATAATAAGCATCAAGGATTTCTTCCACAAAGTTCTTTTCTGATCCCTCATCAATCTGTAAAAGTGATCTAGGATTCTTGAAGGACATATCAGTGCCAGTGCAACATAGCCCTTGAAAGGCTTCTAATGGAGCCCAGGTGATGTGTTTACTACTTGAAGTTTAGTCTGAGCTACGTTCAGAGTGTTTCCTGAATTATAGCCAGCTTTAATATAATGCTTTAGAATTTGCAAACTGCTTTCCAAATATAATTCGTTACTCTCACAAAAACCCTATGAGATGGATAGGATTATTCCCACTTTAGAGATGAAGAAATAGAAGCTGAAAGAAGGTAGTTAGTAATTTGCTCAGATTGACATGCCTAATAAGAGTCTGAGGCAGGATTCAAATTCAGGTCTTTCAGATCTGAGATTCTGTACTCTATGCAATTTACCTTTGGCAGGTTTCTTGATGTAGAGGTTTCCAATGCAGGGCAAGTTATAGGACTTATTTCTGAGGACAACTGTAATTAAGGTCAGAAACTTTCCCCACTAAGCTAAAAGAAGGTTTGGGGCTTTTTGGTTATTGTTATTGTTGTTTTGTGTTGTTTGTTTTGGTAATTGTGTAGCTCGCAAAGACAATTAAATCATTGGGGATTACAATCTGTATCCAGGGGAAATTTCACCTTATTTTCGGCATTTTCAAAAGACAATGTAAATGCCTATTTGCATAAATTGCTATAGTGGATGCTAGACAGAACATGGTGAGAGAATGGATACTGTGGCAGAAATGAGTTTGACTTTGGAGTCAGACAAAGTATATTTACCTCTTTAGGGCTTAGTTTGAGTTTAATCACTAAGATCACTTCTGTATCTAAATCTGTGATCAGAATCAACAAGGTGCTTGCCCTTTGAGAATCTAGAATATGAAATAGATAATAATAGTTTTCAAGAAATGAAGATACTGTTAGATATCCCAGTGACTAAAGAGTAAATTATTGAAATACATTCCAACAGTGTAGTGTGGAGGAAATTGGGAGTCAAAGAACAGAGATTCAAATTCTAATTTTTGAACTTATTATATGATCTTAAGGCAAGTCATTTACTCTCTCTGGGCTCAGTTTTCTTATCTATTAAATGAATGGAATAGGGATTAAATGACCTTTCAATTCTAAATTTGTGGTCCTATAATCCTACACCTGAAGCCAGGAGAGAATTAAGAACTAACCTGGGGAGTCAAGCATAACGGGCAAATGTGAGAATTTCATAAATTAATAAAACAGGTTCTAAAAAAGCTAGATGTCATTCTTATTCGTAGAGAAATCTCTGAATGCCAAGTTATACACTTTCCCTCAGGGTTGATTTCTTGTGAAGAGCTCATCCAAGCTACTGACATTTCAGAGATGTTGCCAAATCCATGAGGGCATTGGCAGCAGTGTCATCATGAGAATTAGCTATTGTTGTAATTGCTCTAAAACAACCTTCTTTCTTCTTTTCACTCCAGCTCCAATTTATATGGGGAGGAGGAGGTATGAAACACATTTATCCTTGTCATAATAACATGAAATTCCTTTTGCTTAGCATGAAAAGAGTTTTTAAAAAGTGTTAAAAGTTGGTCTCGGGAACAATACATAGAGAAGAGAATGAATAGTGCATAAAATAGGATATTAGTTACTTAAGTCAACTCTTTGTAAAACTGCTCTATACAAGCTGACATTCAGAAGACAAAGATTATTATTACAAGACTATTTTGTCATTATTAGTAACAATGTTTATTGTTACTACAACTAATAGCTAGGGAATCCATGCTTTATTCTTTGTGGACATTCCCTCTATTATTGCAGATAACAATTCTTCCCTATCTTGGTAGATAGTTTAATAAAGTGGGTTTTTTTTGGGGGGTAGAGGAGGGAGAAAAAGATTTTTTCCCAATGTAAGAAACTCTCAGTACAGAAATTTCCTCCTCCCAATGAGACTGTCCATTTAGAATTTGTTGACTTTTAAAGTTTCCTGGGGCACTAAGGTGTTCATTAACTTGTCTATTATCACATAACTACTATAGATTAAAGCAGATCTTGAACCCAAATTTCCTTGACTGCAAGGCTGGCCCTTTGAGTTTTGGGCTGATGGGGGGGAAGTGAGGGGAAACACAGCCCATTCCTTTTGGTTCTTTATATTTTATAATGTGGTATAGTTCTTTATATTTTACAATGCGATGTACAACAAGTATTAGAATCACTGTTTAGAGATTTTATGGAGCTGATTTGCTCATATAATAATTGTTAGAGCTGGAATGCTGACTTTTAGATTGGAAGTCCAATGTTTTTTCTTCTTTAACACAGCTACAATAAGTTATCTTCACCTGAGTCAGAATCACTGACTTTCTTTTATTTATAGTGTGTGAATTGCTACAGAGATGAAAACACTACCCCAAAGTCCAGCAGTTGGTGATACTTCTGGGACTGTGATTTTTAAAGATTTCTGGGAAAGGAGGAGTTGGAAGAAGAAAATGCATGAGTTTGTCTTTTCTCTAGGATTTTTGTTTTTATTCTGTAGTGTGTGCTGGAATCAGATCTAATCAGTTCCTGTATAGGTATTGACACCTTATAAATCTACAAATAAGAGCTCGATTTATTGTTTTGTTGATTGTCTTGAATTGAGAAAATAATGGGAAAAAATGTTCATAATTCAGACTGAACTTTAAAAGTGTATCATGGCTGAATTCCCCACCAAGAGTCGATTTTTTATCATTTATCAACCCACCACTGCCTACACCCCAAATTTTGTGACATACACCTATAGGCAAAATGACTTCCTAGAGACCCTGTTGGGATGTGTTATGTAATGTCCTCCTCTAGTATCCATAGGAAATAAGCTAAGAGGTAAAAGATATTTCTAAGCTTTGAGTTAATAAACATTTCAGCTTACCAAAAGAGAGAGTAGTAAAGACAACTGTTGGTGTTATGGCTATATTTTAGCTTATGAAAATCCCTCAGCACTAGAGACATGAACAGGAACTTTTGGTTCAGATAGGAAAGGATATCCTGGTTAAAAGAACCTTTGAGAATAATTTTAATGGCATGATTAAGATGAGGAAAAATTTTTTCTTCAAGAGAATAATCACTTCTGGGACTATTAAAAACATGTGGTATGAGTGAGTGGTGCCAACAGTTGATGCTTGTAGACAGAATTATACCCTTGCAATCTTTGTCCAACAATTTGGAAGAAATAAATAATATCTAGAGTGATTTTTTCAACTACAAATAAAATAGGAAATAATAAAGAAATGCCAACTAATTAGAAAAATGTTCACTGGTGCCTGATGTGAGACTCAGTTTATCCAGCTCATCCCTAAAACATTCATAAATGAAACTGAGAGGGAGGGCAAGCAGATGCAAACTTGTACAGATCTACTAGCATTTGTTTCTATAGTTATTTACTTTCTATTAACAGTAATAGCAGAACCAATACATTTGGACTCTGCTTATTGTGCCTAAGAGATCATATAAGGAAGTAATCCATGGCACTTAAAGAAGATAAACATGGACACAGAAAGTGAGTAAGGACTTATGAGTCCTTACTAGAGATGATTCAACTATAAATATATGCAGTGATCACTTTTCTAGATATTTGAAAGAGTTAAAGATAAAGAATAGATAATATCATGTCACTCTACCAAAGGATAGACAAGAAGACACTAAGAACTCCCCTTCCTTATGCTTGTTGTCTCATTATATAAACTTTTATAAGAATGTTCTGTACATAAATCAAGGGCCCCCTGAAAATACAAGAAGGGAACAGATAAACTTTTTCAGAAAAATTTTCTATAGCAGTCTATTTCTTTATAGTCTCATTACCAAATAATGTAAAGAAAATAATAGACATCTCAATGTCTATTTTTAAAACATGTAATGCATTTATTTGACTTGGTAGAAAAAGTAGAGATATGAAGGCTCTTTCAAGCAAGGTGGTGTCCTTTCACAAAATAGAATTATGCAAGACATTATGGCAGATATAAATATTGAGATCACTTTTTCTTAGACTGTTAAGTCTTTACAAAAAGCAAGGTATAAAATAGGGAAGCATAGACTCTCCTGAGATGTCCACAAGTGTCAAGGATGATGTCCTGCCTAGTCTAAAAAATGGTTCTCCATTGATTAAAAGGTTCTCTGAATGCTTCTGTTTACAGGTTACATTGTAATGATCATATTAACTCATGGAATATACAAAGCTTCCTCAGTAAAATTCATAACAGTTTTTGAGATGAGACCTACAAGGGTATAACAATCCAAAAGACAAATATTAAATTTTCGGTGTTTGTTAGAAATTGGCCAATGCTATAAATCAGGACCTGAGTTGCTGTTTTGTTAATTATCCAAGTTTAGCAAAGTGATGAAAAGATGTTAATAATGTGGGTTAAATTTTAAAATGTGATGTACATACTTTCTCCCTACCCCCCCCCCCAGAGAACTGTTTGTTAATTACCAGAATACCCCTGGTCTTAACTGTCTCTACCAAAAAAATAATGTAATAGTGTACTGTCATAGTTTTCATGCTGTTGGAGAGGCCAACTTGAATTAGCACATTATTATCTATATCTTGTATGGATGATGTGCATGTATAATTAACTAGGCTTGGAACTGAGGAAGAAATTGGATTGGGTTACATTTGGGAAATTGTAGTATTTTCAATGACCACAAATTACTCAGTACTATAAATGTCCATCTCTTTTAGAACCGATGTTCTCTTGTAATAATATATGACTGCAAATCATGGAGTCTTAGTAGAATCAAAATTGCAGACCCACATGGAGCAATGGAAAGATTAGTAGTAAGTGCTAAGTAATGTAACTGAAAAGATAACTTAAGTGTGAAAAGTGGCAAAGCATTATAATGGTCAGCATGTGTGATTGGAAAAGGAGTCAGGTCAGTCATTAGCATGCCATTAATATAAGTGCTGCAATTATTCTCCTGAGATGTGAAACTCTCAGGAGTGTGTTATTGAAGAATGATTTATAGAAAGACATAGAGAAGAAACATACAAAATAAGAATATACAAATAATTTAAGATCTGTATCAAAGAAAAGCATGGATCTTTCAAAATATCAAATGGTAGTGATGAGTCCAAACTTAATTGTGTTATTAAAAAATTCACTAACCATTGGGTCTGCGAACAGAAGTATGATCATGCGCTAGCTTTATCTCCAATACTCACTACCATATTATCACCTAATTTTAAAAATGGCACCTTGAGCATTTAAATTTGAGATCTCAGTTCAGTCATTTTTCAGTTATATCTGAATTTATGACCCCATTTGGGATTTTCTTGGTAAGGATACTAGATGATTTGCCATTTCCTTCTTCAGCTCATTTTACATATGAAGAAACTGAGGCAAACAGAGTAAGTGATTTGCTCAGAATCACACAGCTAGTAAGTCTTCCTGACTTTAGGCAAGGTGCTCTATCCATTGTGCCACTTAGTGGATATCTGCCCTTAGATTTGAGGCTTATTATATCTAAGTTACTATTAAACCGACCATATATTTCTCTACTTTTGTATCTTTTAAATACTTAAGAATGAAAAAAAAAAGAAAACATCATATTGCTTTTGGAGGAAACAGTCTCTCCCATCTGGTTCAGTAAATATTCACTCACCTGTGGTTTGGCTTTCATACAAGGTGTCTCCAAAGTCTTAGTGCAGTCTTAAGCTTTAAATCTTAAACTATTAAAGCTTAATACTACACTAACACAGAGGAAAGAATATTATATATATATAATGATTTAGACCTGGAGTTAAGGAGACATCCTGTGTATTAGGGGGTAAAAGCACTTCTCAAACCTCAATGAAAGCAAGACAATTCTGAATCACATAAAATTCTTCAAAATTTTAGTCACAAATTACAACTACAACTTCCCCTTACCCTCAATGGAGAGGAAAAGAGAAAAAAGGAAGACAGTGGGATAAAATTAGAAAAATATGTGAAATATTTAAATATTTGTTATTGATCCAAATTGACAGTTTGAGAACTCATAAATGTTTAAAACCTATCAGGTCTGGCATAGCCAATTCAAAAGCATAATTATTCAAATCATAATTTCAAATTTCCATAGGTCCTAATTTTACTTGCTTTTGAACATTTCCTATAAATGGAATTATAAGCTGTTGAATAATTGTTCAGCCTGAAAGAACAAATATTTATTAAATACTTACTATATGAATAATGATAACTTTGGTGCTGGAGGAGGTACAAAGATAAATTAAATATAGCCTCTACCTTCAGGAGTTTATAGTCTAATAGTGGACAGGACACAATAGTGCATGCCTGTAGATTTTGTTACCAATGAGGCTTAGGCTGATGCATCACTTGAACTCCAAAATTCTAAGATATAATAGGGCTAATATTATCAGGCAATCACACTAAATCTAATACAAGAAGAGCAGGAGGGTAAGGCACTAGACTATCTAAGGAGAGGCTGAGTGATTCAGATAATAGATGGGACAGGTCAAAGCTTTTGTGTTGAGATCAGTAGAGAGATCTGAAATTTCCAGTGTGGATGAGATAATAATAATAATAATAACAATTTATAGTAGTAATAATAATAATAATTCCAATTACATAGAACTTTAATGTTTGCAAATCTCTTTCTAATTATCTCATTTAATTCTCACCACATCTTTGTAACTTGGGTTCTATTATTATTTCCATTTTACAGATGAGAAAGGGGTTGAGTGATTTGCTCAGGTTCACATAGGTAGTGAGTTGTTTGATGAAGAATTTGGGTTTTCCTGATTCTAACTACAGCTCACTTCCATTGCTTCACCAAGCTTCCCTACTGGGATACTCAGTCTTCAAAAGCAATACAAAATAATTAATCAAGTAGAAGGAGATAAGAAATATAAACATATAAGGGCAATATGAAATAGAACTAGGTTAAGTGCCTAGGGAAGCTAAAAAATGCTTTTTAACATCCAAGGAAGAAAGACTTTTTCAGACCCGGAATCATAGAGAATGTAATCTTTGAGTTGGGCCTCAAATGAAACATAGATACAGACAATTTATAATAATTAGACAAGGATTTTTTAAAAATTGGAAACTATCAACATTATAGTAAAATAAATAAAATTTTGGTTTCAGTTTGCTTTTCATTTAGTGGTTTCTACTGTGATAAGCAGCCATTTGATCCAAATATGGAATATGTTCAGACACGGAGTTAGATATGACTGGAAATTCATTCTCATAGCTTGACACACACATAACTTGAAGCTCTTATTTTACAAAAGGAAATTAGAAAAAATAAACAGTGCAATTCATATAGTACAGTGGGAAAAAGCATATACTGTGGGTCAGAGAACCTGTACTTTATTTTGAACCTGGCTTTACCACTATAGCAGGGCCAATTAAATTGTGACTGCTGCAACCCATTTGATTGTATCTAATTTACAACTATTGTATTCATTTTCATAATGTATAGAAGAATGTGTTACTTAGGATTTTTGTAATTTAAAATTCTATACTTTTTAGATAAATGAATTGACATTGCTTATTGGAACCTCACAATATTTGTTTGCCTCAATTTTCTTATCTGTAAAATGGGAATAATAATAGCACCTACTTCAAGGTAATTCTAAGAATCAAATGAGAAAATATTTGTAAAGTACTTAGCATACTGGCACGTAGTAAGCACTATATAAATGTTAGTAATTTTATTAATGCATCAAGAGACTATCATGATGCTTTATGTGAAGGCCCTATTGTCTTTTCTCCAAAGAACAAGGCTTAAGGGGATTTCCCTTGGCAGTGGTGAAGTTGTTTTAGAGATGAAAAAAATTTAAAAAGAAAAACTTCTTGTTTCAAAAAATTAGAGAATAGAAGTAGAAATGATCTTAGGGACCATTTAGTTCAACCCACTCATTTTACAGATGACCCAACTAAGGCTCGAAAGTTGAGTGATTTCTCCAAGGTTATGTAGGAAGTATTGGGATAGGATTAAACCCAGGTCTCCTGGTTCTAGACCCTATATTCTTTCCACTGTATTAATCCTGACCTTTTCCCTGCTTAGCTATGCATTTTGTGTTCCATCATTTTTTTCTTTAAATCCCTAAACTGATCTCTCTCCTATCTGAAAAGGACTACAAATCTCAAGGATTTTGTGTCTAGTTGTCTCAGAGGTTGTTATAAATCCTTGTCAGCTCAAAGAGTCTATATTTTAATGGAAGAAAGACATATGAACAGATAAATAAATAAAAAGTTAGGTGCATTAAACAACTGGTGGAATTAAGAAAGGTCTTATATAAAAAGTGGCATATAAGGAGAGCCTTGAGGAAAGAAGCTACAGATTCCAAGAACTGAAAGTTGGATATCATTTATGGGGAACATAAAATAAGCCAGTTTAGCAGGAAGGTAAAGTGCCTGGGGGAGTTGGGAAATTTGTGGTGGTAGTGGGGAGATATAAATAAAATAATCCTGGAAAGATAGATTGCAGGCCAATTTTGAAAGACTTTAAATGCCAAATAGAAGAGTTTGTATTGAATCCAAGGGGAAATAAGCAGTTACCAAAATTTCTTGAACAGAACATGATTAGACCTGTGCCTTAAAAATATCAGTTTATGTGTTACCCACATCCTGACAGAGAGAAATGATGGACTCAGAGTAAAGATCAAGACATTGTTTTTGGATATGGTCAATGTAAGAATTGGTATTGCTTGACTATATGCATTTGTAACAAGAGGTTTTTTGTTTTGTTTTGTTTTGTTTTCTTTCCCAATGTGGAGAGGGAATGTTTAGAGGGAAGAAGGAGAGAGATACAGTGAATTTTCATTGTTTGAAAAAAATAAAATTTAATAAAACAAAGTTGATTAAAAGTGAAACAAAACAAATGAAAAATAGCAATTTAGGATCTGGTGTAGTGAATGGACTAGAAATGGGATAGACTGGAAATAAATACCAATTAGAGATCTATTGCAATAATACATTCAATCTATTCAAGAAATGATGGACTAGTGTAGTTACTGTATGAGACATTATGGAAGTAGAATTAAGAAGGGGAAAATGAGAAGGGAAATCGCATTTATCAAGGGCCTATTATGTGCTAGGATTTGTGCTAAGTGCTTTACCATTATTACTTCTTTGAATCCCCCCCAAATCTTAATAAGTAGGTTATTATCCATATTTTACAGTTGAGGAAACTATGGCAAACAAGGTTAAATGACCTGTCTAGGATCTTACAGCTAGGAAGTTTGAGAGCATATTTGATCTCCATTCTTCCTGTCTCCAAGTCCAGTACGGTAACAAGATCCAGTAACTGATTGATTAATGGGATGAGGGAGAATGAAGAGTAAAACTTCAAAATCTAAATGACTGGTTTTCTTTGCAAAAATGAGAGAGCAGGCAGCATCTACCTATAACATGCTAATGGTCTTCTTCAAAGACTTTTTATATTTCAAGAATATAAATGGGTTATTTGATTCCTATCAGCTTATGCCACATGACCAAACCACCTTCTTTGCAGATCATAAATTTCTTTAATATATATACCTTATCACATTTGTTTAGTGTAGGTCATCAATGGAAATAAGATTAAGTAAACTTTACATCTATAATGTGCATTTTTTTTCCTTCTTTTTCTAAATGAGAGTTTTTATTTATTTTTTGCAAGGCAATTGAGGTTAAGTGACTTGCCCAGGGTCACACAGCTAGGAAGTGTTAAGTGTCTGAGGCTGAATTTGAACTCAGGCCCTCCTGACTTCAGGACTGGTACTCTATCCATGGCACCATCTAGCTGCCCCTCTTCTTTACTTTTTTTCAATAATAATGGCTTTTTATTTTTCAAAATACATGCAAAGAGTTTTCACAATCTACTCTTGCAAAACCTAGTATTCCAAATTGTTCTCCCCTCTCTCTCTTTTCTCCCCTCCTCTAGATATCAAACAATCCAATAAAGGTTACACATGTGAATTCTTCTACATATGTTTCCACATATGTCATGCTGAACAAGAAAAATCAGATCAAAAAGGGAAAAAATAAGAAAGAAAAAAATCAAGAAACAAAGAACAACAAAGGTGAAAATACTGTTGTAATTCACATTCAGTCTACATATTCCTCTCTCTGGATGCGGATGGTTCTTTTGGTCATGTGCTTATTGAAATTGCCTTGAATCACCTTATTGTTAAAAAAAAGTCAAGTTCATCACATTTGATCATCACATAATATGATGTGCATTTTCAATCCTTGTGGAGATTATAATGTTTGAAGATCCACAAGTGTAGAGTATTTCATGGTGAAAAGATAAGTCTCACACTGGGGAGCAACTTCAAAGCAAGCTAATGGGGCAAATGAAATGGAGCAAATCATTTAGTTAAATATAACTTCAAGTATTCTTCAAGATATCCCATTCCTATCACTCACTACCAAGTATTATTTTTTTTCTTCTATCAGATCTTGCTACCTATGTTACAGTGTTGTTACTGAAGAAAGGATCTTGATAATTGTGAAATTCTCTAAGTCTCCTATATCCAGGAGGAATAGGCTCTGATTTCCTTTTAACTCAAAAATATTTAGATTTATTCTTATTCTCCTCTGTCTTGAGTCTTCTGAGCAAACATTTGCCTTCTGAGCAACAGAGTTCATAAACTCTGGACTACTTATTTTTATAGAAATTAAGTGGATGGCACTGGCATCCTTTTACTTGGACTCATCCCTCAGTCTTTAGAATCATAACCAGGAAAATGAAGCCCACCAAAAAAACTTTGAATTCTTTCTTCTCCAAGGAAAACAGCACTGCTTCCTGGAGAAATACATTTTATATTTGAAAGATGAATTGATTTTCTTATAATGGGAATATAAGAATTATAATCATCTGCTCCTATAGAGAATTTTACATAAAAACCTGCATAACTTTTACAAATTACTTCTGGAAATGAAAGCCACATTGAAATATAGGAATGGCTTATATTAAATAATCGAGTCATCATCCTAAAAAGCATTTTATAATTTGAAATATTAAAAAAAATTCCTCAGAGTAGGAAAACAAATCTCTTAATTTTCCTGACCTGTCTCCTTCTCAAACCCTCATAATTGTAATTAAGGCTATAGATTACCAGATTTATTTTCATCATAAATTAATTACAGCATAATTCCTTCACTTTGACTCTGAAATGACTTGCTGCATTTCCCTTGTTTAGTGTAAGGTGTTTTCCAAGATACATGTATCCTTTATGCCCCAAGCCTCTTTCTAATGTAAGCACTTTCTGCCGACAGACCAGCCAAGCCTTAAATATAATGCAAGATTAGTAAATCTCACAAAAAGAATGTAAACAACAAGGAGAAATAATTGAATCATAGAGCCATTCTTGCTAGCCTTTCTTCACATGTAAGTGAATGAAACCACTTACTGGATTCTCATTAACTCCCATCTACTATATCATGGGAAAGACATAGTTACTTTTGAACTTATTTCCCATTAGTTTAAAACAACAATAACAACATTCTTAAAGTTCAGTGTTGTTTGTCTCATGCAGTCGATAAAGTCTCTGGACCAAATAAAATTTGTGGGAGCCTCTTACCTTGACTTTGGTATTTTTGGTATTTTCAGGATTTTTACAGTATTTCTGAGATCATGCTCATCTTATTGGATCATTCCATACATCTTTTCTATCTCCCACTATCACTATCACATAATAATAAAAAAAATCTATATTTATTATATGCAAATTTTAGGTTTTATATATATATTCACATGGGGTTCTTCTTGGTTGTCAGTTCACCCTTTAACTTGAAGGAACTTCTGCTAAAGAAGCATTGTGCTGCAAAAAGGGAGCAGGAAGTGGGTAGATAGATAGAGAGTGAAGTGACACTTTCCATAATCATATGAGCAAAAAAGGGCTGCTGAATAAGAAGTAATTATACATGTCAGAGCTAACAACTAAACTTGGACCTGTGTTTGTGTATATATAAAAACACACTTTGGCATGCCAATCTTATTGTTCAAAGATGATTCTGTAACTAGTCCCATCCTAGAAATTGGATTTATTTTTTAAAAACAAATCAACATTGTTTCAGCTTCTGAACTTGTATAGCAGACACAAAAATTGATGGGAAAAGACAGATATCTTAAAGACTATAGGATCTGGAGTCAGAAAACCTGAGGTTAAATTCTGGGTTTTTTAGTTATTACCTGTTTAACCATGAATGAATAACAATTTCTCTGGGCTTCAATTTCTTTATCATTAAAATGGGGTTGGGAATGGTGAGGGATTTCGTACCTCCAGTAATCTTCCAGCTCTAAATGTCATGTTTCTATTTACTATGAAAAATTTCTACAAGACATGCTTTTCTTTTTAACATTTTTACAATTGTACTTTTTTCTAATTTGCTCCAAAAAACCTTTTAAGAGTTTTGCAAAACATTAAGATTTATCTAGCTAAACTCTAATTATTGCTCTTCTCCTCCCCCTCCAGTTTTCTTAATGTGTAAATAACTGCCAGCATGATTTTTTTTCTCATTGCTTTTTCTTGTTTCTATTGAGAATTCAGTACTCCGTGCTCAAATGTATGCAGTTTTGTAGGAACTTTCAACAGAAAGAGTTTGATGTTACTAGGGGAAAAAAAAAAGGAGATAGTAGAAAACAGCCAGAAAAGACCAATTAAATTATAAGAGCACTAGAGTTGGAGTGGACTTTAGAAATGGATGTAATGGATAGATGAATAATTTCTAAAGATTAAAAAAAGTTAATTCTCTCTACAACCACTATCTAATTTATATTATAGCATTTTTTGGAAAAATAAAAGTTGGTATTGGGTAGAAATAAAATTTGAGTTCTTAGCAGTATCAGAGCTCCAAGTCCCCAATTTCTGTATAACTATAGGCATGTTGATTTAGCTCTAGATTTTCATTTTCTTATCTGTAAAATAAGTATATTGTACTATATGATTTCTAATGTTCTATCAAGCTTTAAAGATTCTATAATCATAGTTTTTCATGAGAAAATTCTAAATTGCTTTAGAAACTTTAATAGAAGTAAACTATCATCATTACTCTATTTTCTTTATGGAATGCAACCACAGGCTATTGAAAGGCCAAAAAACTCCATTTTGATTAAAAATACTTACACAGGTACTTTGCATTGGTCGTCAGACCTGTTTTGTGGATTTGGGACTAAATTTTAGGACTAAATCAGTATTTTGTCATTGCAATTTTTCTGACACAAGTGGGAAAGCTGAAGAAAATAAGAATCTCTACTGAAATCTTGGGACAATTACAAAGATCCAAGAAAAAATCTACAAAGTAGGTCAGTTTAGGGCTAAAGTCCTTGAAAAATGATGTGGAAGATTTAATCCATTGAAGAAATGCTTCATTATTCTTCTATTCCTTTGCTGCCAAGCCTTTACTCTGAACAACTTTGAGTTGAATGAAACCACTTACTGGATTCTCATTAGACTGTGATATTGTTGTTTTGCTAACTTTAGCCATCACCTATAAAACAGGGTGCTATGATGAGTGGTCAAAGTGCTAAACTGGGTTGGGTAGACCTGGGCTTGACACCCATCTCTGACACTTAGAGTTATATGACCTAGGAGAATAATTTAACCTCTTGAGCCTCAGTGTTCACATCCGTGAAACAAGGTTAATAATGATTGAAGTGCCAATCTCACAGGGAATTGTGTAGAATAAACAAGAGTAGAGATACTACATAGATATCTTTTCAAATTTTATTGTTATGATTCAAATTACAAATAAGCTTTAGAGTAAAATAAAGATAAACTCCAACTTCCTAAAATATGTAACAAATCATTAGTAACTTTTAAAAATGATTGATTAATGTAAACCTATTGATTTATTAATGTAAATATCTCTGGCACCATTTCTATCCCAAAGCTTGGTGCTCAATTAAAACTTACAGAATAAATAAATTCTCTAAATCCTAGAGAAGAATTTTAATATTAAATTTTGATTCATGAACATTTAAATAGTAATAACATTACATTTATATATTTAATTACTCAACTCAAATGGATCTTTAGCAGATCCACACAGAGACAGAGACAGTTTACATCTAATTGCAGAACCTCCAATGAAAAGAATTTACAATATATGTAGGAAAAACTAAGTGGTTGGAGAATCTGTATTTATGTATATTACATGTATTTGTATAAACAAGTGTGTGTGTGTGTATATGTGTATGTGTATAGCTATATACATGATTAAAGAATATGTTCTATATTATATAATATATCACATTATATCATAATCATGTTATATGATATGATATGCATATTATATCATATAACATATAATGGGAATATTTGAGATAAAGGATTAACATAATATATATGAAAAGGGATTACTTTATAATCCTATAATTAGATATATATGCCCACATATACGTATGCATAAATGGACATGCATTTGAATATAGCTTTATAATTCAGAATCACAGGAAAGGGCTTTAAAAACTACCTAATCAAATCCATAGCCAAACAAAAATTACATCTCCTACACATAGTTTTCAAATCCTGGCTTTGAGGAACTCTAGTGAAAGGAAGTGTTCCACCTTCTGCTGCAGGAAATCCCACTTTTAGGCAGTTATAGTTGTCAGGATATGAGTCTTTACATCAAAAGCTGAATTTACTTCTCTAACTTCTAAACACTGCTTCTGATTCTTTAAAGCTTTGCTTGTCTTTACATATATATACACACATAGATAGATACACACACACACACACACACACACACACACACACACACAATCCATTGTTCCATCATTTCAGTCATGTCTAACTCTTCATGACCTCATTTTGGGGTTTCTTGGCAAAGATACTGAAATAGTTTGCCATTCCCCTTGCCAAATCATTTTGGAAATGAGAAACTGAGCAAACAAGATTAAAAAACTTGCCTGGGGTCTGAGGCTGGATTTGAATTCAGGAAGGTGTTTTACTGATTCTAATACATACATACATACATCTATGCATGTGTGTGGCAGCTAAGTATCACAGTAAATTGTTTTTTGTCCTTCATTCTTCATTCAAGAGGACCATGACATCAGAAAGATAATGTTGTGTGACATGCAAGTGAATTGAATTGAAGTGAGGGAGGGCAAGGTCACTTGCCTCACGTTTCCCTCCAGAGCTATCTGGTTCCAGGGATAAGATATAGATCAAGACAACTAGAGATGGACATAGATAAAATGGGAGGCCTTGGTCTTTTTAAGCTAAGGTCTTCAATAGGTCTCAGTCTGGTTGAGATCATTCTGGCATGAAGGCTAGGTAGCACAGTTGATAGATAAATACACATAGATATATATGCAGTAGATATACACACAGATACATGTATTTGGGTATATGTTTGTATATGTATAGTTATGTGTGTGTGTGTATATACACACATAGATATTACTATATAATATCATAGATATATAACACATAGATATTAGGATATAAATTCATACACCAGAAGTATACATGGTTTAATATGTGTGTATAAATAAATATATGTACATAAATATATATATTTATATCTTTTTGAACTAGACTTTTTCTTACAATGTAAAGAACAGTTATATAGTACAAGAGAACACAGCATTTAAAACCAACTTGAAATGAATTTCAGTTATTTCTTAGTAAAAATGGAAAGGCGGCTGAGTCAGAGATGGCTCTTAACTTGGAAGCCAGAGGGTATTTATCTTTCTGCAAGATATTAATGTGCAGATCCAAATTTTCTCTGTTCAGAAAAACATTTTTTGCTATTCTGATTTGTTAGCTGGTAAATAAATGATACTCTGATCATCTAAATCTCCTGTCTAAAAATGCATTGAATATACACATATGTGGATATGTATATGTCTGTTGACATCCTTTTCTTTGAGTACAAAAGACTCTGCCTTTTGAAAAAAGACTTCTAGGATGTTGCCAAAATTATGCCTGCCGAGAACATTAGAATGGAATCGTGTTAGGACTTTCAAGGCAGGGAAGTTAAGGTCAATTTTTCCTTAGCCTACTTTCCCAGATGGAAATTAAGTGTTACCAGTCATTAAATTTCAAGATCTGACATCGGATGACCAGAGAAATACTCCCTCCCTTTTTCTCTCCTCCTTAACCCTCTATTACAAATATTTCCTTTAATAATTTCACTTTCTCTGGCTGCTTTTATGTGGTCTAATTTTTTTATTTGCTTTAAAATTAGAGGCAAGAGAAATACAGCATTGGGTCTTGATTACTTTCTGTCATACTCTTCTAGGCAATATAGTAGAGAGAATCCTGGGCTTGGCATTAGGAAGACCTGAATTCAAATCCTTCCTCAGCTCACCAATTGTGTGATCCCAGGAAAGTCAATTAAGTAACCTCTCTGTATCTCAGTTTTTTCAACTTTAAAATGAGGATAATGATGTTACCTAGTTTCTAGAAAAGTGAGAATCAAATGAGATAGTAGACATAAAACACTCTGAAACTTTAAAGTGCTATGAAAAATGAACTTTTATTATTATTTTATTAGAAACTTTGAAGATGAATTTTTAAAAGTAAATAACTTCTTTGAAGTTCCTTGCATAAATACTATAAAAACAAATTTCTGTGTTCTTTTCAGTTACTTTCCTTACTTTCCTACAAGCTCACCAGATTCCTATCAAGATTAAAATTTTAAAAATTGGATTTTTTGCTTCCTTGCTATTGTAGTCAAAAACAAATTTCCTAGCTCCTGCAATATGGAGGCCCAGAGTCTAGCATACGAAGCCCAAAGATGGATCCCATTTTAAAAGAACACAGAAATGAGAGTCCAGAGGAATACATGGTTTGCTTTGTACTACACATGTTGTTATATATCTCCCTGTTTTCATAATCATTTTGCATAGCTCCCATATCATAGGTATAGTCAAAAACTCTTTACCTGGGTTGGGGAAACCAAAAATTTGTTTGAGCTATTTTGATAAATAAACAAATAAAATAAACCAACCAAAAAATTAGTTAATTAAAAATAAGTATGTGTATGTATATTATATATATATAAACATATATGTATGCATACACATATACATATATGCACACACGTATGTATGCATGTATATACTATGTGATTTATTTATGCATTTAAAAACAAAGGGTAGTAGGTTTCACTTGACTGACAAAGATGTCCATAGCATAAAAGAAAAAGATGGGGAAAAAAAACCTGGTGGAGAAGTGGTTTAATGGAACCTGCCCTTTCATGTGAAATTCAGGAGGCTGTAAAGCTTATGTTATTCTTTCTTCCTCAGTTGCTTCTCCCAGCTACTCTTTATCCACATTCCAAAACCTGCCTTATATCTCTGTATACTCTTTCCTTGTCATTTCCTCTAGCTTGCTCTTCAGTCCCATCCTATCCAGCAATCTTTCAGCTGCATCAGAAATTCTCTTGAAGTCTATTGACTTCCCATTTGTACTAAGATTCCCCTTCTTCCCTCCTCCTCTTTCTCTTTTTCCAGAAGAGTCCATAGGGCATTCCTCTGGCTTCTACCTCCCATTACTTTCCAACTTGGCACATAATCTGTCCTCACAGCTGACTTCAACATCTGTTTTGTGTACAGTGGGGAATCATCTCTTCTACAGATAATACAAACTTTATGTTTTGGGTTGTTGCTATGTCATGGTAGATGCTCCACTTCTTCAGAAATCCCACGCTTCCTTTGTCATTCTTGACTTCCTTTCTCCTTCTAATAAAGTATTTTGCTGAGAAATTTGGAAATGTTTAACCCAGAAGACAAATTTGAGACATGTATAGGATACCCAGGTGCAAATATTTGAAGTGTTGTTATATAGGGAAAGGATTTGAATTAGAAACAATAATGAGAATCAATGCGTGGAATAGAATTCAATGAGTTGAGTCTTCGTGTTCCAGGAGCTGCCAGGTATTTGTAGATATAAGACAAAAAATGAAACTTTACCTATCCTCAGGGTTAACAAGCTCCTGGAGCAAAGTTACAGGTGTTGACTCAATATGAGAAGGAACTTTCTAGTAACTAGAACTGGCTCCAGATGCAAAGAGTAGCCTCAACAGGTAATGAACTTTCTATAGCAAGAAGATAGAAGCAGAAGCTGAATAACCCTTGCCAGGATGCATCAGGCCAAGGACTGGAGTAGATCACCTCCAACATCGCTTCTAAGTCCAAGAATATTTGACTCCATGAAAAAAAAATGCACAAGTTATTTTCACAATGTATCTGAGTACATGATATAAATTCATGTAGTAACCACTCTCACCTCTCTAACATAGTTTACATTGTTGCAATAGGAGGTTTCTGCATGTCAACTCATCATCAAGCATAACTGTCGCATTTATGTTAAAATTTAGCTATATAACAATTATAGGGTAAGTTAAGAATATATTGTAATACTGATATTCTACTGTTGTTTTCAGATGGGGGTGAAAGGAGAAAGCTGTTATGTTTCCCAGTAGCTTTTCACATTGGATCTTAATTCCAATTATCATACTTTCTCTATGTTATTTAAATGCCACAGTATATACATCATGGCTGTAATCTTACTATGAAATTGAGGTTTTTTTGTGTAAAGTGTAACCATGAAATAATATTCCCCCAGCTGGCGGCTTGTTTTAGTTACAGGCCTTTAAGCATCCTGTAGATATGTCAGCCACAGAATATTCCTTCAGTGACTTCATCCATTCTCACAACTTGAACTATTCCTTCTATGTTAGTGACTCCCAGATTTCTAATACCAACATCTCTCTGAGCTCCAGTCTTGTGCTCACACCCACCTCCTGGACATTCCACGAAAAATTCTAGGACCTCAAAGTCAACATGTCTAAAATGAAATTGATTATCATTTCCTTTCCTCTTCACTTCTTCTAAACTTCCCTATAATAGTTAGGGTCACCATTATCCTTCCTGTCACCCAAGTTCATGACCTTGATGTCGTCCTCAGTTCCTTGATTTGTGCTCATTTATATTTCTAATCAGATGCCTTATTGCATTATTCATTATTATGCCTTATTCATTTCTTTCTCCATTATCTCTCTTGAATAAATCTTTTCTTCATTCATACACTAACTACTCTGATCACCTCTTGCTTGAATTACTATAATAATCTCTTGATCTCTCTGCTTCAAATCTCTCCCTTCTCTGATCCATTCACCACAAAACTCTCCAAATGAATTGCCTAAAGCACAGCTCTGATGAACATATTGGCCCTCTAGTCAGTAAATGTCAGCTCCCTCTTGTTTCAAGAATCAAATATATATTTTATCTTTGGATCTATACATCATGGCCTCCTCTTATCTTTTTAGTTTTCTTGCACATTACTCCCCTTTCTAACTCTGTGGCCCAAGCATACTAATCTACTACTTTCTGTTCTCCTGTATTTGTGTATTTGAATTGGCTGGCTCCAATGTCTGCCATGACAGCCCCTCCCTTATTTCTGCCTTTTCAAGAATCAATGCACACATCACTTTCTTCAAAAGACCATTCCCAGTCCCCATAGTTAACTTGTGCTTTCTCCTCTAAGGTTACCTTCCATCTAATTTTGTATTAACCTTGCATATCTCTTTTTACTACTAGGAATGCATATGTAGTCCCTCTCCAGTAGAATGCAAGTTCCTTTTGTTTTTCTTTGTAATCTCAGAATTTAGGACAGTATTAGGCACAAAGGAAGTATTTAATAAACCTTGTTGATTGATAAACTGTTGCCACAAGTCAGAGAAAAAGTAATGGGGACAATGATTAGAGAAAAGTCTTTCATTTGTCTGGTCACTCATGGGGTTGAAGAAGAGCAGATTGGCATAAGGGTAAGTTCTTTATCTGATTTATTCTAAGTATGCATAGGTGAGGAAATCACTGAATTTTTCAGTGCTCTGGGCAATTCTCTAAAATCACATATTATGACAAGTTGCCAATCTCAGAGTAGAGAGAGTTTGCACATCAAGATTTCCCCACAATGATGAAATCACAATCCCCATCCCTCAGTATTGCAAAGAATAATTTTATTAATCATGCTCAGAAAAGCCAGTATGAAGAGGGCTATGAAGTTAATCAGTGGTGAAGAAGTGCAGACAGTGAGTATGGACTTCTTTTTCTAGAACTTTAGCAAAGAAGGATTGTAGAGTAGCAAGACAGAATAATAGGATTAAGAGAAGGATTTTTTTAAGGGTAGGAAAGACATGAGCATGTTTCAGTAATCATGAGTGTCACTCTAAGGCTCTGACTTGAATATTCTTCTATTTTCATTCTATAGTATCTCACTTGATCTCATTGGTTTACATGCATTTAATCATCATCTATAAACATTTTATTCGCAATTCTGTGATGATAATAGTCAGCATTTATAGAGCATTTTGCCGAAATGCTCTCTCATTTGAGCCTCACCACTACCCTATGAGGTAAATGTTATTATCTCCATTTTACAGATGAGGAAACTAAAGCTGACAGAAATTAAATAATTTGCTTAGAGTCATATAACTAGTAAGCTAAATCAGTTTTTGAATTAAAGTCTTACAAAACTGAACACTCTATCACCATTCCAGTTAACTTATTCTATATCTATAGCCACATCTCTACATCTATCAGTCAATAAATCAATCTATCTAACTCTAGGCTATTTTGAACTACAGTCACACACCCTCTAAAACAAAATATTCTCTAGGCATTTTAGATTAAAGTTGTTCAAAATAGAATTATTTCTCTCTTCCTCATCTTTTAAAAATGTCCCTGAACTTTGTTTCTCTCAAGGGCACTACCATCTTCCCAAACATCCAGTCTGTTTTTCTTGGTGTCATCCTCAATTCCTCACCCTCACTCACCTCAACATCTTCAAACCATTGCCAAAATCTTGTCATTTCTCTTCTATCACCTCTTCTCCCCATCAAAGCTTAAATTCTCATATTTCTCCCTAGGACTATTACAACAATTTTCTAATTGGTCACCCTGACTCAAGTGTCTCTCTCTCTCTTTAATCCATTCTCTATTCAGCTGGCAAAGTGATTTTTCTAAAATATAGGTCTGCCCATTTCAATCCCCTGCATCATGGAGCTTCAGTGGTGTGTGTGTGTGTGTGTGTGTGTGTGTGTGTGTGTGTGTGTGTGTATACATATATATATATATATGTATGTATATATATCAGACATTTGAAGACCTTTATAACCTGACTTCTCCCTTACTTTCTAGTCTTATGCTGTACTCCCTTGCAAGTACCCTACAATTCAGTTATTCATAGTTCCTCAAAGATACCTTTCTATCTCCTATATCCATATTTTAGCATTGACAATTTCCTATACTTGGACTGCTCTGTTCATTCACTTTTATCTTAGATTCTCTGGTTTTCTTTAAAACTAAGCTCAAATCCCATTTTCTACAGGCCTTTGCTGATTCCCCTGCACCACATTTTCCCCTTTCAGATTGCCTTCCATACATACCCAATTAAGTAAATATGTAGGTCTAAAAAGCAAGATCTCTGAAAGTAAGAATTGTTTTTGCTTTTCTTTTTATTCCTAGAGTTTAATCAACACAGTTCTTGTACATTTTAAGTATTGATAAATGCTTGTAGAGAGACTGACAACAGAGAGATGATCTATTTATATAGAAATAAAATTTTTGATGAGGGCCATGCAATCTACCACCATTAAGACAAAAAGAAAGATAAACTGAATATGAAAAGATTAGGAGCAAGGGAGATATGATTGATAGAGAAATATCCAAAGAAGCGTATTAGTCAACTTAAACACTATGCTACCCGAAAAAAAAAAAGGAATACTAGATTTTAATATTTACTCATAAAACTGTAAATATACACATGGGCAGAGTAGAATTCCTTGTCTACAAAAGTTTCAATTCTTGGCATGAAATTACATTTTTCCCCCATGTCTAAATGACACTCCCTTTTCAAGGTAGCCTCTCTAGAACTGAAAGAAGAGGTCATGCCTGCTGAAAGACTCTTAGGGTCATTGTTCAGCCATTTAAAATGAACATGTGCTTAGTTTTATACTATCCTGAATTTGTCAGCTGAGTTGCATTATGTAACACTTGTTCTTAACCAGCTCTTCAACCCAGGCATCTGTTTTCACTTATGACTGAAAATTAAGACAACAAGTATTTAGTATAGTGTTTTCCAAAGTCGTCATATCCCACTGCTCAAATGTCAACTCTATGGCTTTTGTGGTCTCCCAGAAATATCTATTTCCAGCATTCCTTTTAATGGCTTGAGCCTGGCAAGCCACAGAGTAGCCACAACTTTAAGAGCTAAATAAATTTCCTGTAGGTTATGTTATCAATAATTAAACATGCATTAAAGGATAAACACTAGCATGAAAAAGTTGGCCCTGATAAACATTTCTTGGGAGAACATTTCTTGACTTACAATAGCATCTATTATTTATTTTAAGCAAATCCAACAGGAATACTTGTCTGGAATTATCTGAATCTCAGTAACTCCCTCCCCCTCCCCCACCCTCTTTTTAGTTCTTATATCCAAAGAATTCAGATACTGAAGGAGATTCTATTAGTATTAGTTGAGAAAATTAATCATCTTAAGTTCTCTGATTCAAATGAAAGTCATCTGAATGAAAAAGACTAGGATAAAGGATCTAGCTAATCTACCTGAGTAATATAAAAAATGAAGAAGTTTATCAGACTTGTTGCATTGGCTACTGAGCTCATTATAAAGTATTGTTTTATTAGAGATTAGAATCTCAGTGTGGGGCACAATAGTGTAGTAGAAAAAGATTCAGATTTGGAATAAGAAGACCTTACTTTTAAATCCCTCAGGTTCCTTAGCTATGAAATGGGTTGTACTACATGATCTTTAAGCATATTTACAGCTCTAAATTGTTATACTTATTAAATTCGATGATGTGTTGCAGGTATTTGGTTTGAATAAAGACTTTTTTTTTATAATCTCACTTTCCTAGAACATTGTCTATAATGAAATGGGTAGTTATTCTGTGAAATATTGGATAGACTAAGGTATCCAAGTATTGCAGTGGATAGACCTCCAGGCCTAAAGTCAGGAAGACCTGAGTTAAAATGTGACTGCAGGAACTTAATAGCTGTGTGATTCTAGTTAAGTCATTTGAACCTCTTTGCCTCAGTTTCTTCATCTGTAAAATGAGCTGGAGAAGGAAATGGCAAACCGCACCAAAATCTTTGCCAAGAAAACCCCAAATAGGGTCATGAAGCAACAGATATAACTAAAACAACCAAAGAAGCAGATAGAATATTGAACCTGAAATCAGAAAGCCCTGAGTACAAATCCAACCTCAGGCACTTAGCTGTGTGATTCTGGGCAAGTCATTTAAGCTCTACCTATCTCAGTTTTCTTAACTGTATATAAGAAGGGGATGATTATATTTTAACCTCACAAGATTATCATGAGGATCAAATAAAGTAATATCTGAAAAGCACTTAGCACAGTACTTGGTACATAAAAGACACTTAATAAATACTTGATCCCCTGTCCTATGGATAAAGTCAGACCTAGGAAAGGAACCTAGAATGTATTACTGCCTCAGAAATTCCTTTTCTAGCTCAGAAATCAATTCAAATGATTAAATAGGCCATGGGGGAAAACAAACTATTTTCCTAAATAGTTAAGAAATTGGCTTCAAGTGTCCATGCCAAAAAAAAAAAATCATTGGAATAATAATTCAGAAAGGAAGTCAGTTTAACATCAGACAACTTTACTAACTTTTGTTGTTGTTCATTTATTACAATTGTGTTCAACTCTTTATGATCCCATATGGGTTTTCTTAGCAGATACTAGAATGGTTTGCCATTTCCTTTTCCAGCTCCTTTTACAGATGAGAAAACTGAGGCAAACAGGGTTAAGTGCCTTGACCAAAGTCACACAACTAGTAAATATCTGAGACCATATATGAATTCAGTAGGATGAGTCTTCCTGACTCTAAATCTAGAACTCCCCTGAGCTCCTTAGCTATCCCTTCACTAGTTTTTAATCAATATTATGACAAATAATAAATGAATAAAAGTACTTTCTCTGAAAACACTGAACAGTTTAGGCACACAATTACCACAATGTAAAACAAAGTGATCTTTTTTTTTTCCATTTTATTCAAGAACTTGTCTTTTTACAGAAGTTATTGGGGAGGGGAAATAGTCTTTTCAGATATTCATCCAGGTGCTTCAATTTTGATTGCTGAATGTGTCTGTGAAATTCTCAGTTAGACTCCACTTCCTGAATTTGCTATAGGGCATAGCCAGGATCACAAGTATAATCTTTGCTCAGAAATAGCATGACAGTGATGTAGAAGCACTAAACTAAACTAAAGCACAGACCTGATGTATTTTTTTTTTTAAAGAAGTTTCTCCCTTTAACATGTGAATGTGAGATTTAGATGGGAATTCAGGTGGTCAATTGACTTATAGATAAATGTAACTGTGACTAAAGCACAGACCTGATGCATTTTAAAAAAAAAAGAAGTTGCTCTCTTTAACATGTGGATGTGAGATTTAGATGGGAATTCAGGTGATCAATTGACTTGTAGATAAATGTAAAGTCATTTTGCTGGTTTTCTTAGTGATGTCTCTATGGTAATCCCATATTAGGAGGGAAAAATATTTCTTAATGTAGAAATAAAGACTGGAGAAGTAGCACAATGTCTCACAAAAGACACCACTTTGGGATTTGGGGAAATCTAGCTTATGATCCCAACCATGGGTCTTTCCCTTTCTAGACCTCTTATCCTTCATATATAAACTGTTGGATTAAGTTGGCCTTCATTTCTCTCCTCCTCTGATCCAAAATAAGGAATTTTTCTTTAAAAAGGTTCATGTAGGTTTTTTAAAATTTGAAGTTGACTTTATATGAAGGAAAAAACATAAGAATATTTTTCTTTAAATCTAAAAAAAATCATAGCAGCAGTCTACTGAGATTATTAGGGATTTCCTCTGACTCTTGGCAAATGACCCAGAGAAATGTGTTAACACCCTCAAATGTGGGTTCTTCCTACTCCACCCTGACTCCATTCCAGTAAAGTCCATTCTTCCTCTTTAAAAAAGCCCATAGCAAGCACTTTTCCTCTGAATAAGGTGGAACTTACTTCCTTCATATCTCTTGTTCTAAACTAAATGAAGAGAGAGAAAAAAATCAAAGCATTCCTTTGCCTATTTGTCCAATGGCAGATTGCTTTTTTTTCTCCCCAACATTTACTTTTATAAGATTTTGAGTTCAAAATTTTTCTTCCTCCCTTCCTACCTCCCCAAGATAATGAACAATCTGATAAAGATTATACACATACACTTATGTTAAACATATTCCACATTAATCATGCTGTGAAAGGAGAAGGAGGAAAATAACAACAAAAAGAAAAACTATGAGAAAGAAAAAAAAAACTCAACATAAAAGTAGTATACTTTGATCTGCAGTCAGGCTCTATTAATTCTTTCTCTGAATATGGATAACATTTTTTGTTGGAATCCTGGTGTTAGCTCAACTCGAAAGAGGTTCGGGGAGAACTTGGGAGAGTCCCAATTTTTCTTTTACTTCTCTTACTTTATTTTCAAAATTCTTTCTGAACTCTTCCATAGCCTGAGATGAATCCTAAGGGGGTGTAGTGGAGCCAAACCTCTTCATTTGGTTCCCTGACCTAACAACTCAAGGGAGATGTTAGAATCCTAGAGTTAACTCAATGTAATTGAAACAACGCTTGTGTTCACACCTTTACTCATTGGAGTTCACATGTTTGGGAGATTTCAGGGTTTAGTATGAGATATCCGAATTCATACCTCCCTTGAAGTTCTTAGGGCCAGAGAGCACTATGGGAGAAAACCCATACTCCCTCTCTTTCTGATATATAAGAAGAAAGCAGAGGCCCAGTGAGGAGAGTTCAGCTGAATTACATTGGAGAAGAGCACTCTGGGCCAGACACAGAGCACTCTGGGAGAGTCAGAAGCCCTCTCTTGGAGGCAAGAAAGATTCATTACAACTTTTACTTTGGTGCTGGCTGGAGGCAGAGGCAGAAGCAAAGGACAAAGCTGCAAGAGCTCTTGGAACCAAGCAGAGAGATAGGCCTTTAAGCTAACCGGGCTATATTGGAGGCAATAAAAGATCAGAACTTTTAACACCTGGCTGCATTTTGGGTGATTATTACTTTCAGTTGAAACTAAGGCTGCCTCCAGAAAACCTCTCCGAGAAACCTGCTTTCTCCCAGAGAGAACCATTATATTATATTTTAAAGAAGAACAAGAACACCACAATTTTTCATCAGGAGTCTTTTGAAACTGTCTTGGATCATTGTATTGCTGAAAAGAGCTAAGCCTATCACGGTTGAACTTTATACAATGTTGATGTTAACTGCTCTCTAAGTTCTGCTTACTTCACTTAGTATCAGTTCATGTAACTTTCCTTCTTTTTCTGAAATCTACTTTTTCATAATTTCTTATAGCGCAATAATATTTATTCCATTATATTCTTGGGCATTCCATTAGATTTATATATCACAATTTGTTTAGCCATTCCCCAACTGATGGATATTCCTTCAATTTCTAATTCTTTGCCACCACAAAAAGAGCTGCTATAAATAGTTTTGTACATATGGGTTCTTTTCCTTTTTTATGGTCTCTTTGGGATACAGACCTCCTTGAATCCTGCCTATGTGAGACCCACCCCAAGGAACCAAAATAAAGTGGTTTATCGTGGTGGGACTAGTTGAAGTATTCAATTCCAAGATTTTCTACTCCTATTTTTGGCTCAAAACCACTCCCAGTAGGTAGTCTCATCTAGGCCTGGGGGCAGTGACAGCACTGAGGGAATCTCATTCAATTAAAACTTCTGTCTCAGATTTCCTTATAAAAAATGACAACTTGGGACTCAATCCTTGCAGAGTACCTAACATGCCATGGTATGCCAACCAAAGGAAACCTCTGCCCACTGGAATGATATTCTCTTTCAGCGTTACTCTCTCTTTATCCTCCCTATTACCTTAATGAGACTTTATATCTCTCTGTCGGGATCTCTCTACTAGAAACTTTACTTCTTTGCCAGGACCATGTCACTGAGGAATTCATTCTTTCTATTCATGCATAACAAAGGCTGATTTCCCAATGCCAATAATCTTTAAAATCTTTTTTTAAAAGATTAAATCTTTTTAATCAGTCTAGCTTTTCAGATTTATAAATTATTCTTTATGAAGGACCTCTGTGCTACCAGAAGGGGGTTCCTACACCTCCCTACCTTGTGCTGAATCCTAAGGAGGTGTAGGGGAGCCAAACCTCTTCATTTGGTTCCCTGAACTCCAAACCTGCTATTAAATTCATCATTTAACTCCCTGACCACTAGGAATCCTAATCTCATCATTTTGGTTCCCTGAATCTAATCTCAACAGTTTTGCTGGATCAAAGGACATGCACACTTTGGGTGCAATTGTTAGTCTACAATTACTTAATTAGCAATTCATTCTTAGGCCTTACTACCATTTTACAATATATCCCTTTTTAACTTAAGGGGACATTTTTCATCTTTGGGAAGGACTCAGAAATATTTTTAAAGAAAAAATAATATTGCTAATTGTATGGAATTTGTTTCTTGGCCCTTCTGAATTTTGCTCAACAATAAGACAGCAATGTAGTGCTCAAAGTTTTGGGTAGGAGACTGGTAGTCTAATTCCAACTGTCATTGGCCAGATAGATGATCTTAGGCAAGTTATTTAACTTTTTAAAGGATACAGGCCAGGAGAGTAATAAATATACCTCTTTTTAGATCACATCATTTTGTAAGAACTGAAAACTTACAGATCCCTAGAAGTATCTCTGAAGACAGCTGCCCAAAGTCCCTGAAGCTTTTCTTTTCCATTTATCCAATTCTACTTCTAAAGGAGTTGTTTTCTTCAGTGGATTTTTCCCCATTTGATGAATTTTGCTTTATAAGTCATTCTTCTCCTTGTTGTCTTTTTGTATTTCTTTGGTTTAGTCTCTTTTAAAGTGATTTTTTTCCCATTATTTCTTCATGTCTCTTTTACCAAGTCGTGACTTGTTTTTTTCATTATTTTCTTGCATCACTCTCATTTCTCTTCCCAATTTTTCTTTTACTTCTCTTACTTTATTTTCAAAATGGGAAAAGCAACAGAGTCCTGCCTCAGTGCTAGTAGAGACCTCTGCAATGTCCTTCTGACCATTTGTTTAGCCCTCTTACTATCTATGGGCTGAGTACTTTGGAAGTTGCCACTGTTGCTGCTGATTCAGTGTCTCCAAAGGCTTGCTCCTGGTTTTCTGGTGTCAGGACTGTCCTGTGTAGCCTATGCTGGACTGTGCTTTACTCTCACCTAGGTGTGACCTTTCCTGCTGTCTTTCTATGCTGTTTTTGGTGTCTGTATTCTGAGAGGTCTGGAAACTGCTACTGCTGCCACTGATTCAGTTGCCCTGACACCTGTTACTTGTCTGTGGGAAGGAAGCTGGGGCTGTGTTGGCTTGGTCTGTGCTAGACTGAGCTATACTCTTACCTCATGTAACAGACCTTCCCTGTTGATCTTTCAAATTATCCTGGGCTGGAAAATTGTTTTACTCCTTTTTTTTTTTTTTGCAGGTTCTGCTGCTCTATAATATATTTTAGAGTCATTATTTAAAGGTACTTGGAGAGGTTCGGGGAGAACGGGAGAGTCCCTGCATTTACTCTACCATCGTGATTCTATCCCTTTATTGTATTTTATTGTATTTTTTCATAAAATTGCTTTATTAGTTCAATGGATTCTTCACTTCCAACTATATTAATCTTTCCTCTGGGTTTCAAGGTTTCCATTTTGGTTTTTTAATTGGGGATTTTTAATTTGTTTTTTGTCCTAGTCTTTTTTTTTTTTTATTTGCATGCCTAATTACTTGATCTGCTTGTTCCTACTTTTATTGAAATACACATTTAGAGATATACATTTTTTCCTAAGTGCTACTTTGACTGCATCTCACAAATTTTGGAATGTTCTCTCATTTTTGTCATTATCTTTAATGAAATTATTGTTTCTGTGATTTATTCTTTGCTCCACTCATTTTTAGGCATAAATTATATCGTCTTTGTTTTATTATTCACCTGTGTTTCTTTTGTCCTTTACTGAAAGTAATTTTTATTGCATTATGATCAAAAAGTATAAGTTTAATATTTTTGCGTTTCTGCATTTGATTGTAAGGTTTTTAGGTCCTAATGCAGTCAGTTTTGGGATAGGTGCCATGTACAGCCAAGAAAAACACATACCCTTCTCTATTCCCATTCCATTTTCTCCAATGGTGTACCATTTCTAAAATTCTATTCATCTCTATAGCTTCTTATTTATTTTATGGTTAGATTTATCTAGCTCTCAGAAGGGAAATTTGAGGTCCCCATTACTACAGTTTTACTATCATTTCTTCTGTGCTTCATTTAACTTTTCCTTTAGAAATTTGGATGTTATATTATTTGGTTGATATTATGATGCTTTTTAGCAGAATATAATTTCCCTGCTTATCCCTTTTAATTGGGTCTGCTTTTGCTTTTGCTTTGTCTAAGTTCATGATTGCTATCCCTGCCTTTTTTTTTTTTTTTACGTCTACTGAAACCTAACAAATTCTGCTCTAGCCTCTTATTTTAACTGTGTGTGTCTCTGTGTTTCAAGTATGTTTCTTATAAACAACATATTGTTGGATTCTGATTTTTAATCCATTCTGCCATCTGCTTCCATTTTATACATGAGTTTATCTCATTCATATCTACAATTATGATTATGTATTGTGCATTTCTCTACATCCTATTTTCTTCTATTTATACTGCTCTCTCTCTTTTTATCCTTTCTCTTGTCAAAAGTCTCTTTTTGTATCAAACCACTGCCTCACTTAATCTGCTTCTCTTGTATCATTACTTCATTCTTTTCTTTTATCCCCTTCCTCTATTCCCTGTTGGATAAGATAGATTTCTATTATTAATTGAGTATATATATGTATTTTTCCTTTACTTAGATGTGATTAAGGTGTTGTTTCCTCCCCACCCTCATTTTCCCCTTTGTATACTTTGCACCTTTCCTCTGTATACCTTTTTTATGTGAGATAATTTCTATCATTTTTCTCCCTTCCCTCTTCTCTTTTCTCATCCCTCTTTCTCATTATTTCATTTTGTTTGAAGATCAGACCAACACAATGGACTCATGCCTATGTATTCTATTTGCATAGAATCTTTCTAAATGCCCCAATAATGATAAAGTTTTTAAAAAGTTACATATATCATTTTCCCCAATAGAGAAAGGTAAACAGTTTAATCTTATTAATTCCCTTATGATTTTTCTTTTATTTTTTCCTTTTTATGCTTCTCTTGAGTCTTATATTTGAAAATCAAATGTTCTATTTAGTTAGTTCTTCTCTTTTCATCAGGAATGTTTGAAAGTTCTCTATTTCATTACAATCTATTTTTCCCCTTGAAGGATTATACTCAGTTTTGCTGAATAAGTTATGCTTGGCTATCACCTCTGCTCTTTTGTCTATTGGAATACCATATTCTAAGCCCTCTGCTCTTTACATGTAAAAGCTGCTAAATCCTATGTGATCCTTTCTATAGTTTCCCAATATTTCCCAATATCCTCCAATATTTCCTAATATTCCCAATATTTCCCAGTATTTTAATATCTTCTTTCTGGCTGCTTAACATATTTTCTCTTTGATTGGAAAACTGTGATATGTGGCAATAATATTCCAGAAAGTTTTCATTTTTGAATATCACCCAGTGATGGATAGGTCCTTTCAATTTCTATTTTAACTTCTGGCAATAAGATAGAGGGACAGTTTTCCTTTTGAATTTTGCAAAATATGAAGGCCACATTCTTTAATCATCCTTTCAAGTAGTTCAATATCTTTAAATCATCTCTCAATTTATTTCTCAATTAGGTTATTTTTCTGACATTTTCTTCTATTTTCCCATTGTTTTGACTTTTTATTGTTTCTTGATGCTTCAATGAATCATTAGCTTCCATTTTCAATTTTTAAAAACTTATTTTCATCAGTGAACTTTTGAGGTGATTTTTCCATTTGATCAATTCTGCTTTTTATGAAGTTCTTTGGTCAGCAACTTTTTGTGCCTCTTTTACCAAGTGGTAAATTGTCTTTTCATTATTTTTTTCCTTTGCTCTGATTTCTTTGTATAATTGTTCCTCTACTACTCTTCTCTAATTTTGAAAATAATTTTAATTCTCCTAAAAAATTTTGTTGCACTTGTGTTAATTCAATTTTTGAGGCTTTGTTTCTAAGATGTTTTGATTTTATTGTCTTCTTCGGAGTTTGTATCTTGATTATTCCTGTCACTAAAGTAGCTTTTTTGTGGTTAGGTACTTTTTATTGTTGCTAATGTTGTTTACTCGTTTTTTTCACTTTATTTCTTGATTTTGATTTATATGTCAAAATTGAGCTCTGTTCCTAGTGTGGGGTGGGGGAAGACCATTATCTTAAGGTTCAAGCTTTTCCCAAGCTTTTCAGAGCTAGTTTTGCAGGTTTGGAAGTTTTCAGTGTCTCCAAGGTGCTATGGTTTGAGGAGAAGTGTGGTCATTTCTGTCTTGTACTCTAGTTCTTACTCAGTTCAGGCTCCTGGTCCGTTGGAACCAGAAGTGATACTGTTTTTCAGGATCTAATTTCCTTTGGGAATGTAAGCAAAACTGTTCCCCAGGGTCTCTGAACTCAAGTGAAACAAAAGAGATATTACTCCTCAAGGATCCTACAACCTCTTGAAAAAAAATGCTCTTGTTCATCCTTGACAAATGACCCCAAAGTGGATATAGAAAATGTATTCAGCAAACAACATTTGGTCCTGCATTTAATATTAGCATGGATGTCTTCTGTAAGTTTTTTTTTTCTAATTTAATCTAATCTTCTCCTTACTATATCTAGCTTGAGGGCTCCTGAAGCTGCTGCTGTTTCTGGTGCTTCTGTTGCCACCATTTAGTCCCACTTAGGGTTTCATCCAAGTGGCCTGTAGGCCAAATTCAATCCCTTTGTCACAGATCTCTTTTTTCAACTTCCTAAGTTGCCTTAGAATGGAAGAATATCTTACTCGGACCTTTTCTTGGCTTTGCCATTATAGAATTTGATTTGAAGTGTTATTTAAAAATTATATAGAGGAGAATAATGAGAGATCGCAATTGAGTACTTCTTCTACCCCACCATCTTCAAGTCATTTCTTTCTGTAATTCATGTAGAGATTCTGTAATCTATGATTTGCTATGGATCTGACTTATGTGATTTTATCATTTTTATTTTTTATAATAGTTTTTTTAAAAAAAAACACATTCAAAGATACTTTTCTACATTCACCCTTGCAAAACCTTGTGTTCCAAATTTTTCTCCCTCTCTCCCCACTACCTCTATCCCCTAGGCAGCAAGTAATCTAATATTGATTAAACATGTGCAATTCTTCTAAACATATTTCCACATTTATCATGCTGTACAAAAAAAAAATCAGATAAAAGAGGGGAAATGAGAAAGAAAAACCAAGCAAACAAACAACAATAACAAAAGGTAAAAATACTATGTTGTGATCCACATTCAATCCTCATAGTCCTCTCTTTAAATGTAGATGATTCTCTCCATCCCAGTCTACTAGAATTGCCCTGAATTACCTCATTGTTAAAAAGAGCCAAGTCTCTCACAACTGATAAAGTTATTTTATCTTTAAACTTAATATAAGCCAGGGAAATTCTGATAAGCAAAATTGCCCTCATCTCTTCTTTTGACAACTCCTCCACCATAATAATAGCATTTTAATGGAGCTTATAACTTTGTAAAGAGTTTTATATAATACCTTAGTTGAATCTCACAAAAACCCTGTGAAATAGGGTTTTTATAATAATATATATTATAATATTTATTAATTATATTAATATTAATATTAAATTATAATAATATAAATTATCCCCATTTTACAGATGAAGAAACTTAGGAAAGGAGAATTAAGTCATTTGTCCAAAGTAACATATCTAGGAAGTATCTTAGACAGGATGTCAGTTCTGGTCTCCCAGATTTCAGCTTCACTAGCCATTATGGCATATAGGTACCTCAACCTACTCTATAGTATTCTCCTTGAGAGGAGGGACTATTTCATTTATATTTTGGTATATTCACTTTATTAATTGCACAGAAAGGGTTTAGTAAAGCCTTCTTGATTGATTGATTCAGTCTCACTTCCCCCCACCCCCCAAAAAACATCCTGTGCTCTATTGCTATTTTTTGAATAAACATTATCTTCCACTGAAGTGGGTACTGTCCAGACCTATACCTTCCTATTTCTCAATCTTTCTCAATCTCATTTTGAAGTATTCAAATGAGCCAAATAATGATCTCTCACATTTATGCAACGGTTTATGATTACAAAACACCTTATAGACATTTCCTCATACTCCTCTATGGTAGGTTGTATTCCCATTTTCAGGAAAGGGAATCTGAAACTGAACTGCTTGGTTACCCACCTGGTAAATGGTAGAATGCTTCAATTTGGGGCTTCTTTGTTGCTTTAGTTTCCACTCTATCATTTTGCCTATATATAAATAACTTTATAGATAAAGCTTTTCTTCCTTCAGATGGGTGAATATATGCATTTTTGGAGAAGATTGAGCTGAAATGAAAGCCAGGAAATTATTGTGACTTAAAAATCTTTTTGTGGTTGATGTTCAGTTTTTTCAATCATGAATGACTCTTTCTGGGCCCCATTTTGGGTTTTCTTGACAAAGACACTTGAAAGTTTACTATTTCCTTTTCCAGCTCATTTTACAGACAAGGAAACTGAGGTAAATAGAGTTAAGTGATTTACTCAAGGTTACCCAGTTAAAAAGTCTATGCAGCTGGATTTGAACTCTGTAAGATGCCTGCCTTTAGGCCTGGCACTCTATCCCCATGGCACATAGCTACCCTTAAAAATCTCCAATTTTCCTAATATTTCATACTTTTAAAATGTCAGTCCTTATAATTAGACTTTGTGTGAAGTGGGAGGTGACATAAGATAGTAGTTTAAGAGCCAGAATTGGATTTAGAAGACCCAGCATCATATAAGATCACCAGGGTAGAACTAGAAGGACTCTTAGAGGCCTTTAAGCCAAACCTCATATTTTACCAATAGGCAAATGAGGCACACAAATATTAAGTGGCTTGCCCAAATTACACAGCCAATAAGTGTCTGAGATATTTGTGATGACTGCGTATTTAAAATCAGCTGGAGTCAGGAATTTAGATTAAGGGGAAAATCTTCAATCTTTATTCTCAGTAGAGGTGAGGGGGGATTGCAATAGCAATCTGCGTAAGAAGGATTGCGATAGCAATATGGGGAGGGAGGATTGCTATAGCAATGTGGGCAGCTGCAACAGGAAGCCAGCTAGCAGAGGGAGATCAGAGCTGAAGGGCCGTAGCAATGGCAATGCAAGCAGCTGTGTCAAGATTCCAGCTAGCAGTCTCTCCTTCCGCTTCCCTTCCCACTCCCTTGCCTCCACCCACCAAAAACATCATTTCCTATACAACACATCAGGACTTGCACAAAGAGTGGGTGGGGGCCATTCTTTCTCCAAGCATATATATTAATAGAGTATGGTCCAATTACTATTTAGCCTCACGTGCTTGGGACCTCAGTGCATCAACTCAAGCCTCAGCCCATTACAGATATTATTTGAACCTAAGTCCAGCACCCAATCAGCTATGCTACCTCAATTCAAGACCTGCCTTTATACATGCTAGCTTTATACTTTCACTTTATATACAATTTTAAAAATCCTTTACAATATTCCCTAATACTATTACTATGGTATCTTACACTAAAAAGTAAAATTCAGGGAAGAATTGTTTATTAAATTTGTAGAGGAAATTCCTATTACAAGTGATCTCATGTAGGACAGAACACGAAAATACAAAAACAAATAACTACAATTATAAAAAAAAAGAGAGAGAAGGGGAAAATAATATTTTGTTCTAAAACTTATTTTTTAAAAGAGAATATGAATTGATAATTGCTAAAACCACATACTGGGTAGTTCTTTTTGCATCATCAAAACCTGGATGTGACAGTAACAATTTTCAAGTCTAATTTAGGCAACATTTTGATGTGACTAACAAGATTCCAGTGCAACTAAATTTGAATTTTTCCATGAAATTCATGGTGATAGAGCAAATTTAACTCAGTAATGTAAAAAAAAAAAAAACAAACTCACATTCTTCCATGTTCTAGAGATAGGCAATCTTCAACACAAAGGCAACATTGAATTTCTTATTACATAAATAATCAACTTGGCTTTCAAGGTGAGTCAGACATGCCTAAAGAACAATATTCTTATATTAACCACTGGAGTTAGTTATTCAATATTCTAGCATTAATTGATTGGGGAAATTAACATTAAATAGTTATGGTCATAAAATTACAACATACAATATATGATAATTTTTTGGTAGACTGTAAGTACTAATGACTAAAATCTGTGGTTTCATAATAGCCTTACTTATGGTTTTGCAATGAGAGCTTGTGGTTAGCCTCATGGTCTCAATAAAGAGTCAACTTTTCAATTTTAGAACACTAAAAGATTTGTTAGGATTACTCTCTTCCTTTGCCTCATCAGGGAGGAGTAGTTAGCTTGTCTGATGGCTAAAGGTCTTAACTAATTTTTAAGCTGAACAAGTTATTGATGTCAGATCACTGTTTGGACTCGTAAGCATAGTTTTCTCATAAACTCATGGGACTTCATTTGAAATGTAACAGCTATATATTACGGAAGTAGTTTGAGTTGCAAACAGAGGAATACAAGCAC